>NW_020941065.1:2818594-2856155 GCF_900497805.2 Vombatus ursinus | reverse complement strand
GAAAGGAAAGGAAAGGAAAGGAAAGGAAAGGAAAGGAAAGGAAAGGAGAAGGAGAAGGAAAAGGAAAAGGAAAAGGGAAAGGGAAAGGGAAAGGGAAAAGGAAAAGAAAAAAGGAAAACAGAAAAAGGAAAGGAAAGAAAAAAAGAAAAGGAAAAGGAAATTACACAAAGAAGAGGGCTTTTTTGCCCTTCCTTCCTCAGCTGCCTAACTCTCTGGGCTTATTTTCTACGGTCTCCTCATGCATTCTGGGTAGATTTCTGCACCTTGGAGGTTCCCCCTTTTGGGTTATCAACTAACCACAGGGGCCTGATAAGTTATGCCTGGGTGGGGGGAGGTTTCCAACGGCAGGATCATATCTTCATAACTTGTCTAGGACAAAAATACACCCGGGAAGATAAATGAATCCTGGTTTTAACTCGGGCTCCAACATCCATCTTGGAAAAAAGAAAAATCAGTTTTGGAGGATTAAAAAAGTGGCACTGAGGTTAGCTGGGGATTCCTGAAAGAAGGAAAGAATCTGTGAAAGAGATAAGTCCATTCTTGGGAGAGCTAGACATTCTGACCCCAGATACTTGGATTTTTCCCTCCTTATTCAAGGAGGGGAAATTTTTCTTCCTCTCTTCCCCTTACTTCACCTTTTTGCATGAATGTTTATTCACTGAAACCTCTTCACTAGTCCACATTCCTGCCTTCTACAAGAAAAGTACTGAGAATCCTAAAGCGTAGGTCTGCCTATGACACTCTGCTGCTCAAGAAAGTTCGGTGATTCTCTATTGCCTTGAGAATTACAAATTCCTCTTTTTATCATCCAAAGTCTCTCATAGTCAGGGTCCAGCCTGCCTATCCAGGCTTATTACTCTCCTTTACACTCTTGTGTTCTGCCCAAACTTGTGTCTCTATCCCTTCATAAATGACAGCCCATATCCCTTCATAAACGGAGCCCATAAAGACTCCACAGCCAGAATGCACTCCCTCCTCAGCTCCATTTTCTCAAATCCCTAGCCTCCTCCAAAGCTCAGCCTCAGTGTCACCTCGTACATATAGCCTCTCCTGATCCTCCACCCCACCAGGCCTGGAATCAGGAAGACCTGATTTCAAATCCAACCTCAGACACTTACTAGCCGTGTAACCTTAGGCAAGTCACTTAACTCTGTTTATCTCAGTTTCCTCATCTGTCAAATAAGTTAGAGAAGGAAATGGTAAACCACTCCTATATCTTTGCCAAGAAAACCCCAAATGGGGTCATGGAGAGTTGTTGGACATGACTGAAAATGACTGAACAACAGCAGCAAAGTTTTTTTTACAGTCCAGAACTCTTATTTTTGTCTCTACATACTCAATAAGCACATAATAGGTACTAAATAAATTCTTTTTGGTGAATCAGTTGATTTTTTTTTTATGATTGAGACCTTTAGAGTATGATAAAGTGAAATTTCAGACTTTGACTCACATTCTAAGGGGCCCAAGTAGGAAAGGAAGGCTTTTTTTTTTGGAGGGGTGGGGGGTGGAGCTGGCAGATCCAGGGCCTCAATGTCTCATCCCTGACCCTCCACTTCCCCTTCCCTCCTCTCCCCTGACCTTCCACCCCAGGCTCAGGAACACTGAGTGTTCTGTCAGGCTCAGTTTTAAAATCTGTGGTTTGTTGGGGTGAGTCAGGGCTTGGTTCAAAGAAATTGCCTAATGGTTGGACATATCCAGCTCTAAGGAATGCCTTGATCGCTTCTAGTGAATAACATTGTCTCAATCAAGGAGAATTGTGCCAAAAATATGATGCAGAGAAAAAAAAGAGGAAGATTCTCTGGATTTTTCGGAGAGTTGTCCTTCCAGAATAAACTTCTAGACAGAACAAGTTAATCTAGTTTGGGAGACTCAGAGTTCTTATTCAGGATTATAGATGTAGAGTCATGGACCTTTGCGGACATCTAGTACAATACCCAGTTAGATGGTGGAGTGGATAGAGATTGGTGCCTGGAGTCAGGAAGATCTGAGTTACTAGCTGTGTAACCCTGGGCAAGTCACTTCACTCTGTTTGCCTCAGTTTCCTCATCTGCAAAATGAGCTGCAGAAGAAAATGGCAAGCCATGCCAGTATCTCTGCCAAGAAAACCCCAAATGAGGTCATGAAGAGTCAGACATGACTGAAAAGTGACTCCACCTAGTTGGACACAACCGAACAACAGAAGTACAATGGCCTCATTTTACAAATGAGGAAACTGAGGACCTTAGAGGTTAAGTGTCTTACCCAAGGTCTACCACAAGTTAATAAGAGTCAAGGGTAGAATTTGAACCTCTATCTTCTGACTCCAAAACCAGTGATTTTCCTGATGTGTCATGATTCAAGAATGAGCATTTTTAAAGCAACTACTGTGTGTATGGCACACAGCACAATGCTGGATGCTGGGGTACAAAGATGAAGAAATGCTCCACTCCTTGCTTCTGGGATCTGTGAAAGATTCTGAGAGGTGGAGGGAGGGAAGGAGGGAAAGCATTCCAGGCCCAGAGGATCAACCAGGACAAATGCGTCTTTATACCAAATGTATGTGATTGAGTCCTGAAAATGAGATGAACCCAATGGGCCCAGGACCTAGTGAAAATGAAGATAATGGAGGTTATAGGACTCTTATTACAAACTCACAACTTGTACTGGAATAGCAGCAACAGCAATAGTAGTAATAGTAATAGTAGTAGTAGTAGTAGTAGTAGTAGTAGTAGTAGTAGTAGTAGTAACAATAACAATAATGATAGCTAACATTTAGATAGAGCTTTAAGCTTTGCAAAGCACTTTACAAATATCTCATTTGATCCTCATAAAAACTCCAGGAAATAGGTGCTACGATGATCCCCATTTTACAGATGAGAAAACTGAGGCAGACAGAAGTGACTTGTCTAAGGTCACACAACTACTAAGTATCTGAGGCAACATTTAAACTCAAGTTTTCCTGACTCCAGGCTCAGTGCTGAGCCTGTCGCGAGATTCTGTTCTAGGTTACTGGCTGAGCATGGAAGGCAAAAATGTGGGGATATTTTTGCAGGATAGTAGGTATTTTAAAATGTAACAAGTATGGAATGAATCCCAGATTAAAAGGAGGTAAACTGAAGCCCAGAGGTAACTCTCCTCAAGGGCAGAGAGGATGGGAACAGGCATGGAACTGGAGGGGGTGGGTGGGAAATCCTGTCTTCTTGCTCTAACCACGGGGATACGATGCATCCCAAATAGCCAGCTAAGCTGTGGTTGTGAATTCTGGTAAAACCTCAGAATCCTCCCCTTGAGAGGGTATTATGAGAGCCTCCAATTATTGAGTGCTTTCAGTAATATTTCCGGCTTTACCCAGAGGGCTTCCTTTCCCAGAATGCCTCACAGAGAGCTTTGAATTCTCTGACTCACCCAAGGCTCACAAATACAGTGGGTCTGTCTCTAGTAGGGCACACTTGTTTGTGCCCAACTCTCTTAGCAGCCCTTGAGAAGCAGGCCCAGACTTTCTGTGGTCTGCCCCTTTGCTTTGAACACCTTCCCTCTTCTCCCTTTCCCACCACAGACACGGGCAGTGATGGAGAGGAACCCCAGAGAATCCAATAAAGCAGGCCATTTTGGTCCCATCCATTTAGAGATGGGACTAGAGGCCCTCTGAGATCCCTTCTTAGAAACCACTAGGTGGCACCGTAGTGCACAGAGTGCTGGACCTTGAGTCAAGAAAACCTAAGCTAAATTCAAATCCAGCCTCACTGATGAGTGACCCTGGGCAAATCACATCACCTCTACTCAGTTTCCTCATCTCTAAAATAGGAATAATAACAGCACTTACCTTCCAATGTTTTGGTGAGGATAAAATTAGGTAACATTTGTAAAACGCTCAGCAAACCCTGACATGCTATATAAATGCTTGGTATTTTTATTGTTATTATTATTCCAAATCTAGGATTCCAAAGGCAGTGAGTTTACAGTAACACGTTAGCTCCTGGAACACAAGCCCATCTTGCTTTCATCTATATTTATATCCACAGCACCTAATATGATACCTTGTATTTTGAGCAGAGTGTGTGTGTGTGTGTGTGTGTGTGTGTGTGTGTGATTTCATCAGCGTCCAGTGGAACTCCTTCTATAGCAACCCCCTTCATTGGTGCAGATCAGAAACTTGTCTATATTTATAAAGAGTTGCCTTTAACTGAGAAACTAAGTGACTTGCCCAGGGTCACACAGTTCATGTGCAAAACAGAGTCAAGTCTTCACTTGAAGCCAGAGCTTTTTTCACTCCAAGGTCTATGCAGCTCTACCTCCTTGCCATATAGTAGGGTTAATGATAATAATAATAATAGATAATATTCATATAACACTCTGTAGTTTAAGAAGCATTTTACAAATATGATCTTTGATCCTCACAATTCTGAGAGGTGGGTACTATGATTATCTCCATTTTACAGATAAGGAAACTGAGGCAGAGAGCACGGTAAAGTGACTTGCCCAGGTTCATACAACTCATAAGTGTGGAAGGCTGGAAGAACTCAGGTTTTCCTGGCTCCCAGGTCCAACTCTTTATATACTGAGATATCATGTTGTCTAAATTCATGAAGGGTCAAATTCAGTTGATTTTCGACTGCTTTCATGTAGATTGGTTCTTTAGGTAGGAAAGAGAGTCTCATTTTTCAGTTGGAGGAAATGAAGTGCAGAAATAAATAAAAATAATAGTTAACATTTATGTAACACTTACTATGTACCAAACACTTTACAATTAGTATCTCATTTGGTCCTCACAACAACCCTGGGAGGTAGGTGCTACTATTATCACCCCCATTTTACAGAAGAGGAAACTGAAGCAGGCAGAAGTAAAGTGACTTGCCTAGGGTCACACAGCTAATAAGTGTCTGAGACTGGATTTGAACTCAGATCTTCCTGACTCTGTAGTCTGTAGTCTGGCACTCTATCGATTATACTGCCCCCCAGAATGATGAAAGAATACTTCATGAATATTAAATGAAATCAGTAGGTATACAAACCAGAGATATAACTTTATATATGAATTGTTTCCTTTCTTGAGAAACTCAAAATGTTTGGATGCTTGCTATTCTATTGTTGGACAGCTGAGATTTTCAAAAATAACTTAAATAAAAAACCCTCTTCCTTTAGGAGGCAGTGTGGAGTCAGAGGAGCTGGATTCTGTGGTTGTGAATCCTGAAAAAGCCTCAGAATCTTCCCTTTGAGAGAGTGTCGTGAAAGCCTCCCATTATTAAATACTTTCAGTAATATTTACTGTGCTTACTGCATAGGTGACCTTGGATAAGTCCCATACAATCCATGGGCCTCAGCTTTCTCATCTGTAAAGGGATGGGGTTCTAGGAGGCCCCTGAAGTCTTGCAGCTCTCAGTTGCTAAGCTCACCCATGGAGCACTGGGCTCAGTTCTAGGCTTCTCTTTTGAAGGAGACCATTGACAAAACTCTCCAGAATACATAGCAGGGCAAGCAATGATAATGAGAGAATTGCACAATAGAAGGCTCAGCTGAAAAAAAAGTTAGGATGTTTGGCCGGGAGAAGAGGAGACCGAGGTGAGATGTGATTGCTGTCTTCAAGTATTTAAAGGGCTGTCACATGAAAGAGAAAGCAGACTCAGTCTGGGTGGCTCCGGAGGACAGAAATAGAATTAGTGGTAGAAATTATTGGGGGGGGAGGGAAGATTTCATACTAAACTGTAAAATCTTTGAGGACAGGGACTATGCCTGGGTTATCTTTTTCTGTTTCCTAATACCCAGAATAATACATTGCATGCTATTACTCCTTGGGGGGGAGGGTAAGAGGAACAATCTCGGGGCTTGAGTCTGTAATTTAGCAAGGTCTGGAGCTCCCAATGTGGAAGCTTCCTTCACCAATGCAGATGGGCCCATCATCTGTACCTTCGAGTCTTAGATAATTGCCTGGGTCACTGAGAGGTTAAGCACTAGACAGCTAGAATCGTTTAAAAAAAATCCTCCTTGGGGAAGAAATGTCATACAATGCAAAGACAACTAGGAGGAGCTGGGCTCATTCACATCTCAACTCTACCTCTTACTTCCTGGGAGACTTGCCTGTGCAAGTCATTTCTCCTCCCTGGGACTCAGTTTCTCCCTCTGTAAAATGAGGGAGTTGGACTAGATGGTCTCTGAGGTCCCTTCCAGCACTAGTTTGGTGGCCCTAGATAGGGGCTGGAGATTTTTTGATGCTGGGGAACGGTGCCCTTTGAAGAAGAGTTAAGAAAATGCGTTTTCCCTTCTTTATAGAGGTGAGGGACCACGGGCATGGAATATTCTGTATATTTGTCAGGTATGGCTAAGACAGTTGGTTTTGCTGAACCTTTTTCTTTCTTTCTTTCTTTCTTTCTTTCTTTCTTTCTTTCTTTCTTTCTTCCTTCCTTCTTCCTTCCTTCTTTCCTTCCTCTCTTTTTTCTTTCTTTCTTTCCTTTCTTTCTTTCTTTCCTTTCTCTCTCTCTTTCTCTCTCTCTCTTTCTTTCTTTCTTTCTTTCCTTCCTCTTTCCCTTTGTGTCTTTCTACCTCCCTCCCTTCTTTGCTTCCTTTCTTCTTCCCTTCCTCTTTCTTTCTTCTGTTCTTTCTTTCTCTCTTTATTTCCTTTTTTCTTTCCTTCTTTCTTCTTTCTTTCTTTCTTCCTTCCTCTCTTCCTTCCTTTCTTTTTTCTTTCTTTCTTCCTCTCTTTCCTTCCTCTTTCCCTTTCTGTCTCTCTCCCTCCCTTCCTTGCTTCCTTTCTTCCTCCCTTCCTCCTTCCTCTTTCCTTCTTTTGTTCTTTCTTTCTCTCTCTCTCTTTCTTTCCTTCTTTTTTCTTTCTTCTTTCCTTCCTTCCTTCTTCTTTCCTTCCTTCCTTCCTTCTTCCTTCCTTCTTCCTTCTTCCTTCCTTCCTTCTTTCTTTCTTTCTTTCTTTCTTTCTTTCTCTATCTCTTTCTTTCTTTCTCTCTTTCTTTCTTTCTCTCTTTCTTTCTTTCTTTCTTTCTTCCTCAGGGTTAACTCATGGTCATGAAGGCAGTGGGCAAGGAGCAAAGAACACAGGTTCTTTGACTCCAGAGAAGTAGATGAGACATGGCATATGACCAGGAGAAAGAAAAAAAGAGGCAAGTTAGCATTGGAAGGGGGAAGGGAGAAGGGGAAGGGGACAAATCTTTATTAAGCCAAGAATATAGAGGAAAAGGGAGAGGAAGGATTCTATTTAGAAATGAAGACATTACAAAAACAAAAGACATAAGCAAAATTAAGTTTTCTTTCTTTCCCTTTTCTTCCAAAAGTGGACTTACCAGGGCTGGTAGCACATGCCTGCAATCTCTATTCCTGGAGAGGCTGAGGTTGAAGGATCGGGTGATCTCGAGTGCTCGGAACTGCAGAGCCATTTGGGTCTTTGTACTGCCTGCTACCAGTACAGTGAGCCCTCCTGAGTGGGGAGGCACAAAGTTGCCCAAAGAGGAGTGGCCCAGGGCAGAAAGAGAGCAGGTCAAGGCTCCATGCAGATCAGGAGTGGCATCAGTATCAGGCTCAGAGTAGTCACTGAAATTCCAGCCTAGGTAAGATGAAAAGATTCAGTCTTAAGAAATAAAAAGCAAATAAATGAACAAACAGAAAAATAGGCAGAATATGCATATATGGATAGTTAAATAGCTAATAGACTCATTCTTAAATCCCTGAGAACCACTAGACTATCGATCCAAGCAGGAGCAGGAAAAAAGTATATTGGTCCTTATACTTAGAGTCAGAAACATTGGATGGCTTCAAATCCAGCCTTGGGCATTCACCAGCTGTGCGACCCGACACAAGTTACTTAATGTGTCTGGGTCTCAGCTTCCTCATCTGTGAAATAAGGGGAATAGTCAATGACCTCCAAGAACCCTTCTAGTTCAAAAATCTATGATCCTGTGATCTCTAAGAGTCAAATGAGATTATATTTGTGACGTTCTTAGCACAACGCCTGGCACATTGTGAGGACTTAATATAGGCTTGTTCCCTTCCCCTTTCCCCTTCCAATGCTAACCTTTTTTTGGTTTTTCCTCCCAACCATATGTCTGCATTACATGCCATGTCTTATCCACTCCTCTGGAGTCAGAGAGCCTGTGTTCAAGTCTGCCTGTATAACCATGAGCAAACCACTTTCCCTCTCTTAACCTCAGTTTCTTCATCTACAAAATAAAGAGGTTAAACTAGATCATCTTTGAGATCCTTCCTTGCCCTAAATCTATAATATTGGATTATCTTTTCAATTCAATTTGGTCAGCAGTTTCTGTGTTCTGGACACTGCTTCCCCCAGCCCCCCAATCAGGGCTAAGTGACTTGTCCAGGGAGGGTCACACAGCTAGTAAGTATCTGAGGCCAGACTTGAACCCAGGTCCTCCTGACTCCTGGGCCAGCCACCTAGTGGCACCAGGACACTGTTTTCTTAAGTGGCTCTGATACTTTTGGAACCACCCAAACCCTGAAATTACTGGGATGGGAGTCATTTCAAGGGTCTGGTCTTTTGTTTTTACCTCCTCCCAGCAGGAACTGGGTGGACCCCGCAGTCCCTCTGTTCCCCAAGCCATGTTTATTTTCAACCCAACACTAGAGAAATCATACAAATATGTATATATATGTATATATATATATATGCATACGTGTGTATGTATGCAATGTACACGTGCACATAGATTGTATACTGTGTATCTTGTTTCTCTGACCTGCTTATCTCTCTCTCTCTTTAAAGTGGCCCCTAAATCTGCACATTAAAGGTGATTAGCTACCTACGGGACATCCTCTGTCATTAGTTAATGCTCTGGAGAGGGTCTTGGTCCCAGATCACAGTAACAGGGCCCTTTGTACATACATCACTGGAGGCATATCCTACCAAAGTCTCCAGTCCTTCTCCTCATTCTCCAGCCTTTGCAGATCTGAGGGGTTGGGGAGACAAGTTTAATTTAAAGATGAGCTTCCCTAGGACTGCCAAAGGAAATGGCGTGTCAACTACGTCAAAAATAGATACTGTTGTGCAGATATATGGAGGGAGAGGGGGACTCAGCCAAGGCGATTAATTACCTGGATTGCCTTTAAACGTCAAAACAAATCCTTCCCCATTCCTTCTCCAAGGCTTAAATCATGGAGAAAGACAGGGGCAACCCCATCAGGCTGGAATGCTGGGAAAGGAAAGGGTTGGGGGATGGGGAGAGGGGGATCCAAGACGTTGCATGTGGGGGGATGTGCTTGCAGGATAGAACCATGCTGAGTATGTTTGTCTGGGAACAGGAGGGGGTAAACCCAGAATACCTCCTGGTAGCCACAGAGATTTGTCCCAAGTTTCCACGTGGGGATCTACAGAGGTGTGTTTATTTATTTCTGCGTGTGCAACTGGGAATCATAGGAGCCTAATTTGGAGTAGGAAGAGATCTTGGAGACCATCTAGTCCAACCCCCTCATTCTACAGATAAAGAAACTGAGGCCCAGGTAGCAAATGGGCCCTGCCCAAGATCACTCAGGTAATAAAGGTCAGAGGTGGGATTTGAACCTCCAAGGTATACAGAGCTGGCCTCCGAGTTAGGAAGAGCTCGGGTTTAGTCCTGCCTTGGGTACAAATTGACTGTCACTGTGGAGCAATTGCTTCACTACCAGTGCCACATGGAACTCTCTCATATTTAAAGTTACAGAACAGTTGTCTATCTGCATAAGCAGAGGGGGTTTCTACTCTGGAGGTTTCCTGCACTGATGAAACCACACAGGTCTAGATGAAAAGAAAAAGAAAGAGGGAGGGGTGAAGAGAGGAAAAGGAGGAGAGGAAAGGGGAAGGGAAAGGGGAGAGGAATGAAGAAAGGAATGAGAGGAGAGGAGAGAAGTGAGGAGAGGAGAGGCATGAGAAAAGGACAGGCATGAAGAGAGGAGAGGAAAAGAGAAGATAAAGACACACAGACACACAGAAAGAAACAGAGAGAAAGGGAGAGAGAGGAGAGAATAAGGATGAGCAAGAATTAAGAGTAGGAGGAATGGAGAGTGGGAGAATCTCTGAGAGGAAATATTCTAAAGATCTGAGGAAGGGTCAAAACCATTTGTAACTCCTAAAAAAAAAAACAAAAAAAAATTCTTGCTTCATCTCTTCCAAGAATTCTAATTTAATTTGTGCCCAAGCTGTGTTTTTCTTGAAGGCTTTGCTTGTAGATGTTTTGGAGTCATTCTCTTCTTCTGAGTTTGTATCTTTGGTGTCCCTGTCACCATAATAGCTTTTTTATGGTGAGATTATTTTATTTGTTTGCTCATTTTTCCAGCCTACTTCCTGACAAGGGACTTGAGATTAGGGCTGGGATATGTGTACTTCTGGAGGGAAGGTCTGGCATAATCCTGTAGCTAACTTCTTGGGAGTTAGGAGAATTGTGTTGTGCCAGAATCTCAGGGACTTCTCACCCTCAGGACCTGCAAGCTTTCGGTGGTCTTAAAATGGTCTGGTCCAGGATCAAGTCTGATTGTTGGGCTCCCTGGGCTCTGCAAGTTCTTGACCTGGGTTTGAGTCTGAGCAACAGTAGATGCTGCTAAACTCAGCCACTGTCTAACACCTCTGCTGGTTCACAGACACAAGTTCAAGTTCCCCCTTGGAGTGGGATTCCTGCCCTGGTTATTCCTCTGCAGATTTCAGAGTGGTTTAGTAGCTGGATCTGAGACTCTACTCTGCTGCTAGGATATGAGGGGCTCTACAACTGTTTGCTTCTACCTTATTCTTCTCTTGGTATATAGCCCAGAGCCTTCAATCACTCCTCAATCTGGAATGCCACCTGGATTAAGGGCTCTGTGACCTAGGTCCTAGAGAGTGAGCACTGAAGCTGCCAGTTGGCACTTGTTTCCCCTTCCCTGCTCAAGGCTGTGCTGCCCTAGCATAGGTCTGGCACTTTCTCTTGCCCTGATGTTTAGCTTCTCCCTGTGCGGTAGTGCTCTACTGGCCAGACCCAACATATGCATACTTCTCTGTCTCCCTATGCAAACCTGGGCTGGAAAAATGACTCGCTGTGACTTATTTCTGTATTTGTCCAACAGGATTCATTCTGGTACATTTATTAGATCTGTTTGGAGGAGTATGGGGAGGGGCAGGGAAACTTGACTCTAATTTCTCCCTGTTAATTCTGACATCTTGGCTCTGCCTCCAATGAACAGTTTTTTTTTTCTTTTTTGGATTAATTTATTTTGATTTACCAACAATCACTTCCATATGCTTTTGAGTTTAAAATTTTTCTCCCCCTCCCTCCCCACCACCCTCCCCAAGATGGCACACAATCTGATATAGGCTATACATATACATTCCTATTAAACATATTTTCACATTAGTGATGTTGTAATTAAGAATTAGAACCAATTGGAGGAACCACCAGAAAGAGGAAACAAAACTCAACAGAAGAAAAAATAATAGCAAATAGTAGGCTTTGATCTGCATTCACACTCCATAGTTCTTTCTTTGGATGTAGATAGCATTTTCCATCACGAGGCCTTTAGAGATGTCTTAGATCCTTGTATTGCTGACAAGGGTCAAGTTTATCTATATTAGTCATCGTACAACATGGCTGTTACTGTGTACAACGTTCTCCTGGTTCTGCTCACTTCACTCAGCATCAGACCATACAAGTCTTTCCAGGTTTTCCTGAAGTCAGCCTTTTCATCATTTCTTATAGCACAATAGTATTCCATTACATTCATATACCACAACTTGCTCAGCCATTCCCCAATTGATGGGTATCCCCTCAATTTCCAATTCTTTGCCACCACAGAAAGAGCTGCTATAAATATTTTTGTACATGTGGATCCTTTTCCCATTTGTATGATCTCTTTGGGATATAGCCCTAGAAGTGCTATTGCTGGGTCAAAGGGTATGCACATTTTTATAGCCCTTTGGGCATAGTTCCAAATTGCTCTCCAAAATGGCTGGCAATGAACAGTTTTCAAAGCCTGACAATGACTCTACAGAGCCATTGTGCTGATCTCATTGTTGTATGCCTATAAAACTTGGACAGTCTACCAGTACCATGCTAGGAAACTGAACCACTCCAGTTTGAATTGTCTTAGGAAGAATTGGAAGATTACCTGACAAGATAAAGTACCAGACACTGAGGTCCTTTACTGAAGTGAGCTGCATAGAGATTTCAAACTATACTGCAGATAGTGCAACTCTGACGGGCTGGCCACATTGTTGGAATGCCAAAAGTATGCTTGCCTAAAAAAAACTTTTATGGAGAACTTACACAAGTCAGGCCCTCACATGGAGATCAGAAGAAGCAATACAAGGACACTTTCAAGGTCTCTCTGAAGAACTTTGCCATCAATTGTGAGACATGGGAGACACTGGCACAGGACCACCCAGCATGGCGTGCCCACATCAAAGAAGGGACTGTGCTTTATGAGCAAAACAGAATTGCAGTAGCTCAAAAGAAACATGAGATGAGAACATTTAGAGCCATCTCCACTCCAAATGTTCATACAGACTATTTGTGCCCGATCTGTGGTAGTCTTCTGAATTTGTATTGCTGTGATCAGTCATAGCTAGACACATTGTATATTGACCTCAACATTGTGATGTCATTTTGCTCCTCTTCGAACACAAGGGACAAACAACATTTATGTTTTATATCCTTGAATATGTCCTTGTCTCTCCCCCATTAGGATGTAAGTTCCTTATGAGTAGAAATTGTTTTATTCTTTGTACTTGTATCTTCAGTACCTAACACAGTGCTTGGCACACAGTAGGTGCTTAACAGGTGTTTGCTGACTGATTTCTTTACCTCTGTAGGAAAGGAAGAAGTCCCTTTTAAGAATGGTCCAGGGTTGACCCTAGGGGTTGAGTGGGTGGCTAGGGATGAGAGGAGGGAAATTAAAATCAAAATCAGGTGTCTGGGTTGTGTTTTTAGATGTTGTCCTATTAAATTACAAACTGCAATATATTTACTGATCCAGCAGGTAATAAAAAAGCTACTGGGAGGACGAGTGCTTGTCTCCTTTTTTTATTAAAAAATTATTAAAAACTAAACATGTGCAACAGATAATCTGTTTCTATGAGAAGCCCTCCTCAGCATCTGCATCTGAAAGACCTAATGAGAGTATGAGTGGAGAAAATACATAAATAAGGAGGTGGAGGAAGCGAATTTTCCAAGAGTGAAAATGAATTTTGGCTTCAAAAGATTTTTTTGGAGGGGGAGTCAATTTCTCTGGAAAAATAATAAAATTTTTTTAAAAATATGGTTTTGGGGGAGCAATAGGTACTTTTAAAATCATGAGGATGAAGGAGGGTCTCTTTGATCACTGAAGGAAATGAAGTTTTGATGATAGTCATAGAACGTCAGAGTTAGGAGGGGCTTTAAAATACAGAATGTCAAGGCTGGGGAGGGCCTTAGAACTGAGAATGTCAGAACCTGGAGTGCTCTGAGAGCAGAAAATGTCAGATCTTGGAGAGACTACTTAGAATGTGGAATGTCAGAACCTGGAGAGGCCTATAGAAGAGGGATTTGTCAGAGCTGGGAGGGGCCTTAGAACAGGGAATGTCAGAGCTAGGAGGAGACTTAGAGCAGAAGATGTCAGGGTTGGGGTTACAGCTCATCTAGTCCAACCCCTTTAATTTTGCAGAAGCTTGCTTTAAACTTCCTTCTCCTGTCCTTAGAAATCCAGACAACCCCAAGACCCTCCTAGATTCTCTGATCTTCCTTTGGAAAGGCTGCTTGACTGTCCTGACAGAAGAGGTCCTGATCTGCTTTCCATCGATAATGCTGGAGAAGAATTGAAGGGTTATTTCCCCATGTGGCAGAGTCCCTCCCCCACCCTACAGAACACTGGTTGATGATAGAATAGAGGTCAACAACATCCCCCAAATCGAAATCATCTTTCCAGATAAAGAAGGATTGATCTACAATGCAGCTTTCTAGCCTACAGGATAGATTGCCTTTCCAACCCCCTGCTTCCTAACATTACAAGGAATTTTTCACTTAGGAATTTCACTGGAGTCCTGTCCTGTAGCATTCGTTGACAGCCAGCCCATTCCCAAATGGCAAAAGCAATGTACAGACCACCTGATGGGCGTCTACACGCCTTTGTATCAAGCAGACAGCTCCTGTTCATTCCTCCCATCCCAGCCTCACTCCCAAACCTGCATCCCAACCTCCCAGGTGGGGTAGCTGGGACCCCATCCTCAGACTTTTTGCAATATGACTCCAGGCAATTCACTTCTGAGAGACTCAGTTCCTACCTCAGAGGATAATGGGATAATAATAGCACCTCCCTCCCTAGGCTACTGAGATAATGAATGGGTGCGATGCATTTTTTTTTTTTTTTGCCTTTTAAAGAGAATTCTATTTTGAGTGGTTTTTACAAACTGTTGCAATATGAAAGTCATTTGTTTCATAGAAATTAGAAATAGAAATTTCAGAGAAAGCTGTTTTGATATATACACTGAAGTAACCCCAAAATGTATTTCAGAGCTCACAGAGCTTAAAAAGAGTAAAGATTATATGCAACCAGACAAAAACTATTTCTGCATTTCCTGTTTCCTGTTCAGACTGTGTTGCTTACCACACTAGATCTCTGCATTTAAGGAAATGTAAAGATCATTTTGTTTGGAACTTAAGACACACCAGAACATACAGTATTTACAAAAAACAAAAACAAAAAAACTCTTCTTGTTGCTTAATCGTTTCAGACTCTTTCTGACCCTATTTAGAGTTTTCTTGGCAAAGATACTGAAGTGGTTCTCCATTTCCTTCTCCAACTCATTTTACAGATGAGGAAACTGAGGCAGACAGGGTGAAGTGACTTGCCCAGGGTCACACTGTGTCTGAGGCTGGATTTTAACTCAGGTCTTCCTCACTCCAGGCTTGCAGCTCTATCCACTGTACCGTCTAGCTATCTCCAAGACGTACATATGCAGCTGTAATCATTTTGCCAGCAAAATGCTTTGCCATCTTCCATACAATGCATTTACTGAGGCATTGGCTGCAGCGATTGAGAGACATTTCACATACACCTTGCCCTGAGCTGAATTTTTGTCTCCTCCGTGTTTGTTACATTCTTCAATTATATCTCCGTATCCCAGCTGAGTTCCTCTTCCGTCAGAGGGTTAAACACTTTGGAAATCTGGAAACATTGTGTTGTAAGAATCTGCACAGAGAAGGCTGCTGCTAGAGCCGGAAAGTCGCTCAGTTGATTGGGGAAGTCTGGTTTGTAAATCTCCTGCAGTTCCAAATGCGAAAGATCCACTCATTTGCAAAGCCTGTTGGGCCTCTGGAGGAATGTGTAAACCTGTCCTTCTGCTAGTCTTGCCATGAACTGGACACAACCAGCAAGGGCTCCTGCAGTCTCTAGCCCCTCACTAAATACAAAAATGAACTGGCTCTGGGAGCATCAGTACGGTCAGTAACACGACCAATTTTCCTGGGCCTGCCTGCTCATTCAAACCCATTCGGCTATTCCAACGCCTTTTCGGCCC
Organism: Vombatus ursinus; assembly: GCF_900497805.2. Taxonomy (NCBI): domain Eukaryota; kingdom Metazoa; phylum Chordata; class Mammalia; order Diprotodontia; family Vombatidae; genus Vombatus; species Vombatus ursinus. Next base: position 2,840,728 of record NW_020941065.1, on the reverse strand, counting down.
TTTCCGAATCTGAAAACGTAAGAAATCTACATATCCCTTAGATCGACCAGTTTCACCATCCATCATCACGGGAATGCTTTCAATCCTGTCAAAAGGCTGAATGACTTCCCGAAGCATATCTTCAGTTATGTTAAAATCGAATGATCTTACTTAAAGTCTCAGGGGCCAGAACGTCCCTTCTTTAGGTTACTGGCCATCGTGTTATTGGCCTCTTCTTTTCTGCTTGGGAGGCCAGTACCACGAAAGGCGTTCCTAATCCTATTGCTAAAGGCACTGAGCTAACGTCAACGAATTCCACACAAGCAGGTCATTCGGACCTCGAATTTCTATCAGAAATCATCGCTACATCGCAGACCTTTCCTGCGATAGGAAAAAAAAAAGGAAAAAAAATCTCTTGGTCTCATTCTTGCTGCCAGTTGCATGCAGAACATCTCTGTCCTCTGGAGTAAGATTATCAATAGGTTCCCTTCATTTGATGCTGGGAAGGCAACCCGACCTTTTCAAGGACGGCGCGGTTAGATTTTGGTCCTGAGCAGTCTTCGATAGAATCTCTAAGGGGGCCTTTGGGAAAGACTTGGTGTTCGTTCTTTGCTGTGGCTACGCTTCCGTTCCCGGCTCTTTTTCCTCTCCCGGTCTTTGCCTCGGTTCCGTTCCTTACTTTTGCTCCTCTTTCGGTCGTGACTTGCATTCTTGCACTCGGTTTGTTTTTGTTTTGTTTTCTTTTCTTGCTACACTCTTCACAGCCCTTAACGCGGTTCAGATATTCTCATCCTCAGAAGAAGCCTCAAGCATTGCTTGAATATCAACACCGTCTGCCATTCTTTCAGAACTACTGTGCGGGCTTCTGTGCAGTTGGGGTGCTCGCGTCTCTGGGGTGCTAGCGTCTCTGGGAGGCGATGCCCCTGCGGCTGCGGCCTGGGCCCAGGTCGCGGTTCCTCCTGCCCACCAGTCCTGCCCAGAGTTTTGGGCTGTGAGGGCAGCACAGCCGGAGCTGAGCGAAAAGGGAATAATGGGATTAGAAGAGCCGGGGAGGGTGAGGCAGGGCGGCGGCGGCAAATCCATGGCCAACCGCGCGACAGTGACTAAAGATCTCTGAAATGCAGCCGCTGTGTTCCCAGTCACTCAATCACACTTATGAACACACATACATACACATACACGCGCGCGCGGCCGCGCGGCGCGCCTGTAATGCATTTTGAAACCCGAAAGTGCTACAGACAGGGTGAGCTTTTACTCTTGTGGAGGAGAACCCCTGGAGACGGGAAACCCCAGCCCTGGTTTCAGGAGACGCACCACACTCTAGCTGGGTGACCCTGGGTAAATCACAACCTCTCTGGTCCCAGAACTAGTTGTAGGAGACACACCACACACTAGCTGGGTGACTTTGGGTAAATCATAATCTCTCTGGCCTTAGAGTTCTAAAATTTGGAAGGAAGGGATTGTTCAAAGAGACCAGCAACACCCCTTCCAGCTCTAAATTTAGGAACCTAACGGCCCTGCCTTAAGTGAATTCCCTGATCAATCCATGTTTCCTGGGCTTCATAATGACTTCCTCAAGGTCAGGGACTGTTTTTTTTTCTTTCCTTTTTTTTTTTTTTTTTTTGCACCTCCATAAATGCTTGTTGACAGATTGATTGAGCACATCGTCCTGAAGTTATGTATCCTGGGTCACTCAGAATGAAATTCACAAAATCCCACCCGGGAAGGGATCTCAGAGACTTTAGAAGGGACCTCTACTCTTGCATGTATATGAGCGGGCATGCTTTCCAGCACACACCTGACAAGTGATCATACAGCTTGTTTGAAGATGGGGAGGAGTGTCACCAGATTAGTCAGAAGCAGCCCTTTCCACCTTGGGGCAACTCTAATCCTTCGAAACTTCTCCCTCTATTGAGTTTACATCTGCCTCCTGGCAAAATTTGTCCCCACCCACTGCTCTTATTATTATTTTTTTTTTGTCTGTGAAGTCCAGTAGGATAAAACACCGTTTCTATTCGTATTTCATCTGCCCCTCCTTGCCCCAAATGGATTGTAAACCTCCCGGAAGGTAGGAGTTGCTCTTATCTGCTCTAATACACTGCAGCGCTTAATCAATGCTAATTGAATCCATAAATTTAAGATTACGTACTATGGACCAGGCACTGTGTGAGGACCTGGGAATATAAAAATAAAAACAAAACAAGCGCTGTCCTCGAAGAGCTTACATTCTTTTGGGGGAAATGACATGTACGAAGATGAATACATGATTCAACAAGCATTAATTATGCGTCCACTACGTATTAGGAACTGTGCTAAGTGCTGGGGATAAAAAAAGCAAAACTGAGATTACATAGTGAGGGAGGAGGGAGAAAAGATACAATATTTGTACATAAAAGGGTGTGGGGGTGTATCACACAGTTGCTAAGACTTCTTTGGTAAAGAATTGTCCGTGAGGAAGATCCCTGTACCAACGCACCTGTTCGGCAACATGACTTTTGGCCTTAGAAAGTTGCCTGGGACACTTAGTGAGGTTAATTGACTTTCCGAGAGTCTCACACAGGCAGGATGAGTTAGAGACGGGATTCGCACCCAGGTGTTCCTCATTCTGAAAGGCCGGTCCCTCCGCCTCCAAAAATGGGTAAATACAAGGCAACTGAGCGAGTTGGGGTGGAGTAAGGGCGGTCACTGTAGGCTAAAGTGCTCAGCAAAGGCGTAGGTGGAGGCATATGAAAGGAGCTTTCAAGGCAGTTAGAAGATGGATGGTTGGATGGGTGGGTGGATGGGTAGATGGATGGATGAGTGGATGGATGGTTGGAGGGATGAGTGGATGGGTGGATGTATGGATGAGTAAATGGGTGGATCATAGTTGGATGGATGGATGATCATAGTTAAGGTGTGTGAATGGCTTTGACACCCTATTAAAAAGAAAAAAAAAAGACTATTCTCGTTCATTATTAGTGTCTTCCCACCCTAGAGGACTCGTGAACAGTTCCTTCCTCTCCTGCCCCACCCCCAGTTCAATAAATTCTGGGCCAGGAGCCATTGTCACTACCAGGGGAGTGTGTCGGGCTGCTTTCTCACTTCAAAGTCGCTCACCTGTCAGTGGGAGGGATCGGCTCATTTAGGAATGGAAGCTGGCTGCTCGTTCGGGAGCTGGGGGCGTCCTAGGCCTTTCCCCTGAAGCTTTTATATCATTTTATGAGCAAATGAATCTCCCCTTCAAACAAGTGGGGCTGCGTTCGGCCTGGTGGAGGCGGCCCGAGCCATCGCAGGGCCCCGGCTCCAGGCTGGCCCGAAGCTTTTTAATCAGAAGAGAATCGGGAGCCCCCGCCTCGTAAAGGAGGCTCCCCGGCGACCCCAGGCTGAGAGTGAGCTCAGCCCCCGGAAAAACCCTCGGGCTTCCCGGAGCCCTGCTGAAGATGAAAGGGGCGAGAGGCTCTGGCTCTGAGCAGCACCTGGCCCCTCTCTCCTGGGGCTCAAGGCGCTGGCCACCAGAGGCGGAAGGTGCGTGGCCCAAAGAGTCAGGGCGCGGCGATGGAAGCTCGGCTCTGTCCATGGTTTGCTGTGTGACCTCGGGTTAGTCTCTCACTCTGTCTGGGCCTGAGTTCCCAGCTTTCAAATGAGACTTGGACTCCGGAAACATCAAGATCATTTCCTGTTCTTTTCCTACGAGCCTGCCTGGGACCAAGTGTGCTTGGAGATGAGTGGATGTTCCCAAGCTAGCTATAAAAACCGGTCCAGAGGTGGGAGGTTGAAGGTCGAAAGGGAAAGAGTGAAAGAGAGCCTGCCTCCCCCCCCCCCTCAATATATCAGGGCCCGACCAAGCTGAGCTCAGGCTTGCAGTGCCCTACTTTCTCCATGTATAAAATGGGCACTGCTAGGGGTAGAACCTTCAAAGTGAGCTTTCCTGGAGGTTCAGGGCAGTGGCTGAGATTCAATTCCTCTCTTAAAGTCTGAGACGTTTTTCAGTTTGATCCCAGCATCCTTGTGTCTCCTTGCTATGTCTGGGTCTCCAAGACCTTGAGGGGCTTGTGTATGTACTGTGTGTATGTCTGTGTATTGTAAAGCCCACCGAAGTTTAAGGTGGACAGTGGTAGGGTGAAGCCCAGTTACTCTATTTCTTCTCCCTCCATGCACTTAACACATATTTAGAAAGAATAGAGCCATTTAAAAATTGTGAATTCCATAATAAATAGTAGCAAACATTTTGAGATATAAAGAACAAGGAAGGAATTGTACAACACTGTCAAGTGGTGGTTTTTTTTAAGAGAGACAGAGGGAGAGAGGAGAGAGAAACAGAGAGAGAGAGAGAGAGAGAGAGAGAGAGACTTAACAAAGTAGTACAAATTGCCCTGTTTGTGTACCTTTCTGTATATTCCTTCTCTTCCTTCAAGTTATTTTCTTGTCTTTTGGGGTTTTTTAATGTCAATTTTATGAATTTGTATTTATATTCTGCCCCTCCCCTCAGTAAATGTTTAAAAAATTAATAAGACCTTCATTATAAACATGCACAGGTCAGCAAAGCAAATTCCCACATTGGCCATGCCCCCAAACATGTGTTTCTTTCTTCACTTTCTTCTCTCTGGCAAGAGATGAGTAGAGGGTTTCGTCTTCAGTATCCTTGGACTGGTTGGTGGTCTGTCATTGCATTAATCAGAGTTCCAAAGTATTTCAAAGTTGTTTTTCTCTAGTATGTTATTGTCATTGTGCAAATTGTTCTCCTAGTTCAGCTCCTCTCTCAGAACTAGCTCAGTGTGGTCTTCCAGGTTTCCTCTAAAACTATTCATTTTGTAATTTCCTTTTTTTAAAATTAATTTATTTTGATTTATCAACAATCACTTCCATATGCTTTTGAGTTTAAATTTTTTCTCCCCCTCCCTCACCCTCTTTCCCCAAGATGGCACACAATCTGATGTACGCTACACATATACATTCCTATTAAATATATTTTCACGTTAGTGATGTTGTAAGTAAGAATTAGAACCAACAGGATGAACCATCAGAAAGAGGAAATAAAACTCAACAGAAGAAAAAAAAATAGCAAGTAGTACGCTTTGATCTGCATTCAAACTCCATAGTTCTTTCTTTGGATGTGGATAGTATTTTCCATCAAGAGAACTTTGGAAATGTCTTAGATCTTTGTACATTTTGTAATTTCTTATGGCACAATACTATTCCATTACACTTATTTAACAAAATCTACTTAGTCATTCCCCAATAGGAGGGATTCCTTCCTGGATTGCTGTCTTGTTATGGCAGAAGGGTTTGTACAGCTCAATGAAACTATGAGCTATGTTGTGCAGGGTTACCTAAGAGAGACAGGCCATAGTGGAGAGTTCTGACAAAAGGTGATCCACTGGAGAAGGAAATGGCAGACCACTCCAGTATCTTTGCAGAGAAAACCCTATGAACTGATAATGATGATGATGATGATGATGGTAGATAGATAGATAGATAGATAGATAGATATAGATGGGTTAGATGGATGGATAGATAGATGGAGATGGGAAAGATAGATATAGATGGGTTAGACAGATGGATAGATAGATGGAGATGGAGATGGGATAGATAGATAGATAGATACATAGATAGATAGATAGATAGATAGATAGATAGATAGATAGATAGATAGATAGATAGATAGATAGATAGATAGATAGATAGATAGATATGACACTGGAAGATCAGCCCCTCAGGTCAGAAAGTATCAACAGGCTACTGGGGAAGAGCAGAGGACAGCTTCAAGTAGCTCCAGTACTAGTGAAGCAACTGGGCCAAAGCCAAAAGGAAGTTCAGCTTGGGAAGCATCTGGTGACAAAGGGAAAGCCTGATGTGTAAAAATCAATATTGCATAGGACTTTGGAATGGAAGATCTATGAACCAAGATAAGGTGGATATGTCCAAACAGGAGATAGAAAGATTAGACATTAACATCTTGGGTGTTAGCGAGTTTAATTCAGATGATCACTACATAGACTACTGTGGGCAAGAATCCCTTAGAAGAACTGCAGTAGTCCTTATAGTCAATAAAAGGTTGGAAAAACAGTACTGAAGTATAATCTTTAAAATGATAGAATGATGTCAGTCTGAATCCAAAGCAAACTATTCAACATCACAGTAATACAAGTCTAAGCTCCAACCACTGATGCTGAAGAAGCCAAAGTTCACCAGTTCTATGAAGACCTGTAACATCTAGAAATAACACACAAAAAAAGAGATGTCAGAGACGTCACATTCATCATAGGGGAATGGAATGTGAAAGTAGGAAATCAAAAAATAATTAGAATAACAGGTAAGCTTGGCCTTGGAATACAAAATGAAGCAGGGCAGAGACTAATAGACCTGTCAAGATAAATGGCTGGTCACAGCAAACACTCTTTTTCAACAATCCAAAAGGCAACTCTACACACAGACATCACTAGATGGTCAATATCAAAATCAGATTGATGATATACTTTGCTGCCAAAGGTAGAGAAGGTCTATATAATCAGTTAAAACAAGACCTGGAGCTGACTGTGACTCAGATCACAAGGTTCCCATTATAAAATTCAGACTTAAATTGAAGAAAGTAGGGAAAACCATCAGACCATATAGGCATGACCTAAATAACCTCCCTTATGAATATGAAGTGGAAGTGATGAATTTATTTAAGGGACTAGATCTGATAGATAGAGTGCCCGAAGAACTATGGACAGAAGTTTTCAATATTGTACAGCAGGCAGCAACAAAAAACTTTTTCTTTTCCAAAGAAGAAGAAGAGCAAAGAAAAAAAAATGGCTGTCTTCATTAGACTTTGTCTTATTGACTTTACAAATAGCTGAGGAAAGAAGTAAAATGAAAGGGAAAGGAAAAGATATACTCAACTAAGAATATAGCAAGGAGAGATAAGAAGGCTTTCTCAAATGAGCAATGTAAAGATATAGAAGAAAGCAATAGAATGGGAAAGACAAGGTATCTCTTCAAGCAAATTAAAATGGGCATGATAAAAGACAAAAATTGTAGGAATTTAACAGAAGTAGAAAAGATTAAGAAGCGGTGACAATAACAGACAGAAGAATTATACAAGAAAGATCTTAACATCGCTGATAAGCACGATAAGTGTGGTTACTGATCTAAAGCCAGACTTCCTAGAGAATGAAGTCAAGTGGGCCTTAGGAAGCACTGCTAACAATAAGGCTGCTGGAAGAGAATCAGTAGTTGCCAATGGATTGGAAAAGATTGGTTTATATACCAGTCCTAAAGAAGGGCAATGCCAAGGAATGTCCAAGTTACTAAATAATTGCATTCATTTCATATGCCAGCAATGTTATACTTAAGATTCTGCAAGCTAGGCTTCAGCAATATGTGGACCGAGAATTATCAGAAGTGCAGGCTGGTTTTTGAAGAGGCAGAGGAACTAGAGACCAAATTGCCAACATTCACTGGATTATGGAGAAAGCAAGGGGTTACATTAAAAAAAATCTGCTTCTGCTTCATTGACTATACTAAAACTTTTGGCTGTGTGGATCACAACTAAATATGGCAAGTCCTCAAAAAGACAGGAGTACCAGATCATTTTATTTGTCTCCTGAGGAATCTGTATGTGGGCCAAGAAGCAACAGTTAGAATTGAACATAGAACAACTGATTGATTTAAGATTGGAAAAGGAGTATGACAAGGCTGTACATTGTCACCTTATTTGTTTAACTTATATTCAGAGTACATCATGAGAAATCCCAGGTTGGATGAATCAAAAGCTGGAATTAAGGTTGCTGGAAGAAATATCAACAATCTCATATATGCAGCCAATACCATTCTGATGGCAGAAAGTGAAGAAGAATTAAGAAGTCTTTTGATGAGGGTGAAAGAGGACAGTACAAAAGCTGGCTTGAAGCTTAACATTAAAAAAAAAAAACCCTAAGATCTTGGCAATTGGCCCCATCACTTTCTGACAAATAGAGGGAGAAGGAATGGAAGCAGTGTTGGATTTTATATTCTTGGGCTCAAAGATCACTGCAGATGGTAACTGCAACCATGAAATTAAAAGATGTTTGCTCCTGAGAAGGAAAGTTATGGCAAATCTGGACAGCATACTAAAAAGCACAGACATCATCTTGCTGGCAAAGGTCCATGTATAGTCAAAGCTATGATTTTTCCAGTAGCCACGTATGGCTGTGAGAGTTGGACTATAAGGAAAGCTGAGCACCAAAGAATTGATGTTTTAGAATTGTGGTGCTGGAGAAGACTTTTGAGAGTCCCTTGGACATCAAGGAGATCAAATCAGTCAATACTTAAAGAAATAAATTCAGTCTATTCACTGGAAGGTCAAACACTGATGTAGAAGCTTAGATACTTTGGCCACATAATGAGAAGATGAGACTCATTGGAAAAGACACTGGTGTTGGGAGAGATTGAAGGCAAAAGGAAAAGGGGATAGCAAAGGATTAGATGGATATAGATAGTGTCATAGAAGCAATGAACATGAGCTTGGATAGACTTTGGGAGATAGTGGAGGACAGAAGGATCTGGTGTGCTATGGTCTATGGGGTCAAGAAGATTAGACGTGATAGAATGACTGTACAACAGAAAGGGGAGGATATCTTTTTAGTTACCTTATTTTTTAGCTATTACAAAAAAAAGAGTTGCTATAAATATTTTGGGACATAAGATCCTTTTTCTCCCTTCTTTGATCTTTTTAGGGTACAAGCCTTATGGTGGTATAGCTGGGCCAAAGGGTTTACATATTTCAGTAACTTTCTGGGCCTTGTTCCAAATCTCTTTCCAGAAAGGCTGAATCCATTCACAGCTCTGCCAATAGGGCCCTAGTCACACCTATATTTTAATTCAAAACAATACACTCCAACAGTCATTTTAATAGACTTATTAGTATGTATTATATGCTCCTGACTGTGTGACCCTGGGCAAGACATTTAAATTTTTAATACCCTAGGTAGCTAAGACTGTATATTGCAAGGTGTTGCTTGGCGATCTCTATCTATCGGAGTGAAATTCCCCAACTGATGTTCCCTACACCAATGAAATTCCAAGTCTGTATCCCTGCACCTGCCCTTGTCCCCCTAAAAGGTACCACGTTCTGAGGGTTTGAAGAAAAAAGGACAATGCCTACTCTCTAATAGATTACATGATTTAGTAAAGTAGAAAAATGGTTGACTTTGGAGTCAGAGGACCCCAGAAGTGGGTTCATATTCCACCTGTGACACATTACTTTTGAGACTTTGAACAAATCATTCAACTTCCCTGGGACTCAGTTTCCTCATTTGTAAAATGAGGGAATTGTGCCAGATGACCTCCAAGACCCCTTCTAGACCAACAGACCTAATACGGAAAAGTAAATGCAGAACAGTTTGAAGAAGAGAATACGGGGACAGCTAGGTGGGGCAAGTGGGTAAAGTACCAGCCCTGGGGCCAGGAGGACCTGAGTTCAAATCCTGCCTCAGACACATAACATTTACTAGCTATGTGACCCTGGGCAAGTCACTTAACCCCTATTGCCTCACCAAAAAGAAAAAAAAAAGAAGATAATACTGTCCATTTGAAAGACCAGGAAAGGTTTCCTAGGCCACAGGTGAGCTGCATGTTCTAGGAAATGGCAGAGCTGGGAAGGGAGATCATTTCAGATGAAATGAAGATTGGGAGACTGCTCGATGGGCAGCACCAAAGCTACTAGGCTGTGGGGTGGAGAATAATCCCCCTGCTTCCTCAGTTTACCTGTTCTTCTGATTCAAACTCATTTGCATGCTAAGTCAGAAAAGAACATGGGAACATCTAACTATAACGGATAGTTATCTATAACAGGGGGCCAAGATCTCCAAGGGGAGCTAACAGAAGGAGGGGGGCACCTTTTATTAGGGGAGCATTGTGGATGTGGCTAAAGAATTGTTGAAGGGGTAGCTAGGTGGTGCAGTGGATAGAGTACTGGCCCTAGAGTTAGGAGGACCTAAGTTCAAATCTGGCCTCAGACACATAACACTTACTAGCTGTGTGACTCTGGGCAAGTCACTTAACCCTAATTGCCTCACCAAAAAAAACAAAAAAACAACAACAACAAAAAAAAAAAACTGTTGAACCCTGCCCTTATGAAGGAAGATGTTTCAGCATACGTGGGCAGATCAGCTGGTGTCTAAGACCAGTGGAATAATGCCCGTCTGAGCCTGTGAGCAGAGCAGTCCCTATGAACTCAGGGTAGCTCTCCCGGTGTGAGAAGGACTGCTCTAGATTCCAAGGGGGTGGGAGGGTATTCCTATTGAAAGTCAAAGAGGGGACAGGTTCAGCTCCCTCAACATCCCAATTGTTTCATGTTTATTTACTAATAATTAGAAGAGTCCTAGGGCGGCATGAGCTGTTTCTAGGGATGGTGGTTTCTTGATCTTCCGAGGTCTTCAAGCAGAGGCTGTATGACTGCTTGGTTTGCTGTTGTCAGTCAATCATTTCGAACTCTTTGCAGTTTCTCGGCAAGGATGCTAGAGTGGTTTGCCATTTCCTTCTCCAGCCCATTTTACAGATGAAGAGACTGAGGCAAACAGGGTGAAGTGACTTGCCCAGGATCACACAGCTAGTAAGTGTCTGGGTCTGAGTTTGAATTCAGGAAGATGAGTCTTCCTGAGTACAAGTTCAGTGCACTCTCCACTATACCACCTAGCTGCCACTTGGCAGGATACGTCATGCTGGGGATTCTCTGGGGTTATAAATTGGACTAGATAGACACTAGGTCCCCTTTCACTTCTCGAATTCTGTCATTCTGTGACTCCCCAATGCCCTGCTCACTGTCTACCTAGCCCAATGATAGGCATACAGTAGACACTTAATAAATGTTTGTTGCTGGCTTGCTTGATTGTTCTGAAGGGAGAATGGAGTATGGCTGAAGGACTGGATTTCAGGATCCCTGCAATTTGGGTAGGGAGAACATTGTTGATTTTTGTCTATAATTTCATCAGTGAGAAACTCTAGATTTGCCAACTTCCATAATGGCAACTATAGTAACCTATAGTCCTAGAGAGTTGTCTAAGGGATAGATGGGCCAACTGACTGCGCCAGGGCTACCCACCCAGTATGTATCAGAAGCAGGACTTGGCAACTTATCTGATTTTTTTTTTTGTACAGGAATTCCCCAGGGGTATGGAAAGGTTTTAAGTGACTTGTCCAAGGTCATACAGCCAGTATGTGTCAGAAGCAGGAGCTGACAACTTGTCAGCAACATGGAATCATGGGATTGTAAATTGAGAGTAGGAGGGAACCTTAGAGATCATCTAGATTCTAGAAAACCCCCTTAATTCTACAGATTAGAAAATAGGGGCCCAAAGGGGTTAAGTGATGTGCCTAAGTTTACAGATAGTGAGTGACCCAGGCAGGCTTTGAATTTAGCTCTTCTGACTCCAAAGTCAATGGGTCACTAAGAAGTTAATTGACTTGCCTAGTATATGTGTCAGTGGAGGAACCTGAACTCAGGTCTTTCTGCTTCAGAGATAGACCACTACACCATATTGCCTCTCTAATATACACATCATCACCCCCATTTTATAGATGAAGAAACTGAGTCTCAGAGATAAGTGACTTTCCCAAGGTTTACAATAGTTAGGAAGTGGTAGAACCAAGAATGGATTGGAACCCAGGTCTCCTCAAGCCTCAGTCCCATGCTCTTTTCTTTTTTCTATACTGTCCATTCTTACAGAACCCAGAAAAGTGAGGGAGCCCAGAGCTGAAATTTCTTTGGGGAAGAAAATATTCCTGACTTGCAATGGGAAAAAACAGTCATCCTAGACCTTTCAACCCCAACCCCACTGCAGCGGATGGTGAAGGAGAGACTGAAGTGGAGCAATCTCCACCCTTTCAGCCTTTAGCCCCCTGTCCCCTCCAATTGGAAGAGGGGAGAGAAAGTTCACAGGGGGACCAAGAACAGAGCTTGCAAGGAAATTAAGTAGGACTATTTCCCTTGTAAGCTTCCTCTGGAATGATTGCTTTCCCTCCCGTCTCTCCTCACTCCCACCTTTGGTCTTGGGCAATTTCAGCTTTTGGAAAGAGAGAAACTCAAGGTCAGGTTACAGCTAAACCCAGAGAGCAGCCCTCTGAGGCAAAAAGAAGCTGTCCATAGCAGCTCCACCCCCCGTGGTTCCCTTCCAGCTGCAGGGTTCCCTTCCAGCTCTAAATCTCTGACCCTGTGATCTCATGAACTCTAGAACAGAGCCAAGATCCATTTCTAGTTCTACAGATGAGTGTGTTTCTGTAGAATCCACACACACTCCACTCCCCAAAGGAAAACTACAGGCTGTCAGGACTGAACCTTAGAACCTAGGAAATGCTGGTGTGTAGCATATTATGCTAATACGACTAGTGTGAGATGTCACTTAGTGAAAAAATGTGACAAAATATTCAAATTGGATTAAGAATTTTATATGTAAAAATGTTTGAAACATCTATCTCATAACATTAAGATAAACAAAGATACATTTTCCAATTTAGGCCCTCATGATGCAACAATTAAAATTCTCTAAAGTTTCAGGTGAATTATGTGTTCTTAACATTCTCAATCCTTCTTATAGCTCTATTTTATACTGATTTTATATAAGTCTTGGAACTTGGGCAGCAAGTCTAGAAGGTAGAAGTCTCTTCAAAGCTGACCTGAGAACATGGCTTATTCTAGAAATATAAAATTACACACCTTGAACTTTTTTCATCTACATCAAGGATATGCGATTCTTAATAACTGAATCCACCTAAAGTTATGAAGCTATGATTATCGGAATTTGTCATTAGACTTCATGGGACTGTAATTTATATTATTTTGAGTCTAATTCCAGATATAATTATCAAGGGATTCTATTAGGCCAATGATCCATGATGCCAGTAACCCTATGGGGTTGACATCCATGAATTATAGATGCAGTTTTCGTAGGAAAGGCTGGGAGAATGACTTGTGAGAGAGTTATCTCAGACATTTATTGTATTTATGGTATATTATGAGTTAATGTTTAATGAAATGGAACATAATCAGTATATTATAAGCTGGATCCATTTTCCTCTTCTCTAATATCACCTTTGCACCTCAATAAGGAGACTGCCTCCTTCTGCTTTTGCATCACCCATGAAGGGCTGCCCTCCATGCATTTAGATCGTAATGATCTAAAGAAAGACTGGGGTCTTTCTGTGGATTGAAGGAGGGAGGAGGAAATGTGAGAAATAATTCATTTGGACCCCTACTCCATTCCAGTCAGTATTAATCAGTTTGATATTTTACATAAATCATGTAGGGATAATTAGATGAGATAGGTTCTTATGGCAGGCCTCAAATGTTAATGTAATGTTCACTACTGGTATACTAGTTATGAAGCTCACTTGCTCAACCACAGGAATGCTGACAAAGACATCTCCATCCTGATTTACTCAAATTCCATGTCCAAGCCTAGCATGGGTAAAATGTGTTGATGCTTTGGAAAGTCCTCTAACTTATTGTTGTACTTCTGGACCACTCTCTCATGTCCAATGTGAGCAGATGACCATAGCATGACCACTTAGTGAGTGGAGATACCCCATGCTTCACCTAACCCAAGACTCCCCACTGCTGACATCCCGTTTCTAGTTGATGTATCATTTTTTGGCCTTCAAAGCAAGGTCTATCATCCAATGGGATTCTGTATTTTGTGTAACTCCTTTAGAGCGTTCAGGTATCAAATCTGGTATCAGGCCTTATAAAAATAAGGCACTGGAAGAAGGGGGCATCTAAGACCATGAGGAAGGTCTGGGGTCCACTTCATTAGAGGGGACCATGGACCCTTTAATAAAATGTCATTGGCTCAGAGCTCTGTCTCAGTCTTTTTTCTTGTAGGTTAGGCAATCATAAGCCCCACAGGCAGAGACAACATGCATTTAAATATGTCTACACAAGATATGTACATGACAATGTGAAAAAGCCTACCAAGCCTGCCTCCAGGAGTCAGAAAGACCTGGGTTCAGGTCCTGCCTCTGACACACACTGGCTAGATGACTAACAGCAAGTTGAGTAACCTCTCAGTGTGCTAGACGACTCTCCAAGACTAAGCAATCACAAGGAATGTGCCAACCTGCTTTGGTAGAAAGTGAAATCACAAATCCAGTCTTCATTATAGAGATGCATATAGAGGAAATATACACAATAGGTACAAAGTAACCTGGGGAAACCTCCTTCAGAAGTTGGCATTTGAGCTGAAGGCTGGGAAGAGGAAGACTTGTGGAGCTTGGACAGGAGTTCGGAATGAAGGCCCCAGAACCAGCTCAGGTGGCCCCCATCCCAGTTTGCACAGTCTGGGCCTCACTGGCTGAAGGTGAATCACTGGGGATTCAGTGGACAGCCTGGCACTCTCCCCCATCCTCACTAGCACCAGGCAGACCAGCCTGCTTTTATCCATGAAGGGTGAGGAATAAAGCATTTTTTGTACTGCCTCTCAGGCTTCTGAACATGAAATGGGATAAGGGATGGGAAAGGATTTGTAAGGGGCAAAGCTTTCCTCCTTTTCCTTTTCTTTTCACTTTTTCCTCTTCTTCTCTCTTCCTCCTCCTCCACTACTGCTACTACTACTATTCTAGTCTTCTGCCTCCTAAGGAAACTGAAGTACTTTTAAGCAAATGAGTCAACAGATTTTTTTTTTCCTACCAGCAAATAAATCTATGGAAACCTCTCTTAGAAAAAAAAAAATAATCTATTGTTATCTTTTATTTTATACCATCTTTATTTCTAAATAGATACCTCTCCTCTCCCCTAGCCAAGGAACCATCTCTTCTAACAAAAATTTTGTAAAAAGAAAGAGGGAAAAATATAGTTCTGCAAAACTATTCAAGACATCAGTATAATGTGACACTCATACAGGCAATGAACCCCATCCATGGTCTCCCATGCTGCAAAAAAGGAAAGGTGCACATGTACATTTTCTCATCTCTCCTTTGGAATCAGGCTTGGTCTTGATAATTCCACAGCATTCAATTCCATTTTACAGAAATTTGATTATCTGTGCTGTTCCTAGTGGCCCCAGTAGGTCTGGAAGACCAGGAAACTCTCTAAAACTCAGGGGAAAGGGACTGAGGAAGGGCCCCCTAGGCCACCCTATTTTATATTTCAGCTTAACAGTGGGACTGACCCAAGGGGAGAGAAAATCCAGGGTGGAGGACTGGGTATCTCACTTTGACTCTCAGCTCTGGTCTGGGGGTTGGAAAATGAATAAAAGAAAAAAAGTGTGTATTTTTCCTATGAAAATACATTACCCAGAGAGCCTAGTGAAGTGGAAGGAGGGAGGGTCAATGTTGGCATCAGAGGACCTGGCTTTGAATTCCAATTCTAACTTTTATTTGCCACTTGAGGATCGATGGGCAAATCACCTCACTCTACTGTGCCTCTGTTTCATCATCTGTAAAATGTGGGACTTGGGTTACATGGTTTTTGAAGTCTCTCCCAATCTAACTTGTGGTATTATTTCTTGAGAGGACTCACATCAGTTGAGAGTTTCCTCTGAAGGTGGGATAATGGGGGTGGGGTGGGAGAGGGTAGAGAGTGAACAATCCATCACTTTCCCCATGAATTTGTCCTTTGTGTCTATATTTCTCCTCTCTAGTATAAATGGACATGTAACAACTATTCAAATATTTCAGGTAAGCCTCCTGGTTGCTATGAGATTCAAATGAGATAAACTGAGACTGAGGTTAAGAGATTCATGTAAACAGGATTTGAACTCAGATCTTGCATATATCTAGGCACAACGTACTAATCCCTGTATCATTTAGTTGCTCATTATATATACAAATGGGAACCATTATTACCGTAGTATTTTTGCTGGAGTTACAGGGTGGGGGTTGGGATTATTGAACTAGATTTTCCTAGTATTTCGACCGCACCCAGAGAAAAAGCTTTCAAGGGATGAGTTTTAGTTAACATTTTCAGTATCCATATCCCTCCCTGTCTCTCCTTTAAAGACTTTTTTTTAAACACAAAAAGAATACGTGCAGAGAGGAGCCCATGAAAGTTTTGCCAAAGGCCACACAGTGAGGCAGGGCTGGGCTTCAGGAACAAAATCCAGGTCTCCTGACCCCCAGGTTTGATGTCCTAACCTAGTCACTATCAATCAAAGGAACGGATGTTACATCTAACTGGTGCCCAGACTCAAAGAAGAAAATGACATTTCAATTTTCCCTTGATCTGACCTGGAAACTCAGTGGAGCCCACCCTTAAAACCTCTTCTCCTCACCTCTCATCATGCCCACATTCCTCTGAGTAAACTTTAGTTTCAGTCCTGACCCTTTCCAAACTAGAGCTTTGGAATCTCTCTTCTCTATAAGGATCTCTGGTGCCATAGACAAAGGAATCTGTCTTAGTAGCCAGCATCACCTTCCCTCACCATAAGCTCCTCCCCTCTCCACATCCCCTTTCTAAATGTCCTCTATCCCAGTGATAGATCAAGCTGGAGGGAAGGCTGAGTTCTGGCCTTTCCCCTCTCATCTCCTCCCCTCTTTTGGCTCCTCCAATTTTGAATTTCCTGTCGGGTTGGGGCTGTAAATTTCAGCTGTCTTCCAAGGCTGCCTCTGCCCTACTGAGGTGAGCTGGGGTGAGCTGAGGAGGGAAAAGTCTGGGAGATGGCTTCAGTTTTCCATTCTTTTTACAAATTCCATCCTAACCCTCCCTCCCTAATCAATAAAACAGGAGCAAGCTATGTGCCTGCTCCAAGTCTCTCTTCCTGACTTAGACTTTATAACCCTTGGCAGCCAATGGGTGTTTTCAGTGGGACAGGCAGCTTGGTCCCTTGCATACCTGAGGAGAGAGAGCCAGGTATTGAGTAGAACCTTTGGCATACTTTCCCAGGCAGCGTGGGGGAAGTCCAACATTCCAGGTCAGGCAATAAGCAGCTGTGAGGGTTTCCTCTTTCTCCAAGTTCTTCAAAAACATTTTTTCCCCTCTTGGAAAAAAATAGAGAACTAATGGAGGATGGAGGGGTGGGGAAGATAAGGTGGCCACCAGGAGCAAGATTATCTCCCACTCTATTTCTCTTTAAGTGAGAGACAGAGACAGGCAGAGACAAAAAGAAAGACACAGAGACATAGAGACAGAGACAGATAAGGAGAGACAGAGGCACAGCCAGGGGACCAAGAGAACTAGACAGAAACATAGAGATAGAGACAGAGATAGTCAGAGAGAGAAAGAAAGACAAGAAAAGAGAGAAACAGGCAGGCAGAGGCAGAGAGAGAAAAGAGAGATATACACATACAGACAGACAGAAACAATGAAATGCAGAGAAAAAATTAGGGACAGAAAGACAGAGAAAAAAGAGAAAAAGAACAGAGAACTGGGATTAACAGAGGAACAAGAAAAAAAGAAAGAACATGAGAGAACAGGAGGCAGAAACAGACAAAGAAAGAGCCAGAGAGAGACATTCATAAATTTACAATCTCAGTCCCACAGCCCCAGTCTTCCTCAGGTTGATAGCTTCTGTCATGGCCCTTCCTGGGACAATTTTACTGTTAAAATGAGGTTTGAAGAGATTTTATCCTCATGCTCCCATGAATAAATTAAACTTCCTCTCATCTCTAAAAAAAAAATGGAGACACATTGGTAATGTTTTTAGCACCAGGAAAGAGCCAGAAGAAAATGTTTCCCCATAAGCTACATAGCTCTCACAATTGGGGTCTCAACAGAACTGCTATTTGACCTTCACTGGGTGCCCTTGGCCATCACTTTAGAGCATGTGGGGGTGGAGGGATAACAAGTAGCCTCCGGGAGGAGATCTGGCTTCAAGGGCCTGGTTTCCTCTCCCTTGGTTGTATAGACAGCTAATGGTTACAATACAGCCTCTTATTTCTAAAGTGTTTTAAGATCATCAAAGGGCTTATCCTCATAACAATCCTGTGAGGTAGGTAGTTGAGGCTTATCTTCATTTTATAGAAGAAATTGAATCTAGGAAAGGGGAAGTGATTTGTCCAGCACCATGACTTTTACTAGCCCCATTTTACAAAAGAGGAAACTGAGGCCTAAAGAGATCAATTGGTTTGCCCATGCTCATACTGTTGGAAAGAGTATTAATAAATATCTTATGGTTTGTCTGCACAAGTAGAGAAACAGAGACTCAGAAATGGAATCACCTGTCCATCATCAAGTAACCAATCAAGGAGATGAGATTTGAACCCAGGTTTTCCCAACTTCAGGCCCAATCATCTATCATTCAGAATATTGGATCATAGATTTAGAGCAAAAAGAGGCCTTAGAGGTCATCTCATACAGCCTTGTCATTTTACAGATAAGGAAATTGAGACCCACACAGGTTGAATGACTTGCCTAAGCCCATGAAGGTAGGGAGTGACAAAGCTGAGATTTGAATTCAAGCTTTTGACTCTAATTTCAGTTCTCTTTGAACCTTATCCCTGTCATACTACCTCTACAGACTGAGGTAGATAGCAAATGAGATGTAAAGTGCTTTACAAACCTTACTATACAAATGTTAGCTATTAGGACTATTAAGTAACACCCCTAGGGGTTCACTCATACAACTCAACACTGTGTCGGGTATTTGTGACCCCCAAAATAATCAAATCAGAGACTTCTTCTTAAGAAAGGCAAAAAGGAGTTTTATTGCTTTCTCATGAGAAAGGACACACCCAGCATCCACTCAAGATGGCTCCAGCCAGGGTGTGCATTGTCAGAGTGTCTTGCAAAGCAGAATATATAGACCCTATCCACAATGTCCCCGCCCTAACCCCCTTCCCCTCAACCCATTGGCTGGGTATATTAGGGGCACAATCTATTCACAGAATTCTAACTTCAATGGAAAGAAGTTCGAAACAAGTTAGAGGGGAGTGGTCTCTTCGCACAACCGGAGCATCCGGTTTAGCCATGTGGAATTCAGCCACATTCTGGTTTAGCCAGAATGTTCTGCAAGGCATCTGGGTGCAGTCTTGCAACGGTCATAAGTGTGAAAAGTAACTGAGATCAGGGTTAGTTCATTCCCCTGAGGGGGCTTCACCCTATATTATCCCATTCACTCCCTTATCTTGTTTACATATTTGCGTAAACCAATAAACCAAGAAATCAATGAATCAATAACCTAATCTCCCCCCTGTCCTGTTTTCTTATCAATTCTGTGGGAACCAAACTGTTAGCATTCCTCACAACACCACACCACACCAAGTTTGGGTCCCCAGACAGATGGCTATTACTATTTGGTTACCTTATAGTCATCTTTTCTCCCAAAAACTAGCCTATAAGTCCCCACTGGTGCACTTCCCTTTAACAATAAGTCAGTAGGCTCACACCCTTAGTAAAGGAAGAGTAATTATAAATTATGTCTTATAACACCAGGAGCACTTTTCCAAAAATACACTCTCAGTTCAGGACTGGTGAATGGTTATCATGAATTTAAAGTAAAATGAGAGTGAGGCACATGTGTAGGGGAACCATGTGGCCAAGGCAACTCACAACTCTGTAACTGTAAGGTCTTGATGTCTACACAAAGTTTGCTACAAGTTGCTCCATTTTGTCTGGGATGGCTCTTTGTACGGTGTGGTGTCTTCATTGGACCAGTGGCTCAAATGGCTTTGATTATCCTAGAGTCCAGTGTCTTGGTGATATGGATCAATACTGGTGGGTTGAGTCAAGCAGGGCACTCATTTATCAGGCTTCACTGCAAATGGAGCAGGGTAGGCACTGGAGTCAGGGTCCAGGTCAAGGGCCAGACAGGCTTCTCTGCCACTGGACAGTTACAACTGGACAGGACCAGGTAATTGTAATTGATGCCAGGCTGAGTCAGGCAAGGAGTCATTCTTCAATGGGTAGCTATCATTGTCACCGGGCCGAAGGGCACTCTTCAGCTTCTTGCTGTTCGGTTGTTTCAGTCATATTCAACTATATGTGTTCCCATTGGGGGTTTTCTTAGCAAAAATACTGGAGTGGTTTGCCACTTCCTTTTCCAGCTCTTGTTATAGATTAGAAAACTGAGGCAAATGAGGTTAAGTGACTTGCCCAGGATCACACAGCTAGAAAGTGTCTGAGACAAGATTTGAACTCAGAAAAATAAGTCTATGTGACTTCAGGTTTAGGACTTTGTCCTCTTCTTCACCTAGCTGCCCACTCTCTTCAGCTAGAGTGTTATAAAAGCTATTTACACTGGAGAAACTACCCTTAGTTTAGGGTCAGCAGAAGCTTCTTCCCTTGGACCCTTTCTGTAAGTGACTCTATGGTTCCTTAGGATAATCAGTCCTTTCTTCACTCCCCCTCTCCCCCATAATCCCGAGTAAATCATAAGCAGTTGAATTGCTAGAGATAACTGTGTGAATACAGTCTATTACCTGGAGGCACATACATTCATTGTCACGCTGACTTCTTCACATATAATTAAGATATCAAGCACCTAGCCTTTTTGTGGTGCAAAATATCTATTTTGCATTTGAAGGTTTTCTCTTTTACTCATCAAAGCCTCGGTTTTTTTTGTTGTTGTTGTTGTTGTCGTTTGTTTTGTTTTCGTTTTTGTTTTTGGCTTCTGCAGACTTTCAACTTTTGCAGATCTCACAAAAGCCCACATTTGCATTTATTAATCCCTATTTCATGGGTAGAGGAAATTTGAGGCTCAGAGTTGAAATGACTTGCCTAAACTCCCAGAACTAAAAAAAGACAACCATAGCTTCAAGCCAAGGCTATTGTCTCCCTGCCAGGGTTATCTAGGCTTTGTAGAGAGTGTCTAATTGATCTAATTTTGGGGGTTTTTAATTTTTTTCTTTGTACATACATAAGACTTACAAATGCAAATGTCATTTCATATTTGTGGCCTTTAAGGTACTAGATCCCACCTCAGATACTTGTTAAGTATGAGGCCCTAGACAAGTCGCTAAATTTCCCTGAGCCTCAGTTTCCTCATCTGTAAAATGAAGGGATTAGTCTCAATGGTCCCTGAATTCCCTTCCAGCTATAAATCTATGATTCTAAATACATTTCTGAACTCCATCCATGAGGGTGGCAACTGTGTTTTATCTAAACTTCATGTTTTCCCTGGCACTTACACAGTATACCCTATAAGAATACTGTAGCTAGTGTTCATATAGCACTTTTTAAGGTTTGCATAGCACTTTACAAGTACTATTTTCTGTGATCCTCATCTATTCATTAGGTCTCAATAAATGTACTTTGAATTTTAATTTGAAGTTGTGATATCACTTGGACCCTCCAAAATGCTACTGGTAAAAGAAATGTTGTCTCTTTAGAGATGGGGGGGGTGTGGGCACAGAGTGGCTTGAGAAGTAATCTGCCTATAGTCACGCAACAAGTCATTGCTAGAACAGGAAAAAGGGGGGAAAAATTGGTCTCTTTTTTTTCTTCTATATCCACTCATTCAGGTTGGCTTCATTGTCAGATTTCTTCTTCCCCTTTCTTGCTTCCCCAGAATGAACTGTATCAAAAGGCCAAAAACAGCTGTTTTCTAGCCAATACAACCAAGAAAGGATGTACACTGTGTACCAGAACTCTGGAAAATAGCCTCATGGCCCCAAACCAGAGGGAGAACAGGACTGCAGAGCCCAGCAGCTGGACCACAGGGGATGGAGCCCAAGGTTGAGAGGAGAACATAGGAATGGAGACAAAGCCAGTGATGCATGGGAATGGGCCCAGGAAGCCCAAGAAGTGTTAGAAATTAATGTAGGGGGGGTTGTTGTTATGGATTATTCCTCCATAAATTATCATTAACACTTTTGAGTTAAAAAAAAAAAATGTGTGTTAGAGTAAAAACACATCTGTCCTGAGGACAGAGGAGGCTGCAATTGTGTATCACAGCAACTAAGACAGAGGCCTAGGCCCCATCCAGCTCTCTCCAATTACAGGGAAGTCTTGGCTTTAATGTGTAAATTCCTGGTTCAGAGCAGATGTAGACATAAACACAAAATCACTGCATCACTTTTTTTTTAATAACATTTTATTTCCCCCTAATTACATGTAAAAATGATCTTTAACATTTACTGATTTAAGTTTTGAGTTCCAAATTCTATTTGTTTCTTCCTCCTTTCCCTCCTCCCTGAGACAGTAAATAATCCGCTACAGGTTATACATGTGCAATTATGTAAAGCATTTCCATATTAGTCATTTTATGCAAGAAAAGTCAAGAAAGAAAGAAAGAAAGAAAGAAAGAAAGAAAGAAAGAAAGAAAGAAAGAAAGAAAGAAAGAAAGA
>NW_020941065.1:2818343-2818584 GCF_900497805.2 Vombatus ursinus | reverse complement strand
AGAAAGAAAGAAAGAAAGAAAGAAAGAAAGAAAGAAAGAAAGAAAGAGAAAGAAAGAAGTAAGGAAAGAAGAAGAAAGGAAGGAAGGAAAGGAAGGAAGGAAAGGAAGAAAGAGAGAAAGAAAGAAGGAAAGAAAGAAAGAAGGAAGAAGGAAGGAAAGAAAGAAAAAAAGAAAAAAGAAAGAAGGAAAGAAGAAAAGAAAGAAAGAAGGAAACAAAGAAGGAAGGAAGGAAAGAAAGAAA
>NW_020941065.1:2808499-2818333 GCF_900497805.2 Vombatus ursinus | reverse complement strand
AAAGAAAGAAAGAAGGAAACAAAGAAGGAAGGAAGGAAAGAAAGAAAGAAAGAAGCAAAGAGGAAGGAAGGATGGAAGATAGAAAGAAAAGAAGGAAGGAAAGAAGGGAGGAAGGAGGAAAGAAAGAAATGAAAGAAGAAAGGAAGGAAGGAAGGTAGGAAGGAAGAAAATAGTATGTTTCAGTCTATATTAAGATTCTATCAGTTCTTTTTCTGGAGGCAGATAACATTTTTCATCATGAATCTTTTGGAATTATCTTGGATAATTCTATTGCTGAGAAAAGCTAAGTCATTCACAATTGTTCATCTTACAACATTGCTGATACTATGTACAATGTTCTCTTGGTTCTGCTCACTTCACTTTGTTTCAGTTCATGTAAGACTCTCTAGGTTTTCTGAAAGCATCTGCTCATCATACCTTATAGCACAACAATATTCCATTACAATCATATACCACAACTTGTTCAGTCATTCCTTGATTGAGGGGCATCTCCTCAATTTCCAATTCTTGGTCACCACAAAAAAAGAGCTGTTATAAATATTTTTGTACAAAAATGTCCTTTCCTCCCTTTTTAAAAATCTCTTTGGGATAAAGACCTAGCAGTGGTATTGCTATATAAAGGGGTATGCACAGTTTGGTAGCCTTTTGATCATAGTTCCAAATACTATATCACTTTCTAAGCTTATAAGAAAACTCATTGTACTGTTCATACTTAGGAAAATTCTTCCAAGGAACAATTTCTGGCACAAAATAAAGAAGAAATAATAAGAATGACAGTAATAGAGGTAGGGATTGGACCCAATATTCTATTGATAGAGAGAGCTCCCAGATGAGGAAATTCCCTCTACCAATGAAAGTTGTCACCTTCTATTCAATTTACAGGCTCAAAGAGCTGCCTAGATCACTGAGACACTAAGTAGCTTGCCCAGGGTCACACAGCCAATTTGTGTCAGAGACTAATAATAACATCACCACCAGATGTATTTCAGAGGCACAATAGAGATGGGAGTTGTTTTGACTATTTGTGGTCTCAGCTCAGAGGTCCTGGCAGATTAAATAAAACATGTTCTCTATTTAATATCTTGTCAGCCTGAATGCTTGCATAGGAGCCAAGGTTCCATTTACTTTTGGAGGAAGATCTGAACATGAGCCAGACTTTGGTCTTCCCAGGGAAAATGATGGGTGGAGATACTAATTGTTATTGAGCTATTATTTCAAATAAACAAAGAAATAAAAACCCTCCAAGATTTAACTCAGTATGTGTGAGCCTAGAGTTGTAGCACTGGGCCACAGGTAGATAGATGTACATAATAGCTGAAAAAATGTATAATTCCAAAACACTCTGTGTGTATTTTTGTCATTTCATCATCTTGACCATCCTGGAAAGGAAAGAGGTCAAGTATCATTATCTTCATTTTACAAATGGAGCAGGTAGTATAGTGGGTAGAGCATTGGATTTGGAATCAGGAAAACTTGGGTTCAAAGGTGACCTCAGATAGTTATTGTGTGAATGTGGTCAAGTCATTGAACCAGTATCTGTCTCAGTTTCCTCAACTGTCAGAGGGAGATAATAAAAGCACCTACTTCCCAGGGTTGTTGTGACGATCACATGGGATAAGATTATAAAGCACATAATAGAAGCTTAATAATCATTCCAAATGAGGCTCAAATAAACTGTCTTTTAATAACATTTAATTCATTTAACAAAACCAAAATAATTTATATAATAAAATAATTTTATTTCCAATAGCACTTTAGTGTTTACAAAGCTTTTGATCAAATGAGATAATATTTGTAAAGCTCATAGTGCAGAACCTGGTTAAAATAGGTGCTTAATAAATGCTTATTCCCTCTCCTCCTTCCCACCTGGTCCTCAATAATTTGCAAGGAAAGTAGTTTGAGTATTAGGTGCATTTTACAGAAGAGGAAATTGGGGTTTAGATGAAATGACTCCATCTGCTTTTCCCCCAGCTCTCCCCCATACCTGGAATGTTCTCTCTTCTCATCTCTACCTTTTAGAGTTTCTTGTTTCCTTCAAAAGTCAACTTAAGCACAACTGTCTATGTATAGCTCTTCCTGATTCCCACCCTGAACTGTGTGTGCTCTCACTCTCTAAACTACCATTATTTTGTCTTTATTTTTGTTTTACTTTATTTTTGAAGCAATTGGGATTAAACAACTTGCCCAAGGTGTTTGAGGCCAGATTTGAACTCAGGTCCTCCAAACGCTAGGGCTGGTGCTTTATCAGCTGTACCTAGTTACCCCTTTGATCTTATTTTTATGTGCTAATACATGAAAATGTTTTCTACCTTGAGGGCAAGAGCTGTTTCATATCTGTCTTTGCATCCACAGAACCTAGTATGGGGTCTGCCATACAGTAGGCATTCAATAAATGTTTGTTGAATAATTGCCCAAGGTATTTGCCCAAGATCACATAGGTAGGATTAACACAATAGGACTTCTCACTCCAGTTCTACTCCCTTTCCTCCTGAAAAGAATAGCTGGTATCTAGTCCCACTTGTAGCATTAATGACAATTACAAAAAAAAAAAGAAGAATGGACTGGGGTAGTGGGAAGATGAGCACACCAGTGCATTGTCGGTGGAGTTGCTTATCTGTACAAGCATTTTGGGAAGCAATTTGGAACCAGGTAAAATAAAATGACTAAAAAGTTCGTATCTTTTGAACCACTGATTCTATTATTAGACTTATACCCTAAGGAGGCCATTGAGATTAAGAAAGTCCCCATCTATACCAAATTATTTACAGTACCTTTTTTTGTGATAGCAAAAAAATGGAAACAAAATAGATGTCCATTGGTTGGGGAATGAGTAAACAAATTGTGATACATGAATAGAATGAAATGTTACTTGCTGTAAAAAAAAACAAAACAAAACATGAATTTGATAAATACAGAGAAGTATAGACAGATCTACATGAATTGATACAGAGTGAAGTAAACAGAACCAAGAAAATGACATACATGGTAATTACAACAATATAAATGGAAAAAATGACCACACACACAAAAAAATGAAATATAACAAAAGTGGATATAACAAAATTACAAAGACCAAGCATGACTCAGGAGATATGAAAGAATACTCTCAATTCATCTCTTTGTGGAGGTAGGAGGTCCACAAGTGTACATTGCACATTTTTGGACTTTTTCCAATATATTAATTAATTATGCTGAATTTTTTCTCTTCTTTTTTTCTGTCTACAAAATGTGCTGTTTGTTATAGGGGATGGTGCTCTCAGAGAGGGCAGGAGATTGAAAGTGGAGGAAAATATGGTGATGTGAAAAAAATTAATAAAATTTTATTTTTTTAAAGGAATGGCCAGGGGAAATCCTTCATGTTGTAATCCCTGAGTTTCCTTTAGCTATCAGAGGATCCAGGACTAGAGGAGACTTGTACAACCCCCTAATTTTTACTAGGGAGGAAACTGAGGCTCAACCACATGAAATGGCTTAGAGGTACAAGTGTAGTCGAAAGAGAAAGTGATTGGGGATTAGAGGATCTGGCTACAAATCTCACCTCTGTCCCTAGAATGTGTGTTACCTTAAACAAGTCATTGAACTTCTCTTGATCAAAGGAGGGGCTTCTGAGTTCCCTTCCAGCTCTAGATTTATAGCTCTATGACTTAAAGGTCACTCAGGGAGTGGTAGCAGAGCTGGGTGGCACCATCATGAATCGAGTGCTAGGTCTAGAGTCAGAAAGACTCATGTTCCTGAGTTCAAATCTTACTTCAGACACTTACTAGCTGTGTGACCCTGGGTAAGTCACTTCACCCTGTTTGCCTCAGTTTCCTCATCTATAAAATGAGCTGGAGAAGGAAATAGCAAACCACTCCAGTATCTTTGCCAAGAAAACCCCAAATGGGGTCATGAAGAGTCAGACATGACTGAAACGACTGAACAAGAACAACATGAGTTGAAGGTCACCCAGGTAGTATGCAGTAGAGATTGAAGAAACCCTCGGAAACCAGATCTATTGTGTACATCCCATGGGTGTTGCCCACCCATCTTTCAAAGCCAAAGTCAAGGACCACCTCCTTCCTTCCAGAATTTCAGTCCATATCTGTCATTTTAAATGACTGTAACCCTTTTCAGTACTTCCTTACATATGGACTCCAAGTATTTGCCAGGAGTTTCTGACATTTGCCTTGTCTTCTTCAAGAGACCAGATGCTTCTGAGGGGTAGGAACTCGGTCTCCTGCTGATTTTGTTGCTCTTGAAACACATAGTGAAGGGATTCATAAGCTCAGTATTCAATAAATACTTCATTGATGGATCACTAGGAATTGTAGATTTAGAACTGGAAGGTGCCATAAAGACCAACTAGTCTGACCCTCTCATTGACAGACAAGGTCACTGAGGCCCAATAAGGGAAAGTAACTTGACCAACGTCATGCTGGTTGTAAGGTGCAGATTGAAAGGTGGGATTCCAAGTCATGTCTGCCCACTCTACATCCAGTGCTCTCTCTGCAACATCCTGCCCATTCTTACATGTACCATGTTGCTTCCACCTACCCTCTTATTACCTCTGCACAGGCTGTAATTTCTAGAAAGAGAAAGTATGGTTCCTAAAGGGCCACCATCCTTGCTCTGGATGGTCAGGGCCAGAACCCAGCAGGCAGATGTTTCTACCAGAGAAACTGGTATTTTTTAAAAAATTAAATCCCCATGATATTCTAGGGGTTGGATCCTTGAAAATTAATGAGATGTTGTCAACACAGTAATTGCCTTGCTTTGGGTAATAAGCAATGGAAAGGGAAAACAGTTCTTTGAGTTTGGATTGATTTCCTACCTAGCTATTGGGCAAATAAATTAATCTCCCCAGTGACTCATTTTCCTTCTCCATAAAATGAGGGAGTCTAAATAGGTGAGCTCTGCAGGGTGTGCTACTGGAGCCAGCTCAGATCAGATCAAGAGAGCCAGTTGTTAAATTTTCAGGATGAATATTTATACACCTGAAATCAGCAAATGCTACAAATCAGAGTTTGATTTATTGTTTTGTTGATTGTGTAGACTTAAGAAAGTGATGGTGATTGGACTTAAATGATTCAGATAAGGCTTAAAAGTATGTCTCGCGTTTATCCTCCCTGGCCCAAGCCAATTGTTAAACATTTACCAGCACAAGGGGTCTCTAGGACTCTAGGATTCCTTCCAGCTATGGCATTCTGTGTTGTTGTTGTTGTTATTGTTTTAAATTTAAGTAAATGCTTTACTGATGTCTTTTTTTTTAATATCACTATTGCTTCCAAAGACCTCATTCCCACCCACCCTGCTCCAGCAGAACCCTCACTTATACCAAAGTAGTAAAATTAAGCAAAACCAATCATCATATTTCCATCTAGTATTCTCTGTTCTAAGGTCCCTCTCAGCTCTGACATTCCATATTCTAAGGCCCCTCTCTGCCCTGACCTTCCCTGTTCTAAGGCCCTCCCAGGTCTGACATTCTCTGTTCCGAGGCCCTTCCTAGCTCTGACATTCTGGGTTCTAAGGTTCCTCCTAGCTCTGACATTCCCTCTTCTGAGGCCCCTCTCAGCTCTGACATTGAATGAATGAATGAAGAAGCATTTATTAAGTGCTTACTATATGCAAAGCACTGTGCTAAGTGCTGTAGATAAAAATAGAAAAGTAAGGCTGTCCCTTATCTGGAGGAGCTCACATTCTAATGGATGAGACAGCACATGGAAAGTTTCTATAAAAATGAAACAAAACAAAACAAAAAGAAGATATCCCAAACTACCTCCAAACCATGGTAACCCAGACTGATTCTGGTCATGTAATGAAAAAAAAATTTTTCTAAGTTCATTCTAATTAGAGATCTTTAGTAACAAGTGTTGCAGCTATCACTCTTTAAAAGCAAGACAATTGAAGAGAGTCAGATGGAAAAGTCCCATGGTTCTTAGGTCAATGTCATTTCCACTGATAAAGTCTTATCAGTTTCCAATGTTGAACCCTTGACAAAGCCAAAGACTTTGGTGGTCAGAATGTCCTCTTCTGGGTCTTTGATAGCTGACCTGAAGGAGCAATTGGCAGACTGATTCTCCACAGAGGCAGCTTCCCAGGATGACAGTGGAGGGCAATGTCATTCCCCAAACTCTCAGCTTCAGGCTCATGGGCTGTCTCCATCAGAATCTGAGGGAAGATGGCAGTCAGGGTAGTGGTGGCGATGGTCTGACTTACCTAGTACATGCTACCTCCCATCTCCCAGGATGCCTTGCTGCTTCACCTAGGCCAGTTTGCCTGCTCTGAGTTCTATGTTGTAAGGATCCTCCCAGGTCTGACATTCCCTCTTCTAAGGACCCTACCAGCTCTGGCATTCTCTGTTCTAAGGACCCTCCCATCTCAGACATTCCATGTTGACCTTCCCAGGTCTGATTTTCTCCATTCTAAGCTTCCTCCTAGCTCTGAGAGGTCATGATTTCATGGCTTTGCTTTCTCCTAAAACATCTTTGAAAAAGGAATGTATCATAATGCCAACTTCTCAAGCTGGTCCCTAATCAGACCACCTGCTCCTTCATTTTCCTGGTGGAGGCTATGCTCTGACATCATTTGTGGCTCTTCTTAGAACACTGCTGTGCAACAGCTGAGGGGCTGGAGGAAGATTGGAGATGAAGGAGCCATTGGGAGAGGGGTACCCAGATGGCTGATCCAGCTGTGCCTCATTGGGGCTTTTCTTCTGCAGGCATTTTTTTTTTTAAAGACCTGACAACCCAGAAACATTCAAGAAGGCCTAAATTTACCCTGAGATTGAAGGGCTCAATAATTCACCCCCAGTCAACTTCCCTGAGAAGACCAAAATTCCTCCAAGGAGCCCTGGTGAGGCTGGGAATGTGCAAACCTCAGGGCTCCTGTTCCTTCTGATGAAATCAACAGAGCCAGCTTGTGGAACAGAGCCACCTTATTGTGGAGGCCAGAAATTCTGAATGTTTATTTTATAATTGTTATGATTATTACCACCCTAATTTATTTCCCCCACTTAAAAATGTTTCTGGGGATTGTAATTCATTTGGGTCCAACCTCAGCAAACCTAGAGGCCTTGGCTTGTTTGGAAAGAGGGATCAGCCAGGTGTGGAGGCTCAGGTTTCCTGCAAACAGCAGGGGAGCCCCACCCCCCTCTACTGAGGAAGGAGTGAACTACAGTATATGTATTATATCAATATTATGATAATGCAGAGGCTACAGTTACTCTGGTCATTTCCTTAGCAGCAATATATTTTGGCGTACCTGGGAATGAATCCATATAGACACAGACAGACACACAGACAGACACACACACATATTAAAGCCATATTCCATTGAGCTGGGGGGGGGGGAGAACTACCTTAATGTGAAATTAATTATGAGAAATTCAATGTATGTGGCAGGAAATTGAGCATTTAACCTGCCTACTCACTCTTACCTCTGTGGATATGTGTACGCATACTCATAGGTGTCTAATAAAAATGTCCCAGTTGTATCACACAGTGCTATTTCTATATGCAATGATTTCATATGAAACAAATCAGAAATTCTATATGCAGTCAGTTAGCCAGTCAGCCAATAAACATGTATTAAATACCTACTATGTGCCAGGAACTGTGCTAAACCCTGTATACAATGATATCAAGTGAAACAAATCAGAAATTCCATATGTAGTCAACCAGTCAATAGACATGTATTAAACACCCATTGTGTTCCACACTGCTAAACACTGTATACAATGATGTCATGTGAAATAAATCAGAAATTCTATATAAGGTCAGTCAAACATGTCTTAAATACCTACTGTGTGCCAGAAACTGTACTAAAGACTATGCAATTTCATATAAAACAAATCAGAAATTTCATATGCAGTCAGTCAACCTGTCACCTACTGTGTCATTATCCACCTACTGTATGCCAGGAACTGTACTAAACACTGGATGCAATAATTTCACATGAAATAAGTCAGAAGTTCAATAGGTTTTCAACCAGCCAATAAATATGTGCTAAGCACCTACTGTGTGCCAGGCACTACACTAAATGCTGGATGCAATGATTTCATATGAAGGTAATCATAAATTATTATGGTAGCCTGGAGTAGATATCTGAACTGGAGCAATCACAGAGCTTGAGGAAATGTAGGGACCATCTAGAGGTCTCATCTAATCCTTTTTTTTTTTAAACAAAGGATGACACTAAGGCCAGAAAGTTCATAGTGTCATAGAATTTAGAGCTGAAAGGGACCTAAGAGATCAGCTAGCCCCAGGACCACCATTTGCTTAGGCAAGGCACTTTTCTTCTCTGGGTCTCAGTTTCCTCATCTGTAAAATAAGGGGGACAGACTGGATGACCTCTAAAATACCTTTTTGATTTAATACAAAATTCATATGAAAGAGGATTTAGGGGTACAGAGAAATGCATGGGATTATAGGCTTTAGAGCTATAAGGGACCTAAGAATTGGCTAGTCCCTCACAGTCCTCATTTTACAAATGAGGAAAGTGAAACCTAGGGAAATGACTTCATCAAGGTCCTATAGTTGGTAAGTGGCAGAGTCTGAGTTTTAACCCATATCTCATTACTCCAAATCCATACTATGACAACACAATAGAGGTATGCTACATTCATGTGGTGGAAATAAGACCAGGTATTTACACAGAGTGAGTGAGTGAGTGAGTGAGTGAGTCAGTCAGTCAGTCAATAAGCATTTATTAAACACCTATTATATGGAAGGTACTGTGCTAAGCTCTGGGGATACAAAAAAGAGGCAAAAGACAGTCCCTGCCCTCAAAGAGCTTACAATCTAATGAAGGAGAAAATAAGCGAAAATATACTCAAAGGATTAATAGGAGATAGTTAACAGAGGAACGGCATTGGAATTAGGAGGGACTGGGAAAGATTCCTATAGGAGGAGAGATTTTAGTTGGGACTTAAAGGAAGTTTGGGGTCAGTAGCTGGAGTAGAGGAAGGAAAACATTCCAGGCATGGGGGTCAGCCAGAGAACACGCCCAGAGCTGAGAGATGTTGGTGGATCAGCCAGAAGGCCAGTGCCACTGGATCAAAAAGGATGTGTAGGAGAATAAAGCATAAGAAGATGGGAAAGGTAGTGGGAGGGGGGGGGTAGGTTATGAAAGACTTTGAATGCCAAAGGAGGAATTTTGTATTTGATCCTGGGGGCAATAGGGAGCAACTGGAATTCATTGAGTAGGAGGGGTAACATGGTCAGACCTTCGAATTAGGAAAATCATTTTAGTGGCTGAATGGAGGTTGGACTGGAGTGGGGAGAGACTTGAGGCAGGAAGACCCACCCATGGGCTATGGCAGTAATCCAGGTGTGAGGTGATGAGGGCCTGCCCCAGGGTGGAGGCAGTGTCCTTGGAGGTATATTTGAGAGATGGTGCAAAGGTGAAATCCAGGAGAAATGCTGCAAAGGTGAAATCAACTAGAGATGTTGAAGAAGTAAAATCAACCAGAGATGCTGCAGAAGTGAAATCAACCAGAGATGCTGCAAAGGTGAAATCAACTAGAGATGTTGCAGATGTGAAATCAAAGAGAGATACTGCAAAGGTGAACTCAACCAGAGATGCTGCAGAAGTGAAATCAATCAGAGATACTACAAAGGTGAAATCAACTAGAGATGCTGAAAAGGTGAAATCAACTAGAGATGTTGCAGAAGTGAAATCAAAGAGAGATGCTGCAAAGGTGAAATCAACCAGAGATGCTGCAGAAGTGGAATCAAAAAGAGATCCTGCAAAGGTGAAATCAACCAGGGATACTGCAGAAGTGAAATCAAGGAGAGATGCTGTAGAAGTGAAATCAACCAGAGATGCTGCAGAAGTGAAATCAAGGAAAGATACTGC
>NW_020941065.1:2806352-2808489 GCF_900497805.2 Vombatus ursinus | reverse complement strand
AGGAGAGATGCTGCAAAGTTGAAATCAACTAGAGATGTTGCAGAAGTAAAATCGAAGAGAGATACTGCAAAGGTGAAATCAACCAGAGATGCCGCGGAAGTGAAATCAACCAGAGATGCAACAAAGTCTAAATCAACCAGAGATGCTGCAGAACTGAAATCAAAGAGAGATACTGCAAAGATGAAATCAAAGAGAGATGCTGCAGAAGTGAAATCAACCAGAGATGCTACAGAAGTGAAATCAAGGAGAGATACTGCAAAGGTGAAATCAACTGGAGATGCTACAAAGTCTAAATCAACCAGAGATGCTGCAGAACTGAAATCAACCAGAGATGCTGCGAAGGAGAAATCGAGAAGAGAGGCTGAAGAAGTGAAATCAGTAGGCCTTGGTAACAACTTGGATCTAGGGAGTGAGGGATAGTGAAGAATCCAGGATGACTCTTAGGTTGCACACAGGACACCCCCTTCCTCTAGGGGAGGTTCAATCCAATTCAATTCAATCTAATTCCAATAACATTTGTTAAGGTCAAGGCACTATACTAGCTGCTGGAGACAATAGGTGTGTGTATAGGACATGAATCCAAGCCAACCCATGACTCATGCTTGACTTTGCTAGGCAAAGACAAACAAAAAACCAACTCCTGCCCTTCAAGAGTTTGCATTCTACTGGGAGCAGCCACTGATGTAGCAAAGGAGAAAGAACACTAGATTTTGAGTCAGAGGACCTTGGCTCTATGCTTGGCTCTGCCACTTATTACCTGCACGGACATGGACAAGTCATAGAACATCTCCAGATTTAGTTTCTTTATTTGTAAAATGAGGCGTTTGGGCTCAGAGGCCCCTAATGTCCCTTCCAACTTGAGTTCCCTCAGTAGACCAAGTTATAGAACAACAGGCTCCTAGATCGAGAACTGGAAGGAACCTTAGAAGCCAATGAATCCAACTCTCTCATTTTTAGAGAAGGGAACTGAGTCAGAGAGAGGAAAATGATTTGTCCAAAGTCACATAGGTTACAAGCATCAGAGATGGGGTTTGAATGCAGGTGCTCTGCTTTCAGAGTCAGTGTGTTTTTGACTGTGTCATCATTTCTTGATGAGTATAGAATTAGAACAAGAAATGTACATTCTTTTTAAATTCAATTTTATTTTATTTTCATTTCCAAATCTATTCCTTCATCTCTCCCTTGTTCTCACCCATTGAGAAGACAAGAAAAACAAAACTCATTAGAAATGTGTAGTTATGCAGAACAAATGCCTGTATTAACCATATTGAGAGAGAGAGAGAGAGAAAGAAGAAGAAGAAGAAAGAGGAGGAGGAGAGAAGAGAAGAGAACACGAGAAGAGAACATAAAAGAACAAAAGAAAAGAGAAAGAAATATACTTCAATCTTCACTCCAAATCTATCAGCTTTCTATGTGGAAGTGGGCAGCATGTTTAATCACAAATTCTTTGAATTGTGGTTGGTCATTGCATTGATCAACATTATTAAGTTTTTCAGAATTGATTGTCTTTGCAATGTTGTTGTTATTGTATAAATTGTTCTCCTGGTTCTGCTCACTTCACTTTGCATCAGTTCATATAAGTCTTCTCAGGTTTTTCAGAAGCCATACCCTTCATCATTTCTTACAGCCCAATAGTATTCCATCACATTCATATGCTATAACTTATTCAGCCATTTCCCCAATTGATGAACATCCCTTTAATTGCCATTTCTTTGCTAAGGTGGACATTCTTCATTTGTAATTCCATCCATTTGACTTGGCTGTGTTTTAGGAGGTAGAATGCTGGACTTGGAGTCAGGAAGAGTGGGATTTGAATCCTGCCTCAGATGCTTACTAAGCTGTGTGACTAAGTCACTTAACCTCTCCCAGCCTCAGTTTCCTCATCTATAAAATGAGGTTGTTGGACCAGATAGCCTCTGAGATCTTTTTTCACTTCAACTCTATGATTCCAGATTAGGGGGTCATACCTTATTCACCTTTGTATTCTACCCCTGCCTCAGTATCTTGCACATATTAAGATCAGAAGAGATCTCAGAGGTCCTTCTAATCCAACCCTCTTATTTTACAGATAAGGAAACTGAGTTGAGAGGGGTTAAGCATTGGTTCTGAAGGTAGAGGAGTGATCTCTGACTCTTAC
>NW_020941065.1:2794390-2806342 GCF_900497805.2 Vombatus ursinus | reverse complement strand
AGTCACACAGCTAGTAAGTGTCTGAATGTGGATTTGAACTCAGGGCTTCCTCACTCCAGGTCCAGTGCTAAGCCTCTTGCCCAACATCACCTGGGTATCAGAACTAGGATATGAATCTGGGTCCACTGACCTCCAATCCTGTGTTCTTTCAGCACTCAGTAAGTGTGCTTTGAATACCGAAACAATAAAGAAGACTTGAAGATCATTTAGCCTAACTCCTCATTTTACAGATGGAAACTTACTAAGCATTCCAGGGGTTTTTATTTATAGAAAAGAGTTCATTGGGTTTGATTTTTTTCTACGTGCCACTGGACACACTACACATTTTCTTTTCCTTTTTCTCTTTGAGAATTTATGTGTGCTCTTGTTTATGGAGGAAAGGCAATTGTGAAGGAGAAAAGATGAGCCTTTTCTTGGGTCATAAGCTTCAATTTCCAAACAGTTGAGGACAGGTGGGGTCCTGGCAGACATCAAAGGTAAGTCAGTCAATTCTGGCAATGCAGAGCCAGGTGTGCTGGGAGGAAACATATGGAGGCTGAATTTGATCCGGATGGGGACTGTGTATTGGGGGCACCAGAATGATGATGGGAATACATTATGTTCATGTAAGATCTTTCATCTATGGATAGCTAAGTCATTTGCCAAGTTCAAACCCATTTTTCAAGATTTAGAGCAAGAATTCTTAACCAGGAGACCACAGATTCCCAAGGAGTCTGTGAATAGATTTCAGGGGGTCCTTGAACTTGGATGGAAAAAAAATCATCTTTAATTTCATCCTATAACTTAAATTTAGCATTTCCTTTAATTATTTCAAATCATTATTCTGAAAAGGAGTCCATAGGCTTCACAAGACTTCCAAAGGGGTCCATGACACATACACAAAAGGTTAAGAAATCCCTGATCTAGAAACTAAAGGCACAGGATAGTTGAGTTCAAGTTGACCCAGAGAAGTAAAATTCATGAAATCCAAGAATCTCAGAGCTGGATGGAACCTTGGAGTTAAACTGAGCTCTACTTGTGGGATCGATCTCCTCAATAGCATGCTTAAGCACTTTGAGCATTCCCAAAGGAGATAGGTAGGTAGATAGATAGACAGACAGGCAGATGGACAGACAGACAGATAGATGGATGGATAGATAGATGGATGGATGGATAGATTAGATAGATAGATAGATAGATAGATAAATCGATAGATGGATGGATGGAAGATGGATGATAGGTAGGAGGAAAGAACGAAGGAAAGAAAGAAAGAGGGATAGAAAGATGGATGTATGGATAGATTGATCAATCAATTGATCAACAGATAAATAGGAAGATATGTAGATGAATAGATAAAGCTATAGCACTTATTAAGAACTTACTATTACTATGTGCCATGTATTGTGGTAACTGCTAGGATACAAATACTAGCAAGCAAAATAGAACCTGTCCTCAAGAAACTTACATTCTAATGGAAGAAGATAACATGTAAAGGAAAGCTATAAAGGGGGCAGGGGTTTCCCATAAAGTGGTATGGCATGGAGATGTTCAGGGAGTGGCTTGGAGATCTAGTTCCCAGGAAGATAACTCAAAAGCTCACCTGTTAGAGTTGGGGAAGGGAGATACAAGGTAGAGTTCAAGGCTGGCAGTGGGGTGGGGGGGGGGATGAGGATGGTGGCCAGAATGTAGGAAGAGTAATGAGGAGATAGACAGAAAGTGGAATGGGCTAACTTGGTGAAGCAGTGAGTTCCCCAGTAAAGCAGAAGATGCATGACCCACATGTCTTGTAGAGGCAGGTGGTTTAGAGGTTAGACTAGATAACTTCTGAGGTTCTAGGATGCTTTGATTCTCTAGTCATCCAGCCTTCACTTGATGACTTATAATGATAGAACCCGACATCACAGAATCTCAGAGCAGGCTGTGCCCTCAGAGGTCCCCTGGTTCATCCTTTTCCTGAATAGGCATCCCCTCTACAGCTTACTGAGCAAGTGGTCATCCAGCTTTGTTTGAAGACCTCCAATATAAGAAAACCAACTGCCTCCTCTATCTGCCAATTCCACTTTAGAGAGTTCTAATTATTTGGAATTTTTACTTGATGTAAAGCCTCAACTTGACATTTCTATCTGATGCTGTTGGTACAATTGGGATCAACCAGACCATCTATTAAGCACCTATGATGTGCCATACTATGTCTCTATTCAAGTACCTGCTCTGCTCAGTGCTGGGGATATGAAGACTAAAATGAAAGATTCCTTGCCCTTAAGAAGCTCATGTTCTATTGGTTCTGCCTTCTGGGGCCAAGGAGAGCAAGATTAATTGCTTCTCTGTGTGGCAGCCCATTGCAGTGTTAAACAGTGCTGCTAGAAAGTTTTTCCTTATACTGAGCTGAAATCTGCCTTCCTATAACTTCCACCCAATGGTCTAGGTTTCCTTCCCCAGGAGCTGGTAGCTTCTGGGATGAAAGGCAAAGGGGGGCAGGCCATATTGGACAATTTTATTGTTGTTCAGTTGTTTCAGTCATGTCTGACTCTTCATGATGCTGTTTGGGGTGGTTTGCCATTTTCTTTTCCAGCTCATTTTACAGGTGAAGAAACTGAGGCCGACAGGATTAAGTGACTAGCACAGGGTCACATAGCTAGTAAGTGTCTGAGGCTGGATTTGAACTCAGGTCTTTCTGAGTCCAGGTCCACACTCTATCCCTAGCTGCCCTGGCACATAGTAAGTGCTTAATAAATGTTTACTTGATTGATTGATGGATTGATTAATGGTAGAAAAGGTACAGGAATGAGATCAAGGAGCCCCAGGGTTTAGTCCCAATACATTCATTGACTAGGTCTGTCTCACCTTTTGGCTTCTGTTTATCCTCCATAAAACAAAGTTCTTGCCTTAAATGATCTCTATAGTCTATGGTCTCTATGCAGTTTTACAGATGAGAAAATTGAGCCTTAGAATGGCTAAGTTACTAAGGTCACACAGCTAGTAAGTTATACAGGCAAGTTTTGAACCTAGTTCTTTGACTCCAAATCCAGGACCAAGGGCACATAAGTAATGCTTAAATGGACAACAACAATAAGATCACAGCAGCATAGGTATAGATAGAGTTGGAAGGAGTCATATAATCTCCCCAGTTTGCTGATGAGGAAAACTGAGATCCAGAGTGGTTAAGGGACTGGCTCAGGTCATACAACTAGTAAATTACAGAGTAAATAATAGAGATAGTACATGATCTCACTTCCTCTCACTCCAAATCCAGGGCCAGCAATCAAACTAAACTCTTCTCATAGGTATTGTCAATGATTCTAATAAATAGGCAAGAGAGGCAGGGCAGAAGGAAGAGGGAAAAAGAAGAATGGGGGAAAGAACAAAAAGGAAGATGAAAAAGAGAAAAAAGAGAGAAAGATAACAGGTGGCTTTATGGGTTAGAGGCCCCTATGGCCTAAATGTCCCAGACTCAGATTGACCAGGAAGTTAAAGTGGGTCAAATTTTACTCCAGCCTCCTAATGTTATTTTAGGTAAAGTTTTTAGGAGAGCCCAGCTGACAACAAAATTAATGCTTGGCAGGAGAGAAAAATTTTCTTCTCTCTCCTGGTTCTGAGTACCTGAGGTCACCAGCTGAAAGAGATCTCTGAGACCATCCAGACCTTCTTATAGCTGAGAAAACAGGCCCAGAGTCACAAGGAGAGAAAAGCATTGGACACAAGCTTCAAATCTCTATTTTCTGACTCCAAAGACAACGTGCCTCCCTCCCACTATCGCATACTGCCTCCAGACCTCTTGGAGTAGCATTCTGTTCCTGCATCAGTGAAATGGTGAGTCTGATATATTCTCTTCCATCGTCCCATGTTCGAGCTGTGAGGCCACATATGGACGACAGGTGGGGCTCCTTAGCTGCCAGGTGAAGCTGTTTGTTGGAATCCATTGGAAAGCTAGCCAATAAGCCTCACCTCTCCACTCTGTGCTCTAACATACTCCCTCCTCCCCTCCTTACTTTTCTCCTTCACATCCCCTGATTCTTCTTGATTGGGAAGTCTCAACCCTGCCAATTTACCTACAAAACATGTTTTAATGTTTTTATATGTTTTTAATGTTTTAATGTTTTCCCTTTTTAAATGTTTTTTTCAAAACATTTTTCCTTTGCTTCCTCCTACTTCCTCTTTTCCCATCATTTAAAAATATATATATTTTTATAATGGTTTCTTCTGAGCTATTTAAAATAATATAAATAACGAATATGGTAATGTTTTACATAATTGTACATGTATAACCTATATCTGATTGCTTACTGACTCAGGGAGAGCAGAGGGGAGGGATCGAAGGAGGGATAGAATTTGGAACTCAAAACTTTAAATCAAAATGCTTTAAAATATAAAGGAACAATATAAAATAATATAAAAGAACTCTATGAACTCCCAATGTGACCTTGGATAAATTACTTTTCCTCTCTGGGTCTCAGTGGTCTCATTTGTGAGGTGAGGGAGACAGTGAAGAAGATGAGTATTAAGGCCCACATAGTACTCTGTGAAAACATTATATTTGGATTGGAGGTAAGGAAAAAAAAAACTTGTATTCAACATGAAATTCTACAATCATGGTTGTTAGTGGGGTGAGCTTAAATTATTTCTTAAGTAATTGTAAAATGGATTTAGATTATCAAATGATATAACATTAAATGATGTAATACTAATATAATAATATAACAACGACTAAGGCATGACCCCTCAAAAGAGAGGGACCACTGGAGTTTACAGATTTTGAGTCAGAAGCCACCTCAGAGGCTAACACTGTCACTTTACAATTAGGAAAACTGAGGCCCAAAAGAGGTCAAATGACTTCCCAGAGTCCCACAGCTAGTAGGTGTCTAAGGCAGGATTTGAATTTACATTTTTTTTTCCTTTGCATGAGCTAGTTGCAATTAAGTATGTGCATGCAAATAAGCATGTGGCAGAATCAGGATATGAATCCACACTTTCATATGGAGACCAGAAAGAATTTTCTTTTATGATGAAATGAACAAACTGATTCTTAGATTGTTCCCCACCCCCACCTCAGGTCTTAAAATTTAAATTCATTTCTTTCAAAGAATGTTTGTTTGTTTGTTTGTTTTTAAACTTCATAGACTCAGCAAAACTCATCATCTATCCAAAAGGATAACTATCTAATGGTTGGGTCAAAAGTGCAAGAGACCGGGCTTATTAGTTCTAATCATAGACAGACCATTGATTAGACTTCTTAGGGGGCAAGGATGGGAGGGGGCAGGGTATTGTTGGCTCCAGGTTTACCAGGTCCTCTAAGGGTTAGGGATGATCTAGTTTCCTGGGGCTATGTAAGCAGTGTTTGTAAACCCCTCAGATAAAGGGAGCAGAGTGGGAGCTAAGTGGTTTTAAGACTTGTCTGTCCCAAGGCAATCAGAATTCCAATTGATAACTCCCACTTACACAGAGAGGAGAATTTGTTTTCTCATGGGGATGATTTTCCCTTTCAAATGCCCTGGGAAAACCCCACAGGGCCAGACTGTCAACTTCTAAAGGACCAGGACTATGGGATCGACATCTGTGTTTCTCCAGGATATAGCCCAGAGACAGCTGGAATAACTTTTTATAGAATGGAATATTGCTACTTTTCTGCCCTGTTTTCTGGACCTCAGACACAGACATAGAATCATAGGATGTCTGAGCTGGGAGGGGCCTTAGAATATGGAATGTGGGAATGGAGGGCCTTGGAACATAGAATTCAGGACTCAATAAGGCTTGAAAACAGAGAATGCCTGAACTGGAAAAGGTCTTAGAACTTAGAATGTCAGAGTGGGGAAGAGCCTTGGAATGGGAAAATGTGAAGGGACCTTATGGTATTGAATGTCAAGGCTTTCTAACATCTATCAGGGACTTTGGGAAAACATTCAATCTGATACTCTCAAAAAAAAATACAGATTGGGAAACTGAGGCATGAGACTCAAAATGATTGACTCTAGGTCATTTAGCTTGTTAGCAGCAAAGCATAGCCACTGGACTTCCTCCCTTCCAGTCTCCTGCCTAAGCCTAAAGTCTAGTGGTCTTCCCAGAACTGCACACTCCAGTGATATCGGTTTTAGAAGTTTTCCCAAGAGTTCAAGTGGTTCTCCTGTTTAGCTTCCCACCCAACTCCGGTCTCATCCTACTTAGTGCACGTTGAACTCAGTCAAGTGATTTAGGGACACTCAGTACTTTTCAATGACACCAGGCTGGGATGAAAGTGACATGCTCAGTGCCATCCAAATGTCATTCACAGCCACAACGGGAGCTTAGGGGAATGTCGAGAATTTCTTTTCATTTCCAGCTTTCTGTTACAGTCGGCAGCCTGTTGTAGCACTTATGATGCGCAAATGGACCATCCCGTGTGTCTTCAATAGTATCTGTAAAATCATAAATTTTTTTTAGAACGAAGAAGCTTATCCCACAATGGAAAGAACAATGAATTTGGAGTCCAGAGAGCCGGGGTTCAGGTCTCACCTTTGCCATTTAATTATTTGGATGACTTGGGTTGGTCCCATAGAATCTTAGAGACCATCGAGTCCATCCCCATCTCATTTTACTGATGAGGATTCTAGGGCACAGTAGGGTCAAATGACTTGCCCTAGGTCACACAGCTGATAAGTTTCAGGCAAGCCTCAAATCTAAGTCTTCTTGACTCCAAGTCCAATACAATTTCCTACATTATGCCACCTTCCAGTTTCCTCATCTTGAAAATGAAAAAGTTGACTTGAATGAACTCTAAGGTCTCTTCGAGCTACAATATGATCCAGAGAAATTTCCTAATCCAACCTCTGCCTCCAGGTTGGGTTGTCTTGACTTTTAAAGTCTCTTCAATCTCTACCAGCATCCAATGATTCCATGGACCCAGGCAACCCAACATTATTGATTCCATTTATGAAAAATGGACAGGAAAGGAAATTCCTAATTCCTTCAGGAAATTGCTTTAAACACAATCATTAGACTTCTCAAAACCTTCAGCCAGTTTCAGAGAACTGATCTCTCCACTTCAAGGATGCACAAAGTTCTTTGATTTGCCTAGATTGAGAAAGAGTATAAGAATCCCAATTGACTGAACTCTCATCTGCCTGTCTCCGTTCTTTAGATCAAAGGTAAGTCAGATGAGACCTCAGAGATCATCCCATCCAACCCCACCATTTTTCAGATAAGGAAACTGAGGCCCAGAAAAGTGAAGAGATTTATCTAATTTTCAATGGTGGCATAGTGGAAAGGAGATTGGATCTGGAGTTAGGAAGGCTGGTCAGGAAGCCTGGGATTGAGTTCCAGTTCTGTCTCTAATTTACTGTGTGACCTCAGACCAATTACTAAACCTATCTGTGTCTCAGTGTTTTTATCTGCCCTACCTCCCTTCCAGAAGATCAAACTTGAAAGTACATTGTAATATATAAATCTTACACATTTAAGCTATCATAAGTGATTGTTATACATGGCATGGTGGACAAAGACTAGACTTGGAATCACAGAGATGTAGGTTTATAATCCTTCCTCAAACTCTTCCTAAATTCTCAAAGTCTAATGACTTTGTGACTCCTGGCTTTATGACTTGCTTGAGCTCTCTGAGTCTTAGTTTACTCATCTGTAAATGTTCAGGAAACTGAGGCCCAGAGAGGAATACCAACTTTTTTCAAGGTCACACAGCAAGAAACTGA
Organism: Vombatus ursinus; assembly: GCF_900497805.2. Classification (NCBI taxonomy): domain Eukaryota; kingdom Metazoa; phylum Chordata; class Mammalia; order Diprotodontia; family Vombatidae; genus Vombatus; species Vombatus ursinus. Next base: position 2,798,687 of record NW_020941065.1, on the reverse strand, counting down.
CAGCACTGGAACTAGAATCCAGGCCTTACTTTTGGTCTCTTGTCAAATCTCTAAATAGTCCGGCTACCTGGTCCTCCATGTTCCATTTTGCTCAGCCCCCACCCCCCCAAGGGGAAAATAACTGTACCTACCTGAGACGGTTGTTGTGAGGATCAAATGAGATCTAAGTCAATTTGCAGATCATAGATTTAGAATTTCAAGGGACTTTAGGGGCCAATCCCTTCATTTTACAAATAGGGAAACTGAGGCTGAGGACAGGTTAAGCATCTGAGACAGAATTCAAACCCAGGTCTTCCTGATCTCAAGTCTAGTGTTCTATCCACTATTCTTCAGTATGCAAGTATGAAATATGATGATAATGATAGACATAGATAGAAAGACTAATGGAAATAAACCTGGTGATGGTAGGCAGAGATTCTGGGAGTGAGAAGCCACTGGTCCTTCTTTCTCTCCTTTATGAAAGTATTCAGAAGTGTAAGATGTCCTAAGCCACAAGGACCATTACTCTCTGTAGGAAGCCAAACAAGTATTTTTAAAGTACCTACTATGTGCTAAGCAATTTACAAATATTATTTCATTTAATCTCTAGGATAGTTCCATGTGTTGAATGAATTCATTTTAATTAATTCATTTTTTGGTGTGGGGGCAGCTAGGTGGCACAGTGGATAGAGCAACAGCCCTAGAGTCAAAAGGACTGGAGTTCAAATCTGGCCTCAGACATTTGACGTTTACTAACTGTGTGACCCTGGGCAAGTCACTTAACCCTGGTTGCCTCACCAATAAAAAAAAAAAATTGGTGTGATGATAGAATTTAACAGAGAATGATGATGGATTTAAATAATGAAGTTAATTAATGTCAAAAAGATATTTTATTCTTAATTTCCACCTGAGTTCCAAAATAATTGTGCTAAGTACTGTATCACTAAAGTTTTTTTTTTCTGAGATAATTTCAGAAAGATCCTTTGTATGCCAAAGTATTTATAGCCCTGGTCTTCATGGTGACAAAAAACTGGAAACAAAAGGGGAACCCATCAATTAGCCAAACAAATGAGACAATGGAAATGTAAGGGAATATTATTGTGCCATAAGAAATGACAAGTATGAAGAATTCTTGAAAACACAGGAAAATGTACAAGAACTGATACCAAGAGAAAAAGAAAAAGCCAGAGTTACCTTCTTCCTCTCAGTAGAGAGATGGAGGACCATCAGAACAGGCTATCATATGTGCTACTCGACGTAATTGCCATGTAGACTAGTTTTGTTTAAATGTTTTCATTTGTTACAAGGAAGGATTTATCTGGTTTGGGATGCTGGAGAAATATCAGGAAATGTGTAAAAAAACAAAAAAGACATTAATAGATGAAAAAATGGCATTGTTTTGTAAACCCAATGAGCTAATTAGATTTCTTAAACCCAATGAGTTAATTTCCAAACACCTTTGGAAAAAGCACCATTTTTTCAATCAGAGGAAGTGAATTAGAATCCCAGATCTGTTGCTTACTACACATGTGACCTTGATAAAGCTATTTCACCTTTCTGGGCCTCAGTTTTCTTATCTGTAAAATGAGAGATTTGGGCTAAACTCCCTTCCAGCACTACCATTCTCCCTTCCATCCTCTGACATTCTCTGTCCTAAGGTTCCTCTCAGTTCTAACATTCTATTTTCTGTAATCCCATCTGATCCTATAAGAGTCACATGAAAATACCTTCCCTCCAATTTTCTTAGTGCCTTGCCCCATAGCTTCCCTTAAAAAAAGGGACCATTGTATTAATTCTGGGTGTCCAAAGCACTCATTTCAGTGGGTCTCCAGTGGGCCATTTGGAATGATTTAGAATCAGGGCCATTCAGCTGCCCTCCTGCCCCACTGAGATAGATGCCCAGGCTCCACCATTACCTTCTTTCCAGCTCCTGGGTTAGCTTTCCTTCTTTATAATAGCAACCAAATGTCCCCCAGGCCCACACAGGCCATTCTTCTAGTTCACTACAGCAAGAAGCCTCTCCAAGTTAACTTTTGGCCTCTCCAAGTAACCTCTTATTTAAAACCAACCTAATTGACTTTTCCAGACTAGCCCCCCCAACCATCCCCCACCTCTTCCTGCACAGCTCATTATTAGAGATGGAGGGAACTGGTGAAGCCTACCTCCCCCTCCTCCTTCCACTTCCCCATCCAGATTAGTGGGTTATAATCTGGCCCTCTGAAGTTCCAAGGGTTTGCATATGTGTGCTGTTACCATGAGTATTTCAGTGACTATAAAGTGAGGACCAGGAAGGGGGGGCAGGAATATAGAGTTTATGATGATCCTGCTTCCCCCTGCTCCCAAATTTAAGGGGCCTCAAAGGCTTTGTAGGTATTTCTCTTTATTCTAGCTCTAACAATAAGAGAGAAAGGTGGGAAGAGGAAAGAGGGAAGGAAAGATGGGAAGGATGAAAGACAGAGACAAAGACAGAAACCAGGATAGAGAAGACAGAGGCAGACAAAGATAATTACCCATTATTGTGGTAATAATAATACATTGTATTTATAGAATATAGACTATTCCTATGACTTACCTGAGCAAACATGTCTCTTTGATCACCACTCCCCCCCATATATGTGTATGTATGCATGCATGTATGTATGTATGTATGTATCTATCTATCCTTCCCCTATTAGAATATAAGCTTCTTGAGGGCAAGGATTGTCTCAGTTTTTGTATTTGCATCCCCAGAATGTTCCTGGTGCATACTAGGAGCTTAATAAATGCTTTTTTCATTCATTACTAAATGCTTACCATGTACCAGGCACTTGACTTATGCTACCTCATATGACCTTTATCCCAATCCTGTGAGGCACTTGTTATAATTATCTCTATTTAACAGATGAAGAAACTGAGGCACAAATTGGTCAAATTATTTGCCTAGGTTCTCATAGCCAGTAAATGGCTGAGGTAGGATTTGAATCCAAGTATTCCTAAGTCCAGGTTCAAAGTTCTACCCACTATGACAATAGCATGGACTGGTGGTAACCTACTTTTTCAAGGTCTCTCAGCACCCATGTTATTCCTTGGTCAATATTCCATTTACTAGAATCAGAATCCAAGTTGCATATATAATGGTAGAAATATGCATAAAGCCCTAGGGTTGACACTGCATGGAGGCAATGTGGTGTAGTGGGAATGACTCTGCATTTTGATTCCACATGCCTAGGTTTTGAATCCTGGCTTTTCCACTTACTGCTTTAGACAAATCACTTAAACTTGATGAATTTTAGTTTCCTTGTCTGTAAAATGTGATATTGGTGGAAGGGAGTGGGATGAGATGGTCCCTAAGGTCCTAAAAGTCACTAATGTGAATTTGGAATGCATCAATTTTGTATCTCTAAAAGAAAAAAAAAGGAGAGCCTAGGCTCAAAGGAAGTGTGTTTGAGAATTCAAATTTGTTTTTTGGGGAAAATAAAGAGAAAAATATAAATGAGAAGAAATTCCTTTTCTGATATTTTTTAAAAATATGATTTGTCACATTTTAAAAGTGGTCCTAATGATGAATTAATATTGATTTTTTAATATAAAAATGATTCTTCTTACCGATTCTTAAGGTAAGAGGTTTTTTGTTTTGTTTTGTTTTGTTTTTACCATCCCAGAAATTAGAATGAGGAACTGATAGGAGTTATGAAGGTGGGTAGGGAGGAGGTGAAAATCTGGATTAAATGGATAATTCTTTCCACCACCCTTCAAAAAGACACCTAAAGTAGTAGAGCTTAGCAGCATGGGAGACTAGGGAGAGGAATGTTAGAAAATCATCTCCACTTATTCCCTCATTTCATAGTTCTGGAAACTAAGACCCAGACAGGAGCAACAACCTTGCCCAAGGTCACACACACAGACTGGTAGGGCTGGAACTAGAATCCAAGCCTTTTGGCCTCCTGTCAAAGCTCTAAATAGTCAGGCCACATGGCCCCCCATGCTGCATTTTGCTCAGCCCATACCCCCATCTCCAGCTTCGGACTTAAAATGAATGTACCGCTTCTTCCTTTGTGAGAGACCATTTAAGGTTCTGACAGCACCCTGTCCCTGAAGTCTAGGACGAAGGACAACGACAATGCCAAATGTGGATCACTGGTCTTGCTGGGAGCCATCCTGCTATCTCTGGCTGGAATGTGGAGGACGAAGGAATCTTCACTCCCTCTCACCAGTTCTGTCTCCCTGCCAAAGTGACCCTCAGCGAGAATGACACAGCCCAGTTCTGACAAAAGGCTTCATCCCCAATGCTCCTCTCTCTCTCTCTCTCTCTCTCTCTCTCTCTCTCTCTCTCTCTCTC
>NW_020941065.1:2768260-2794380 GCF_900497805.2 Vombatus ursinus | reverse complement strand
TCTCTCTCTCTCTCTCTCTCTCTCTCTCTCTCTCTCTCTCTCTCTCTTTCTCTCTCTCTCTCCCCACTTGGTCTTGGGCTGCCTTCATTGCCTACATTGGCCACTCTAGTGGGGTGCTGGAAGCAGGTGGGGTGGGGTAACTGAATTTTGGGGTTGTTTGTTTCCAGAAAGCAGGAAACCCCATGAAACTTCACAAAAAGGAGACGACTTTGAAGTGGGCCTGGCCTCTCTGTAGAGCACCATATGTTATGGGTCTGGGGCATATAGATCTTCCACACGAGATCATTAGGCCTATGTTTGTCACATTTATTTTAAGGAAACTAGTAGGAAGGGGAGGGGTGAGGTTAATTGCTGGAGCAATCTATGGCCGGACTGTTCTCCAGATGGGGAAAAAATGTTCAATATAACAAGCAAGCATTGACCCCAGATGCATGGCTGAGGGTGGCTCTAGGGGTCTTATGAAAGGAAAGATCAGCATTCGGTCCCTGGTCTGAGAGGTTTCGCCATTGTAGGATCATGAATGACGAAAGCCAAGAAGTCACCTGTTGTGTCTTAAACAACAACAACTGAACAACTTTACTTTAACTCAAGAGGAAAAAGGACCTCTGTCCAGAGGGTTTTCCCAAGGTGGGGCAGGCTTGTCTTTCCCTAGGGTAAAAAGCAGCCTGAAGAATGAGGCAAAGGGCAAGTGTTTCTTGGAATGTTCCCCAGATGCATCGCTTTATAGAGTAAAGAGGAGCTGTTCAACTGCCCTTCCCGAGATTTGGTCTTTCTCCCTGATTATAACAGGCTGGTGTCTAGGGAGCTGTCCTCTCTACTTTTTTCATTAAGGATGAAATTCCTAATTCACCTCACCCCCTAATTATAAAGATAGGGGAGGAGATAGAAGAGGTCTTGGCATATGATTAGAATCATAGAATGTGAGAGCCCAAAGAGGCCCTCTGATCAAATCACCCTTTTCATTTTTTACAAGAAAGGCAAAGTCTTGAAGGTCCAGAGAGAGCAAATGAGACAACGTAGTAAAAGTGCTTTACAAAGCTTAAAATACTATATATAACATTTAGTTACTGCTGTTATTTTTATCACCAGTACCATCATTATCATTTAGTTCTTTGATGGAGTTCAGAGAGAAATGGTCCTGGGACAGGTCACCATCCTGCTATTAATCTTTTCTATTTAAGGATGTCATTATACTATTATCTTTTATCATTCATCTCCTTGTTCATCTTGTTCCATGGAGTTCAGATAAGAACAGTCCTGGAACACCTTGCTATCTTGCTATTTATAAATATTTACATTGCATGTTATTATTTGTTAGTAATCTTCATCTCCTTCCCGCCTTCTTCCATGGAGTTAAAGGTAGAAAAGGTCTTAGGACAAGTTTCTACCCTGAAATTATTTTTCAGATGTAAAATGATTACGGAAGGGCAGTATGTTTTCAGGGCCTCAGAGTGAGGACCTGGGTTCAAGGCTGCTACAAACTTGCTTTGTGACCCTGGGCAAATCCGTTGATATTTCAGTGCTGTAGACAACCCTTTAAATATAGAGAAGGTGCCAAGCTGAATTGTTGAAGGGAGTTTTGTCACCTGGAAGTTTTCTACTAATACTAATGAAATCACAGGTCCAATCCCCATCCCCTATTGTTATTATTATTCCATTCTTTCCTTTCATCTTCTTCAATGGAGAAGTGGGGGGGGGCAGGTTAGGGGTCAGTGGGGAGTCTTTATTCTGCTCATATGCTTTTAGATTTTGTGTTCTGTGGACTCTTGCTCAGGTAGAGGAGAAAAGCAAACCCTGCCTTTTGCAGTCACTTGAAAGTATTGGGATTTAAGTTCAGTCTCTTTAGACTCACTAAAAATTTCTTTGGGCCAATTCCAGGAGGAGACTGGAGGACAAGGATAAAATGCACTTCTTTATCATCCTCTGAGGCAAATAGAGAGGATGTCTCCATCCCAGGCCCAGTTCAGTAATCATCCCACTACCCCATAATACTATTCCAGGCAAGATGACTTTCCTTACACACACACTTTCAACAATTACAAAACTTCTAAATCTACTTATGATCCTTTTGGGGGGTGGTGGTGGAAGCAATTTAATCTATTAAATTATGGTTTCCCACTTCCCACACCAAATAATTTTAGAAACATTCAAAATGATTCTCTTTAAATAGGTAGACAATTAATTGCAGTGAGAGGGAGTGAGGAATATCTTTTTAGTCAAAGATTTCAGCCTCAGAATGTGCTCCCTTTATGGGTCTGCTGGCGCTCTCTAGATTAACAGCCCACCTCCCCACCCCCAACCCAGACCTTCCAAATCCAGTAGGTGTGACTTCAAACTTGGTGGTAAGAGGGCTAGGGAAAGGAAGCCAGCATGCCGGGCCCTCGTGTGAGGTGATGGTTACCAGAAATATCTCAGCATCTCTCAGCTGTCCCAGAACAGTTGCTGCCAACATGCAGAGGGGCTAAGCCCAGAGCCCAGAGCTGAGGTGCCCAGAAGGGCTGACGGGGGACTGGCTGATACCTTATCAGGCCCACTCGTGGGCTGAAGGATGGTACAACCGGAAACGAGGCCAGCAGCCAAATGCTACTGACCCAGCAGCCCATGCCACCTTGCCCAGCCTAGAACCTTTAAGATTCCTGGGCCTCCTGCCTCCACTGTGCCCCAGGTAATTAAGAGGATTTCTTGGGTTAGGGTGGGCTTGTGGACTTCACTCCTCTCCCCAAAAATAAATTCTTCCACTGACATGCTGCCCAGTTGGGGAGCACACCAAGGTGTTGAGGGGAAACGGTGTCTGGGTCTTTTGTTGTGGCCACCATGTGAGTAGAAGTCAAGTAAAAAGATGATGAAGAAAGGATGTTTTTGAGCTGGGCGGCCCCTGGGCTCACAACTGACATATGGCATAGCTAGCTTAGGCATGGGTTGGCACGCAGAGGAAAGAAGGAGGCTACCAGGAGTGAGGAAGGACTGGACGGGAGGATTCGGGGAAGCGACTGGGGCGGAAGCACATTGGTAGAATCTGGGCATCACAAATCCAAAGCTGAGCAAGGTTGCTTGTTTGAGTGTTCCTGTTGGCTGTACAGGTGCCTCTGTTGTGTTCACATCTCCACCTGGAGACTTCTGGCCTCTAGTGCTAATGTGATTTCGGAATCTAGCTGGCTGAAGGCGTTTCAGTGGGCTATAAAAATAACCCTCTTTCCTCTATGAATCTGGAGTGAGAGAGCATTAAAAAGCCAGACTGAGAAAGGGGAGAGGGAAGCCTGACCTTTTCTTCAGAGGCTAGATTCCCCCAGGATGGAATCCGGGTAACCGTTGGTGGGTTCAAAGCTAGCAGTCCTTTTGGAGGGAGAGGATGATTGCCCTAATCTCTCTGGGCGCAGCAACTACATTTGTTGTTAAACTAAAAATCAATTGGGAGGCAATTGGGAATGGGGTTGTGAGGACCTGGGTTGGAATTCTGACTCTGGCTTTGAGAAAGTCACCTCTCTTGGACTCAGTTTCTTTCTCTATGACAAGATTGTGGCTAGGTCACTTAAAACTCTGAAACTGTGGTACTACATGAAAACAAATTATCGGTAAGCATAGAAATACGTCAAGAAATGGCCATTCTTATTGGATGCTTCCAGCGGCTTTTTCTTATCTGTGGTGTAGTGGATAAAGGGCTGGACCTAACCTTGCTTATTACACTTATTACACTTATTAGCTGTGTAATCCTGAGCAAGCCCCTTAACTTCTCTGATACTCAGCTTTCTCACTCATAAAATCCCTTCTCTAAAATGGGCTCACTCTCCTCAGCGCCAATGATTCTACCACACGCGTGACAATCGCACAGAAAAACCCCTCTCACCTCGTAAGCAAGTTTTCTGCGTGTTTTTGTGTCTATCGTATCGAGGCAGGGAGGAATGTTAAAAAAGATCCTTGCTCAGGAAGAGATCGAACTTAAAATATTCCCACCCTCCACCTTCCAGGCCCTCAGGAGTTAGAGGAAGTCCTCAAGGCTAGGATTTTACCTCTGAGGTTGAATAGGGACCTGAACACTTAGGAATTGGGAGAACTAAGGCCCGGATAGGCCGCAGCACCCCAAATTCCCCCAAAGGGCATTCGTTTTTCCGCCGCCGAGGGGCATTCGCCCTTTACCTTCTACTTTAGAGCGGGGTTGTAGATTTGTTGTGGAATAATAAATACTTTTTTAGCAAGAGTGATTTTGCCGCTGGTGATCTTACAAGTAGCTGTGGGAGCTATAGAATCCTGAGCGCACCGAGGCTGGGAGGATCAGAGGCCGTGTTTCAGTGTAACCACTGTTTTAACTGAGTAGGTTAAGGAGCCTTCCGACTCGACCTAGAGCTTCTGGGCTCGGAGTCCCAAGGACAGGATGCAGCGATATGCCCAAGTTTAGCATCCCAAACCTGCGGGCGATAGAGGAGGGCAAGGAGAGGCAGGGAAGGTGGCCCAGGGCTAATGTTGGCGGAGCTCGCCTTCTGGAAGAACGAGCAAGTCCCATAGGTTGTACTTGAAGTCAGACCTTAGTCTCTTGGGGAAGGTGCTCTGACAGGCCAGAGAAGTTTGCTGAGCCCTTGGCACGTAGGAACAGGGGATCGTAAAGGAAGAGAAAAGAAAAACCTACCAGGTACCTGTCTGCTAAGCTGGGGAGAGAGGGTACACTAAGTCATACATCTACAATTTGCCAAATACTCGTTCCTCCTAGCCGCCCGCCAGTCCCTGGAAGTAAGCCACATAGAGAGGCGGCTGAAGTTAACGGGTGCCTCCAGACGTGCCCGCTTTCGGAGCACCCGGGAGCAGAAGTGTTCCCTCCATAATTATACTCCGAAAACCAGACGGACTCCAGTGTCCTCTACATTTTCTATGGGTGGCGTGAAGAAGGCTGTCCCCAAGTTGGGCGCCAGGATAGATCCCTGACCCCAGTACTAGCCTAGACCCGGGTGCCCGACGGATAGAGGCCTCTATACTCAGCACTCTCTCGCTGAGACAGCGTTTTCACTAGATTAAGGTTCCGGTTCCCTGGGTCTTATGGAAATTTTGGCCATACTTCGCCAGAAATTTGTCCCTCTTGTATTTTTTCCAAGGAGGCTCCCACCCTGAGCGTTTATTTTCGCCGATGTTCTCCCAGGTGTCCGCAGCAAGCTCTCCCTGGAGCCCTGAGAAAGGCCCTCCTTTCTCTTCCGAAGTGACTTCTTAGAGGTTCAAGCACAACTTCTGAGGAAAAAAAAAAAAAAATCAGTCCGAGAGCGTTCCATTTACTAAGGTTTGGGGACAAACTGACAGAAACTCGGCATTGGCCAGGTTTCGGTCCAAGAAGCCTTACCTCATACATTTTCGCTAGGCTAATTGCTAGAGGCTAAAATATTTTTAAGATAAAAAGATGGTTTTTGAGTTCTCTGTCTGAGCTTCCCCTCCTCCTGGACCTTGGCAGGGTGGTCCCTTTTATTATTGTTATTAATAATAATATGATATTAATAGCAACTCCTATTTCTATATTTGAAAGTTTACAACTCGTTCAGGGCGGCAGTCCAGGATTAGGCTCCCTTTGTTATAAAGATGAAAACAGATGGGTTCCAGTTTGTTCAGAGCAGCTGCTTCCCCAGCATCCACCACTCTCCACCTCCACCTTCAATTCAAGGCAGACTCGTATACATACACACATATGTATATGTATATATTCCAGGTACATATTATTATATATAATATATTGTATATATACATACTCACATTATGTGTATGTATATACATGTGCACGTGTACAGACATACACACATATGTACCTATATATAGTGTGTATGTGTGTGTGTGTGTGTGTGTGTATTGTATGTCCCTCCAATTTCAAGTAGGAGAAATACTGTATTACAGAAGATTCAATTCAATTCAATTTAACAAACTAGGTGCTAGAGATACAGACAACAAAGCAGTTTCTTCAAGGTTCTTGATGAGATCTACTGGAATAAAAGCTAAATGTACAGAGATAGAAATAGGATAACAAATACTCAGATGACACGTCCATTACATTTTTTTTAAAGCGAAATAAACGCCAAGCTAGTTCAGAGGATAGAAACCCACATATCCTTGGGTCAATTCAGTTTAATGCAATGCTGTATGATACTTCAATATTTATTGATTGTCTACTTTACGCTCAGCACAAAAAGTAAAAACGGCGATTAAAAAAGAAGAAATCCTTGCCCCCTGAAAATCGCATCACGGAGGATCTCAGAAAGGACCTCAAAGGTCATTTAGTCCACACTGATTGTTTCAGAGATGAGGGAGAAATCAAGCGCCTTGGCCAAGGTCACACGAGCCCTGAGCTGCAGGGACGGCCGGGGTTAGGTTTCGAGTTCCAGTTCAGTTACTCCAAAAGCCCAACTCTTAACCGGACAGCAAGCTTTCTAAAATGTACGAAGGGACCGGGAAGTGTACGCTAACGAATGAGCGGACCTCAGTAGACCGTAAAAATAAGGCAGCCGAGAGAGTCAGATACAGGGTTCTTCGGACGTTTGAGGACGGAGAGAACTTTTGGGGCTGCGGTTGGGGGTGACGGGGCAAGTCAGGCTGGGTGAAGTGATCCAAATGGAAGCGGGTTAGTAATAAGGCTCTGATATTGTCTAACTGGCTGGGAGCCCCAGAGCCAGCGACAGGAGCCGAGCCTGTCCTCAGCTTTTCCCCAATCCACCCTCCTGACTCTGGATCGAAGACAGAGGACTGGCGAGATAGAAAGAACAGACTTTTCGTTTATTGCTGGAAAACGTAGCACATAAAAGCCATTGGCGCACAAACCCATGCAGATGCACAATTGCTCTCTCTCCCCCACACCCCAAACAGAGACATGGGCTCCCGGCGCGCGGCATCTTCCCGAAACCTACACATTGACTTGGGAATCTAAGGGTCTGAAGTTTTAGGTTTCTCATCCCCACGACGGCTAAGAAGGCCCTACGAATTATGACGGCGATTCAGCCGCCTTGTTTATCCTTCTGAGTTATTCTTCTCCACCATCACCACCCCCACTCTTTTCTGGGGCGAACTATAAAAAAAAAAAAAAAACAACTATTTTCCTTGTTAATAAATCTCCGCTCCGCTCTCCTTTTAAAGGACTCCAACCTTCCGTGAGCCGAGCGGGAGGGAGCAAAGAGATTAATCTCCAAGCACGATTTATGTGGCGCGGGGCTCTTCCAACAATTGAAGCCATAAAGTGAAATGAGAATCGAAGTGGTCGGGAGGGACCTTGCAACCACAAACACGTTCAGGCAAGCAAACAATGCGGAAATTCTTAAAGCAGCCTTTTTCTGCAGACGTTTTGCAACGAGCGATCTTCTCTGTCAGCTGGGGGAAAAGGAGAGAAATATATTAACTGAAGACACAATCTAAAATTACTCCTTGGGTTGGAACAGGAGGGCAGAAGGGGGGCTTGCCGGAGAGACTGGTGTCCATATTTCTTTCTGCCGGTGTACGATTTCAAGATATTCCACCCCCCCCCCAAGTCACCCCCATTGCCCCCCTTTCTCCCTCGCTGTTCATTCATTACATTTACTAGTTCACAGTCGCTTAAATGGGATGGAAATGGAGTCCGGCTGGCCGATTGGAGTTCCCCTTTCTTTCCCCTTCTCCCTTTTTGAGTCAGACCAAACCGACGTGCCCTGCGCCTATTCCGATGGCGCTGGGGTGAGGTATCCCGCAGGAAGGCAGGGAAGTTCCTCCTCCTCCGAGGCAGCCCGCCTGGATTGTGAGAGTCTGCCCAGGACTGACCTTTCTCAGGCCATTTGGGGACCAAAGCTGATAACCCGGGGGAGGCTCCGCAGAGCGCCAGACCGGGCATTATTATCTGAGACCCAGCTATCTGCCTCTGTCCTGGCCCGAGCTTCCTCGGGGGCAGGGGGAGGGAAGAGGGAGAGAGACTAGCAGCCACTTCCTCCCGGGAGTGGCGGCTTCAAAAACAGGGGTGGGAAAGAAATGGAGGTCGTCCCCCTTTCATGTTCTCTTCCAGTTCAAGCTTAGGCCCCCTTCGCTTCCGAAGGGTGCACCAATAGCCCCGAGGTGGCCTAGACGAAAAGCAGAGCAGGGAAGGAACTGGGGCGGGGGGGGGGGGGGGGGGGGGGGGGGGGGGGGGGGGGGGGCCCCCCCCCCCGGCGCCGGGGGGGGGGGGGGGGGGGGGGGGGGGGGGTGGGGGGGGGGGCAGTGCACTCAGACTCAGACCCGGCGAAGCGTGGGGAGGGTGGGGACACTCGGGCAGGACTAGGGGCCTCCAGATCTCTGACGAGTAGGACGGGACTGGACCGCCTGGCCTACACCCGCTCCATCCATCTGTTCTGGAGGCTGGGCTGGGGGAGGGGGAGCGGAGGAGGACGGAGGTCACTACAGCCCCTAACCAATAGGAAGACAATTGGGAATCGATTCCGAACTAATTTGATTCGGGAGCAGGGTGGGGGTGGGAGAAGAGAGAGCCAGGGGTTTTCCCACGCCCGCACCCACCTACAAACACTGGCATAGCTGTTTATCCCAAGGACATAGGTCATTCACATTGATTCAGAGCCCAGAATAACAGCTAGCATTTATGAGATGCTTTAAAGTCTGCAAAACGCTTACGTGTTAACCTCATTCTTTTTTATAACGCTTTGTTGTATATGCGATGATTATCCCATCTTACATGTGGGGACCCTGAAGCTGAGAAAGATCAAGCAACTTGCTCAGGGTCGCACAGCTAATATATACATACATATGCGTATGTGTATGCACACGCATATGTATGTGTATGTGTATATGGCAGATGGGGAGACAAAGACAGAAGGGGCAGAATAAAAAGGAGGAGAGGGGAAAGGAGGAAAAAGAAAAGGAGGAGAAAAAGAAGGAAAAGAGGATTAAGTCACAGAAATCTAGTGAGTCAGATAAATACAAACCAAAAAAAAAAAAAAATACAGCCAAAAAAAGACAAAGGAGCAGCTAGGTGGCGCAGTGGATAGAGCACTGGCCCTGGAGTCAGGAGGACCTGAGTTCAAATATGGCCTCAGAGGCATAACACCATTACTTGTGTGACTCTGGGAGAGTCACTTAACCCCAATCGCCTCACCAAAAACAAACAAACAAACAAACAAACAAACAAACAAACCACAAAGAGTCCGCTGGATGTAATCGAAAGGTCGCTGCTCCTAGAGTCAGAAGACCTGGGTTCAAGTTCTGATTATGATGGTTAAAAGCCCTGTGTCCCCCCCCCCCCCCAGTCGCTAAATCTCTCAATGTCTCCGCTGTCAAATAGGGATGCTAATGCTTGCACTCCCTACCTCGCAGGGTAGAGATCTTTGCTAAAGCCCTTTTATCGCTATAGAAAAGGAGGTATCATTATGAGAGTGAAATGAATTGCTTCTCCCTCCCCCCTTTTTCTTTTAGGATGATTCTTCGAGATAGAGATAGATAGAGAGAGAGAGAGAGAGAAAGAAAGAGAGAGAGAGAGAAAGAGAGAGCTTCTAAAGCAGGGGTTCTCTCAGGTTAGCTGCCAACACAAAAAAAGAAAAGGAAAGCTAAGCCAGCCTCTTTGTTGGCCTTCCCAATGTCCGGCCCACTTCCAGATCAGATAGTCTCTAACCGTCCCCCATCTCCATCCCCCGCAGCTCTTAGCACGCTGAAGTCCCCTGCTTGCCTGGCTCTAGCTGGCCCTTGCCTTCTTTTGTATCCTTCAGCTCCAAGTCTGCCCTCGATACGCGGGTCACTGCCACTTAACATCATATTTGTTTTGAGAGAGGAGTACCTCGCGTGTCTTCCCCTAGCCGCACTTTCCCTACACGTCCGCTCCCCGCAGCTGGCTGCCTCCAAACTGAGCAGCTCCGGAGGCCCAAGAGGATGCAGCCGGGGAAACGGGGTGTCCGTTGTTTTCAGAGTTTGTTTATTTTTTTTTAAAGATAAATCCACCCGCACGCAATCCGCTTGTAAAAGAAATCTCCCAGTTCTGTCTCTACCTGCCTGTAGCAAACTGGACCTATTCGAGAATTTTTTTTTTAATTCCTCCTTTCTGGGGTCTGAATTACCACTATAATATCCCAGTTCCTTCCCCCCCCCCCGGAATCGTTGTGATTCACCCCCTTAAATGCCAGATAAAAAATAGAAGTTGTAGCTAGTAAACATTTATTAAATGGAAAACATTAGTCATTTGAATCATATTCCGCGATTATCCAGGCAACATTCTGGATAATAGAAAGAATTCCCGCCAAAGGAAGGAGAGCTCCCTTTGTTCTCAAAAGTTTTCTAGTCTATTGAGGCTGACTGAGTGCAGTATTGAACACCTATCAGGTACTTCAGAGTTTGCTGAATTTGAGCTAATTGCACTCGGGTAGAGTCGGAGAGATGTTTCGTTCAGCTTCGGGGTTTGAGTGCGGGTCTCTGAGAGTAGGAGATAATCCCCATGTATACCGACTCCCCACATATACACATGCACAAACTTCCCTCTCACCTCTTCTAAGGAACAGAGTTCCGGCTAATACAAGGGGAAAGTTGTTTGTAGGAAAAGTCTGGTCGGCCAAGGATAGCCTTCCACTGAGGGCCTGGACTGTTGGAACGTGCGAAGTTGTGACAAAAGCATACCTCTCTTCTCCAAACTGAGGTTGACAGAAAGAACTTTGGGAGAAGTTGATCATTCCATCACAGAATATTGGGGCAGGTTCCAGACTGGGAAAAATGATCCCCGAGTATTTAGGACCCACCTATTCTTTCAAAGTACAGAGGTCAAATTGAAATGTAGCAATAGTTGTTTTAAGGCTAGCTTGGCCCCCTGAATTGTCAAGCCCAGAGCAAAGGGGAGGACAGAGGCAATTACTGGTTAATTAAAATCCCAAGGGCCTAATGCACCTGGAACAGGGGAATTAAAATATATAGATGTAGATGGAATGACATACTGGATAGAGAGTCGGCCTCTAAACCAGGGAGAAATGTACTCAAGTCACATCTCTGGTAGCTGTTGTCTGTGTGGCCCTGGGCAAATCACCTACCTAATATCTCAGCCTTGGGCAATTCTCTAAGACCCTGAGATGCAGAGAGGGTGCTAACCTGCACTGACAGAGTTCTCTCACAAGGAAGTTCTGCGAACTTCCAGTGAAATCACAGGTTCAGTTCCTATCTCTAAAATATCTGGAGAACTGAGTGAATCCGTGCCTGGATGGGCAATTTGCAATGGTTCTGGAACTGAACCATTGTTAATGGTGGAGAGATGACAATAGCAGGTTATTTTGGCTTTACCCCCAAATTTTTACCTTAGAACAACAAAATTTGTTTCATACACAGATTTGAAAGCGTCTGAATAATCTCCCTTTTCTCATCCCCCCCAAAAGGCCATAGTTTATTATTTAACACCCAGTCCCCTTCAGTTCCAGTGGACCTGTTGCTGTTTGCTCCACCCCACCAACTCTCACTAGCCCTAAGGGAAAGCATTGATAAAGGTGATATCTCTCAACCAGCAAAAACCCAAAACACAAAAAAACCCTTTAAGGGAAGAATGCCTACAACAGAGTAACTATAGCTGAGGTTAAGTGACTTGTCCAAGACCACACAGCTCGATTCGAACTCAAATTTTCCAGACTCCAGGATGTTCAATGCTCTATTCAGTTCACCACCAGCTTTCTCTCTAAACCAAGAGTTGAAGCAATTATCTGTATTACCACAGCTTCAAAACCCCCAAAGTGAAGAAGGCAAAAACCCTACGTTGTTACCATGTGTACGCAGAGTGTTAGGTCTGAATAATGGCATAGAACTTGACCTGGTAAGATCACCTACTGGCTGCTGCCTGCTCTGCCTCTTTTCTGTGGTCAAACCCAATGCTTCTCTTCTTTTATCTACAGCTGCCAATGCAGCTATGTCTTGGTGTCAGTGTGTCTTTGGTTTCTCTGTTACTCTTCATCTCTGTCTCCTTATTTTTCTCTTTGTTTCTCTTTTTGTCTTTCTGTTTGTCTCCTTGTCTTTCTGTCTGTAGCTCTGTATCTGTGATTCTATGTCTGAGTCTGTCTATATCTATCTCTGTGTCTGTATGTCTGGCTATCTCCTCCCTTCCAAAGCTGGGGGGGGGGGTGTAGTGGCCATATGCAATTATTTCAACTCTGGGGACCAGGATTCACTGACAATGAAAACTGAAAAGAACTACTGTACTGGGGTGGAAGCTAGAAGGAAGACTTGTTCCCTGAACCTTGCACATTCTCCAAGAGATGGTGGGGTATTCTTGTCTGTAAGTGGAGCTTCTCACCCCTGCCATACCTGTGTGGGGAGTTTGTTGGAGAATGGTGGACAGGTAGGTAGACTAATACACAGTCCTTCACATCCACTCTCCGCCTGAAATTGGGAAATGTTACTCATCTCTTACTCTTATTCATGGAGACCAAGCCCATGGAGGTCAAGCCCCTATCTGTAAGAGAGTGGGACAGAGATAAGATGCTATTTGGGGTGTTGCTATCCATTAATGAAACAGAGTGAATGTTAGAAGGATTAGGAAAGAGAGGTTGTGGGAACCCCAAGCTGCCTGCTCCCAACCCTGGAACTGCTAAAAAAGGATAGGATAGGATATAAACTATTACTATATTATATTGTGTTGTGTCCTGTCCTGTCATTTGTATGGTGTTCCATCACATCATATTATGTCATGTCATGTCATATCACCTCACATCATGTCACGTCATCACATACATCACAGCTTAGCATAACATAATGTGTTAACATTACATACCACAACAATGCTTGATCAAGAAGGGACCTTGGAAAAGAGAATTTTATCACCGGAAGATGCCTTAGAAACAATCCAGCCCAACTCCTTGATTTTATAGAGGAGGAAACTGAGACTCAAGGTCACATGTAGGGAGAACCCGAAGTTCTACTGGGACTAGAACCCAGGTTTCCCAACTCTCTACTCAGGTCTATTTCTTCTGTGTTTTTGTAACCTCTTAGTAATAGGATGCAATAAACATGTAAGTTCTGTTGAAGTAGTACCTCACACCTCCCTCCCTCCATCCCGGGCAGATTGAAACCCATCTGTGACTTTGAGAATTGCCTTGGTTCAGAGAGGCAGTGACTTGCCCTGGGTCACACAGACAGTAAGTGACATAGGTCAGATTTGAACCCGAGGTCTTCACGGTTCTGAGTGCAGCCCTGATATCCATCAAGTCAGGCAAAGTATTTCTGCATAAAACTGTATTGACCAACTATAATTTCTTTAAAGTGTGCCCCTTAGAGGATTTTTCAATCTGGTTTCTGTGAGTATCCACTAGATTTGTGGATCTTTCTCTGGCATGTTTTTACACTTGTAATGCCCCCATGTGGGTCACTGGCCCATTAGTCACAAGCATACCTTCCTGGTTCTTTCTGTGAAACTGTAGTCTCAGGCCTCTTTGAGTGCTGTTTGGGAATCTGACCTGGCAGTCAGTGCAGGGAAGAACCCGGGTATTTGTGGCTGCTAGCTGAGGTGGGGTAGGAATGGGATTACAAACCCTCCTAGGTAAAATTATATCCATCCATGGCTGCTGCAGCTGGGGCGGAATGAGGGGAGGTCTAGATATCTGAAAAGATTGCTTAAGAGTGGGAACATTTCCTACCTCCTGTCTAAGATTTTACATCTTGACCATTTACAGAAAAAATAGGTCTTAGCATTCCAGATACTACTTGGGGTAGTATTAAAAAAAAACCTATAGCTTCTAGGAATATGGAGGTTGACATCCTGATGTCCTCTGCCTTGTTTTGACCATAACTGGAGTGTTGCATTAAGTTCTGGGTGCCTCAGTTTAGGAAGGACATTTGATAAGCCGGCACAGAGAAAGTTTTGTTGTTACTGAGTGGTGTACAATTCTTTATCACTTCTGTTTAGGGTTTTCTTGGCAAAGATACTAGAGTGGTTTGCCCTTTCCTTCTCCAGATCATTTTACAAATGAGGAAACTGAGGCAAACAGGGTTAAATGACTTGCCCAGAGTGACATAGCTAATAAGTGTCTGAGGTCAAATTTGAACTCAGATCTTCCTGACTCCAGACCTGGCTTTCTATCTATTGCACCACCTAGCTGCCCCTGAAGAATGTTTGCAGATTGATTAATAAGCTGGAGAATTAGGTTTATTTAGCCTGGGGAAGAGGCTAAATAATAAATAGAAGTTCCAGGCTAAGTTGATACATAGTAGAGACTTGGAAAATGTTTGTTTAGCTGAAGAGGAGAAGACTAAATAATAAACAAATATGCCAAACTAAGCTACTATGTGCTAGAATAAGTTGCAACATAGTTGGCACTGGAAGGTTTGTTAATAATTAATAGGCTGGAGAGCATCCAGGGAAGGGAACCAGTATAGTGAAGGGACTCAGCTGCTTGTCATATGATCATAGTTGATAGAACTAGTGATGCTTAGCCTGGAGAAGGGAATGTTAAGGGCTATCATGCTAGCTCTCTTTAAACAGGCAAAAGGCTGTCTGATGGAGAAATGATAGCTTGCCAGCAAGCAAACATTTATTAATTGATTACTACAACTTGTTTGGTTTATCCCCCTGGGCAGAACCAAAAGCAAACACACAAAAACAACAACAACAACAACAACAAACAATCGAGGCCTGATGTCATTTAAAGTTTCTCACCAATGAGAGCTTTCTTAAAGTGGCAAGGGCTGGCCGGAGGTAGATGGTTCTCCCTCTTTGGAAGCCTATCAGAGGAGGTTAGATGGTCACTGATGTGCCTTCCAACCTTGAAATTCTGTGATGATATGAATTCCAAGCCTGCCCAGTAGTAAAAGAGAGGAAACAATTCTGCTTTTCCCAGGAGAGAAGTGGGGGAACAGGGAGGAGGTCATTCTTGTGTGTCCCTAAGTTCAGAGGTATGGGCAGAGAAGCCTTGGAAGGAACAAAACTCGCCTTGCACCACCTCATACCCTCAGAAACACCAGCACTTGTAAACACTCCCACAATGCAGAATTTCCTGCCCCACTCCAGATTTGAAAGGGCATTTGTCCACACGGGAACTCTCCTGCACATACAAACAGAATTCTTTGCATACCCAGAAGCATGTTCGCAGAACTCTCTTGCTTATGCACATAAGCCTAATTATTTATACGCATGCACAGAATCACTTCCATGCATACATTTGTCCACGCAGGGGATCATTCACATACACAAGCACGATCATTTTTAACCATGCGCAGACCCATTTGCCTAAACATACAGGAGTTGTCTGGGGGGAGAGGGGTCAATTGCTCACTTAGAGGAACAAAATTATTTACACCCTTTTGCACATCTGCATAAAATCACTTGAGAATATACACAAGTATTTGTACACACAAGTAGAATTATTTATAGGTATGCACAAAATCATTTGCACACGTTCACGGAAGCATTCGCTCACTCGCGGGGAGGCTAACATACACACACACAATTATTTACTTGCCTATTTGCTCATTTACACAGGAGGATTTGTATACAGAATTATTTACAAGAACGCACAGAAACACTTGCAGGAGCGTTTGTCCACATATGGGGTCACTTGCACGAGTATACTCATGCAAAGAGTTATGTTCAGATCCAGAATCCCTTGCAAACAGAATTATTTGCGGGCACACGGAATTCTACAAGTAACCTCACATCCTCTCCCCGTGCCCACCCCCTTCCCAGGGAACCACTTTCCGTACTCCAAGGGGATGGGGGAAGGAGGCAATGTTCTGATGGTTTGGCTTGTGGTTTTCTTCTACCCCAACGATAAAACCCCCAACTGTTAGCAATTAGGGAAGTGGGCTCCGGAGTGCGAGCTGTGGCGCCCACGTGTTATTGGACTCAAGTACCTCAGCTGCTGAGAGCTTTGGGATGCTGGGAATCGAACCCGCTCCAGATCGGAACCCTCGGTCTGTTGCTCGTGCCCTGGAGTTTCTTCCCAAAGAGCCAAGGGCCCGAGGAAAATAAAAGTGTGTCTGACCGGGAACCCCAGGTAGCTGGGCAGCCGTCAGGCCGAAGAAGAGGAGGGTGTCTCTTTAAATCAGTCACCGGCTGTGCTGTTTCGTCCGTCGGTAGTGACCCAGGGTCACTACGTCTCCAAACTGAAGGCAACTGGTCGGCCCTGGAGGAAGGAAGAACCTGGTCCCTTGGACCAGGGTGGCGAAAGAAATGGATAAAGTACTGCCTTGTTAGTAAAGGGCAGTACTGCCTGGTGATCGAGGGCTTCTGTTGAAATCGGTCCTGAAAGCCTAAGATTCAAAATATTACCTCTAAAACTCACTTAGCAGTCTACATGAGATTCCCTAAACTAGCCCGCGCAATCACTTACTGTTTCAGAGTGCCAGGCAAATCAGTAATACCTTAAGTTACGGACGCGTTTCGAGTAGGAATCCCTAAAGGGAGTTTCTACGCGGAGAGAGGTCCTTTTCGATAAAGGGTAATAATTCGCATTCGTCTACAGTGTTCTGATGTTTACACAGCGTTTTATTTCCTCACAAAAGCCCTGTGAGAGAGGTGATGCTGTATTATCAGGTCCATTTTATACACGCGGCAACTGAGGCTGAGAAAGGTTAGGTGAGTCGGTTGTGCTCACATAACTAGCCGGAGCTAGAATTCAAACTCTCGTCTTATGACTTCTAGTCATTCTCTCTTTCCGCTAGGACCCAGATCGCTATTGACTGGAAGGTTTGCTCTGGTTGCCTGGCGGCCAGGCGGACGCCCAGACTGTCCCAAACATCTGAAGGCAGGAGCTGGCAGTCGGTGGGGGCTAGGGACGCGGAATGCAAGCTGACGACTGCTTAAGTAGGCTAAGCCGGCCCGCTGGCTCGTATTCTGGACACTTTATGCCTTAATGAGGTCCGGCTCCGCCGCCCTGCCCCCCACCTCCCCCCAGCTCGGGCCCCAGCTCCGGAGGCCCCCAGGTCCGGGAGGTGTCAGCCATGATCGATGCCCGGCGCCGAGAAAACTGCAAACCCGCGGAAGCGGGGGAAAGGAGCCAGGCCCTGGCCCCCGGGGTCTCTCCCTGGGCCCCTGATTTCTCCTGATCGCAAGCCCTGCGCTCTGCTTTCCAGTCTCCCCTCTTTTGCCCCTCCCCCCAACAAGCAGAACCCCTCTCCTGCTCGCTCTCCCGGTGCCCTGCTTCTCCTCTCAGGTCCTTTCAGACCCAGGCTAGCAGCGCCCTAGTACCATCCCCCTTTACCCCTTCAGGAAGGTCGGCAGAGATGAAAAAAGAGAAAGAGAGTGAGCTTGGCCTGCTCAGGGCTGCCTCCTGCCCCTCACCCCCTTCCCGGGGCTGCCTGCTTGGCCTCAGGTCCAGAGCCAGCTCTGGCTTCCCCCTTTGCCTCTTGCTCTAATTGGCTTTTAATTGGAAATGCCTTTATACGGAAAGTAAGAAATACAAGGTTTGCTAAGAGGTTAACATAGACACACTCCAAGAGAAAACACAGGGAAGAAATTCATATTAGTTTGTTTTTTTTTTTTAAAGGAGGGGGAGGGAGGAAAAAATATCCCATTTCCCTCCTCTTCTCTCCTCTCCTCCCTTTGCCTCTCCTTCCCTCCTTTGTTCTTTCTTACAACATTTATTTTAAAAATTCTTTCACCTCTCCTTACTCTTACATTTTTTTCTCTTTTATTTCTTGCCCCCTCAACAAATTCTCCATTTCCTAAGCTGTAAACCTCCCCACCAATTTTATATATATTTTCAAACACAGAGCAACCATTAAATTTAGAATATATAACTAAATAAATGTACCTTTTCCACCTCCACCCCCCAAAACTTCGGCAATAATGTAAAGGATTATTGGATTGACCAAAGGAGAACAAAGGCTTCTTTAAGTCAGTAGAGTGTAGGCTTCTTGAGGACAGGATATTTTTTCCCCCTTTTGTCTTTGTATCACTAAACCTCCCGGCATGTCTTATGTCTTGACTGGAATGGTAGGCGGTTGTTAGTCATGTCCCTCGGATATTTGGAGTTTTCTTGGCAAAAATACTGGAGTGATTTGCTATTTCCTTCTCCAGCTCATTTTACAGAGGAGGAAATGAGGCAAATGGGGTTAAGTGACTGTCCAGGACCACACGGCTAAGAAGTGTCAAAGGCCAGATTTGAACTCAAGAAGCTGAGTTTTCCTGACTTCAGGCCTGGCACTCGATCTACTTCATTAATGGTAGGCCGGGGCTTTAAAAATGTTTTTAAAATCGAATGAAATTCTGTGGGTGAGTCTACGTGGGGACAAAGGGAAGAACAAAATGAGTTTCCATTTTATTCATCACTAAAACTGCTTATTTCTACAAGGTAAGCTTGGTTTGGCCTCCCACAATGATATCATTTTCATTTACATAGCAGGGTGTGTGGGGGAGGGGAGGGGGAGGTAGGGTGGTGATCAACCTAGATTAGGCAGACAAGTGATACTGTGAATAGTTATTGCACTGGAGAAAATATCGAAAATGAATTAGCACTTAAGAAAAAATGTGGGTTCAAAGCCTGCTCAAGACACTAATTGTATGACCCTAGAAAATATTTATCTTTTTGTGGCTCGGGTTACTCATCTGTGGAATGGGTATAACCCATACTAGAATTATTTACAAGTGACATGCAAGCATTAATTCCTTCCCGTATATGTCACTTCTTATTACTTACATAATACTTGGTGGTGATGTTTGGAAGGGAGACTCCGCCTGCAGCTAGTAAGAGTTTGAAGAAAACAAATCCAACAGCACTGCCCCACTCCCTATCTCCCTTCCTAAAAGACAGATCTCTCCTTTGACTACTGCTTCCTCCTTGGAACAGGTGTCACGCCTTTGTTCTATTTATTAAGTAGAAATAAGGCCCATAAATATACTGGAGTGACAAGATCTACGCACAGTAATGTGCCATGCCATATCCTCCAACATTTGTCTTCCAGTAACTGGGCTTCTCTTAATCTTTACTGATTTCCGCACTCTTACCCCCTTTCCAACGTGATGAGAACATTAAGATCAAGCCACCCCACATCAGGAGAACAGAGTCAAAGGAATGGTCAGGGGCCTTTTGCCAAAGCTCTCTCATTAACAAGAGTGAGTTTCCTTCTAAGACTTAACTTCAGCCTTGAGCTGCTGGCCAAAGATCTGGGTGAGAATGTATCAGAAGCTTAAGGAGGCAGCATCAATACTGTAGTTTGTTTGAGGATTCTCACTGCAGACCTTAGCATGGGCTGCCCCATCAGTACTGCTTTGCCTGGCCAGTAAATTGCTTTGAAATGCCTAAGTGAGGAGCCACAGTGGTATACTAGATTATGTTAGACCTTGACAGCAGAACCAGACTTAGATCTTAGTCCTGAGGGTTGTGGCGGAGGGAGTCTGTGGTCCCATTAGCAGAATGGCCCTCTTAAGAAATCCAAGGTAAGATCTCTTAGGCAGAGCTCTAGCCGTGGAACAGAACCCTAGAAATGCAAAAATTCGAAAGGAGTGGTTGGTTCTCCCACCCTCAGTTTTCTTATCTTCACTCACCTTCTTTATCTTTTTCTTCCTGGTCTTTATCCTCTTTTTATAGTTCCTTTTCAATCTCCTCTATCTCTTTATCATCTTGCCCCCATAATAATAATTATCATACCTCAAATTTCTCTAGTGCATTGTTTTGAAAAGTGATTACTTCACCCAAAGTTAAATATTCAATTACTAGCAATATCATTGTCATTGCAGCCATCATCATTTCATTATCATTGTCTTTATCACAATTGTTACCACTCTCACCATCACACCTGCCATCACCCACCAATGTCATCTTTATCACTGCTGGCATCATCCAGAAATATCACCATAACCAGAATCACTACCACCATCAATCATCCACCAACAGCATCACCATTACCAATATCAATATTATCTACCATCATTCACCAACAGTATTATCACTGACACCAATATCACCACCACCATCATCTACCTACCGACAGTATCTCCAACTCCACGCTCCACTAACATCACCACTATCATTTCCACTACCATCATCCACCACCATCATTGCCATCAATATACCCTAGCATCTCATCCTTATTAGTATTTTAATCATCCTCCCAATTATTATCATCACTGCCACCATCATCATTGCCACTGACAGTAGATGAATCTTTTTATATCCTGATCCTCTACTGACCTCTTCACCACTATTGCATCACCACCACTATCATCAGTAACATGATTATTCTCATAAGAAGAGAACACACATGAAAAGAGACCAGAGGGTTCAGCTAAACTACAGTGAACATTCATACGAGAACAGTTTGGAAAAGATCATAAATATAAGCACATCATTGAAAGGCAGACTTGAAGGAATAGACTTTTAAAAGTGAAGAAATGTTAGATACTATACCAGATTTCTCAGAAGAAGCTGTCAATTACTTCCAGATTAATTTTATACAGATTAATTTACTTCTTTGTTTGGCACCGCAGAAAAGCACCACTGAACATGACTTAAGATCTGTTACGATCATCAAAGTGAGTTGGAGCTGATCTTTATGATCATTGAAAGATGGCAGCTTGTGATGATTGGGCTTTCTGAGAAACTCACACTTGGCCACTCATCTGGATGTCTGTGCCAAGCTCTCATTCCTTAGCCTTTCATATTATGGGTACCTACGCATATGTCATATCAAATGAGAACCCAACAAAATGATGCATATAAAGTTCTTGGTAAATCTTAAAGTGTTTTACAAGAGTTCACTTTTATCATTATCATTCTATTTATTACATGGATGGCTGCACGTAACATTTATTTGATAATAATAACATATATCACACATATAAATTCAATATCATTCAATACCAAATTGAAATTATGTAATTTATGTAAGATTTATTATTCTTATTATTATCATATCACTGAGGTTCTTTCAAATTCTCAAGTTCTGGGAATCTGTCATATCTATCACCCATAGTAGAAGAATAGAAGTCATTCTTGGTAATGCATATCTGCAGGTAGTAGTAGTAGTAGTTGTTGTTGTAGCAGCTATAGTAGCAACAGTAGTAGTAGTGGTAGTTGTTGTTGTAGCAGCTACAGTAGTTGCAGCAGTAGGAATAGGAGTAGAAAACAATACTTAATAAGTTGAAAATATTGAAAAGGGCACCTAGGTAGTGCAATGGATAGAGTATTGGGTCTGAAGTCAGAAAACTCATCTTTACGAGTTCAAATTTGGTCTCAGACACTTACTGTCTGTGTGACCCTGGGCAAATCACTTAACCCTTTTTGTCTCAGTTTCCTCATGAAATGGCAAACCACTCACCAGTATGTTTACCAAGAAGACCCCAACTGGGGTCATGAAGAGTCAGACATGATTGAAAATGCCTGAACAACAGTGAAATGTATTGAATCAAATGTGCCCCAGTCACAGTCAGACACTCCTAAACCAATATGTCCTACTTTATCTGCCTTAGAAACAAACTATGATGTAACAGTGAATTCGTTTTATTTTAGGAAGAGAGATCTATTAGAGAACCCAAAATACCAATATTTAGATCCCTTTGCTCACCTCCAAATTACATTCTTTTGAAGTTCAATATAAATATGGTATCACTAGGTAGTAGTTATTATATGTGGGTAGCCCATATTTTTGATTTCTTTCTTCATCACCTTCTCTTCCATTGTATGTGTTCAGGGCATTGATACAAATAGGCAACAGAAGTAACAATCCTCTAATGCAGCCTCCACAAAATGCTGTTTTTAATCCACTGATCTGACCATGTCACCCTCCTGCTCAGAAATCTTCCGTGGCTCCCTATTGCCTCTAGGAAAAAGAATGTCCAACTTGGAATTTTAAGTTCATAACAATTTGACTCTCATCTACTTTTCTCCACTCTTGTTTCAACCAAACTGGCTTGCTGTTTATTGTACACAGTCTACCGTCTTTCACTTCCACACCTTTCTCAAGGGGGTTGCCCATCCCTGGAATGCACTTTGTCCTTCCTTTCTCCTCTGAGAACTCCAATTTCCTCCAAAACACAGCTCAAGCCACCTCCTGTTGGCTACCTCCTACCTGAGGCCAACCCGGATCAATATCCTGTTGTTAGCATTCTCATCTTCCTGAAATTACCTTGTATATCCATTGTAATTGTTTGTCTCTGTATATATTGTATCCCTCCATTCCTATTTGGGAAGACTTCTCTTTGTTTATCATCTCATCACCATTGAATAGTTATTACACCTCAAATTTATCTGGCTTGTTGAAGTTTGCAAACTGATTTCGTCACAATCCCAAGAGTTAAATAATCATCACTATCAATATCATTGTCATCGCAGTCATTGTCATCTCATGACATTAACATCACTCTGGAATTTAGGCAATGTCGAGAGCCTTGAAGTCAAGAATTATTTCATTTTTCTCTTGAATTCCCGGCCTCTAGAACAGTGCCCAGCACAGAGTGGATGATTAATAACTACTCCACCAATTGAGTTAAGCTAGTCTTTGAATACCAGGGAGAACCACCCCATCACCATTCTTAGCAACATCCAATTTTCTGAAAAGGAAAGGAAAAAAATGGAACCCAATTTCTCTAGTCTTGGCTTCTTCCCAAAGAAGCCATTTCTGGGGGGAATTTGATGAAAATAGACTGGTCTCTTCTTGTGTTAGTGCTGTGGCAAAGTATACTTTACATGTTGATTTAGTTGGGGTTTATACTTCCATAACTGAGGCAAACGCCTGACCCCAGAAACTGGCAACTCGGAGTGTGGGTAGACCTCAATGAGGAAGGAAGTTTGCACTGAGATTGGAAATGTTTGTGGTTATGTTAGGAAGTCTGGTAGCAGTAACAAATTAGGGAGGCTGTGCAAACTATAAAATTGCAACTGGCTTTGAAAATACATTCTTCAGGAGACAAATTTGCTATTTATTCTATACGTGTTTGAGAAATATTGACTTAATTGCCTGCAAATTTAATATAAGTGTGGAATTTGGAATGTTCTCTCTTCTTTTTTTTTTTCTTTAGAGGAAAGTGTGGTTGGATGGTTGGGTAATGAAGTGGCTGAGGATTCTTAGATTCAGA
Organism: Vombatus ursinus; assembly: GCF_900497805.2. Lineage (NCBI taxonomy): Eukaryota > Metazoa > Chordata > Mammalia > Diprotodontia > Vombatidae > Vombatus > Vombatus ursinus. The sequence goes on along the minus strand of NW_020941065.1, from coordinate 2,771,450 downwards.
TTCAGGTTCTGCCTTGCTGTGTGAGCTTGAATTGAGTAGTTCAACATCTCTGTGCCTCGGTGATTGCTGTTATTTTTATGATTTATTGTTCATGGGAAGGAATATCTCTATCTTTCCCCATCCCATACCCTGATTTCCATAGCATTTTACTGTTTACATGGAGAGTTGACCTCAGAGCCAAAAATAATTGGAGTCAAGAACCACCTCTGACACCTACTGGGTGTGTGCCCCTGGGCAAGTCACTTAACTTCTTGGTTCTCTAGGCAGCTCTCTTAGAATGTCCTGATCTGTATTGATAGAAAGAATTTTCTCACCTGGGAATTCCTCATGCAGATGGATTCTCAGGTCCATTCTTTATCCTTATCCTTTGCATGCATTATCTCATTTGGGGATCATGTCAATCTTGGGAAATAGGTGGTGCCAGCATTATTATCTCTTCTTTGAAAGTGAGGAAAATGAAGCTCAGCTAGGTTAAGTGATTTACCCAACATCATCCAGCTAGCAGAATTCTTCTGACTTTAAGAACTCTTTCCTCTGTATGGAATGGTTCTCATAGCAATAGAATAAAAGTGCCTTTCTGACAAAGAAGGGCACCAAGTTGTTCATGGGATCACATTTGTTTCGGTGGCAAAATTTGAACCCAAGTCTTCCTGTATCCAAGTCTAGAATAGTTGGCATTATCCATCAATGCAAAGTTGTTCTTTTCTGCCTTCATCAACTGTTTAAAGACATCTAAAAAATCAAATGTATAAAAGCAAAATAAGATAAAGTGAAGGCAAGAGAATGGCCAAAAGCAGGGGTGGGAACCCTGTGGCCTTGAGGCCATATGTGGCCTCAAAGCCACAGGTTCCCCACCCCTGGCCAAGGGTAAAGTTCTCCTAACAGGATGAAGTCCTACATTGAATGTATTCAAAGCCAGAAGACTTTTCCAGGGATGCAGTGGCACTGTGGTGAATATCTACTATGTCTTGTGACTTCATATTCATAGCCTCAAAGGATTGCCTGCATTCTACCAGGGCTCAAGCAAGCACAGGTGGTGAAACAAGGTGCTCCTTTCATGCCTCAGGATGTCATGGTTTAGAACAAAGATTGGAAACCATCAAGAAATGCATTGGCCTAGTCCCATATAGTAGCCCACCAAGCAGACCCCATCAAAATCCAAGAATTCTAAAAAGTCACTAAGTCTTCAACCAACCTTCCTCATTTTACATCTGAGAGAACTAATATCACTAACCAGCTAAATGACTTATGCTCAACATTAACCAGTTCTAGAAGAGCAAAGTGAGGTGGAGAATTAAACAGTCTATGTTTAGAATACAAATGGAAATCTTTCACTTGAAATAGCTCAGATAATTAAGAAAAATGATGTGGAAGAGATGGTGTGGAGGATAACTTGAATTGTTTGGGCAAATGGGTAACTGGATAATGGTAAGTGGTTTTCCACTCTTCAATGAGACAGCATGGTACAGTGGACAGAACACTCATTCTGTAGTCAGAGAACCTGTATTTAAATCCTGCCTATGATGTTTACCACCTGTGTGACATTGGACAACCCCCTCCTTAAGCCTCAGTTTCCTTATTTGTAAATTGAGCAGCCTTAGAGATCACTTCTAGCTTTGAGATTTATGATTCTACAGATGTTCCTCCCCTGGTGAGTTCCTCTTTGTTTCCATGTTGGGGAAGGTCCCAGATTGGCCATCCTTTTCATTCCTCTCCCTTCTTTGATTCAAACTCCAAATTTCACCACCAAACCTTCCACCCCTTGCTATTCAGTTCTCCTGAATGTCTTAACTTCCCCATTTGAGTGTAAAAACCTTGAGGGCTGGGATTGTATTTCTTTTTGTTTGTACAGTTATCCCTTCCACATTGGTGTGTGTGGGGGGGTGCAGTGAAGTTAGGGGCATGGCACCCCCTTGATCTGGAAAATCTGTACAAAATTTTGCCCACTCCTTGTACCAGAGAAGAAATCTGAGTTTTTTTCTTTTTCTTTTATGGGGTATAAAAGCAAGGCTATAATCCTAGCTAGGATTATATGTTATACCTGTCACCCATAGTAGAAGAATAAAAGTCATTCTTGGTAATGCATATCTGCAGGTAGTATTAGAATACAAGCTCCTTGAAGGCAGGGTCTATCAGTTCTTTTTCTTTGTATCCTAGAGTCTAATATAGGGACTGGCACATAGAAAGTACTTAATAAGTGTTTGTTGATTGATTAATCATAATTTCACAGGTTTAGAATTGGAAGGGACCTTGGAGGTCATTGAATTCACTCCCACCCTCCATCTTGCAGGTTAGAAAACTGAAGCCCAGAGCAGTTATGTGACTTGTCCAAAGTTACACAGGTAATGAGGACAGAAGTGGGATTCAAACTCAGGTTCTCTGACTCCTAATCCCAAAGTATCTCCTCCTCTGTACCAGGCTGCCTCCCTAATACTGGACCTTTGCCAATAATGTTGACCTAAGTGGGAGCTCCTGGAGCTCTTAGGAGGAGAGGCACTCGGTAAACTTATCGTGTTTTGATTTATTGGGTCTTACTGGCTAATTCAAAGTTACATTTCCAGTTGGATGTATATCCAAACATGCTCAAATGATTTCAATGAAATCCTGCTATAGTAACATTTTACCATAAAAACTCATTTTGCCTGGGAGAACTGAGTGAATAACTTCATTGTGTTAAGGATGCTGTATCTTATGTGTATTTAAAGATTTATTAATACATGAAGATCATAAATCAATATATGTGTGGTACTTCAGAGGCCCTTTTCACAGATAAAGAAACTGGGACCCAGGGAACTTAAGTGACTCTCCCAATATTATATGGGCAGTGAGTTTCAGAGGAGAGAGACAGGCATAGTATCTCCATTTTCCCCTAGTGTCACAGAATCTCGGAACTGGAAGGAACCTCAGAGGACAGCCCTCTTGTTTCACAGAAATGGGAAGTGAGGTCTATGTGGATAAAGTGGCTTGCCTAAGGGTCAAAAAAGTGGTAAGCATCAGAAGCAGTATTTGAAAAGTATGTATGTATGTGTGTATACACACATCTGTTTTATGTAAGGAAGGATAGATGGATGAATGGATAACTGGTAAATATGGATAGATAGAGATAAGAAGGGATAGGTAAATAGATGGATCAGTAGATAGATAGAGAGATAGGCAGACAGACAGACAGGCAGATAGATAGATAGAGAGA
>NW_020941065.1:2704995-2768250 GCF_900497805.2 Vombatus ursinus | reverse complement strand
ATAGATAGATAGATAGATAGATAGATAGATAGATAGATAGATAGATAAGAGTGGTGATGATGGCATGGAGAAAAACAACATTGATTGAATTCAATCAACAGATATCACCTTGTTGGATGAAACTCATTTAGTTATTTTTTAAGTAATTTGTTGTACTGAAATCAGCATTCCTCCCTATCTCCAATGGCAGTAATAGGTCACAGTAATATAGCCCTTTAGAACTGTGGCTATATTGGGTGAAGTATACTATCTAGGCTTAAGAAGGTGGCAGTGTTACTATGCTGCTCAGCCCCCATCTGGAGTATTGTGCTCAGTTCTGAGAATCGCAATGTAAAAAGAACATTGATAAGGTGGAGAGTGTACAGAGGGAGATGAGCAGGGTGTTGAAGGGCTTTGAGACCATGCCAAATAATGAGAGGTTGAAGCCATGATATACTTGGTGTGCTCTGAGATATTAGAGAAAAGGTTAGGTTTGGAGTCAGAGGACCCAGGTTTGAATCCTGGCTTTCTATTACCCTGGGCAAATCACTTCTTCTTTCTGGGTCCCAATTTCTTCATCTGTCAAATGAGGGGGTTAGATTAGAAGATCTTTCACGTCCCTTCCAGCTCTAAATCTATGAGCATAGGAATGGTTAGTCTAAAGAAGAGAACTCACCACTGTTTCCAAGTATTTGAAAAGCAATCAATTGGAAGTGGAATTAGACATATGCTGGTTTACTATTATTACTACTGGAAAGGGTATGTTAATTAACTGCCCAATGGCTCCCTTCATGATCCCTGTGACTCACCAAACCAAAATTCTCCCCTCTGTCTCCCACATTCCCTATGTTTGTTGTCTCCTTTCCTTAGAACATGAGCTCCTTAAGGGCAGGTACTTTCTCACTTTTGTATTTGTATTCCCAGTGCTAGCACATGGTAGGCTTCAACAGATGTCTTCGTTCATTCACTAGCAAAAGAGGGTAGATTGAAGATCGTTGGAGGGAAAATGTGAAAAAGCAAATGTAGGCTGAATGTGAGAGAAAACTTACTAATAATTAGAAGGATAATGAAATAAAATGAGGTGTTTCAGGAGGTAGTGGGTGTCTCTTACTTAAGGTCTTCAAATGGTGTCTGGATGACCACTTATTCAGTATGTTGTAGACTAATTATTTACTCAGGCCTAGACTGGAACTTTGAAGTCCCTTCCAACTCTAAAAGTCTATGATTCATTGATCTAACAAAGCATTTTCCTCACAACAACTCTTTGAGAAAGATAGTGTAAATATTATGATGTCCATTTTACAAATGAGAAAACTGAGGCTTGGAAAAGTCAAGTGATTTGCCCAGGGTCCCAAAGCTAGCAAATGGAACAACTGAAACTCAAACCAAAGTTGTTATTGTGTTGAGGTTTAGGGGTTAGGGGTGCTGGGACCCAAAAATCAAGACACACAGGTCCTACCTGAAAGAAATCGACCCAAACCTTCCTTCAGCCAGAGACAATGTTTATTAAAACATCCATCATATTGACCAGACTCTTAAGGAATCTGAACATTAGTGAGCTATTGACTAGGTGCTTAAGGAATCTGAGCAGTGGCTGAATTTTAAGACTCTGAGCCCCTTAATGGAGACAAGATGGACCTTACATACAGAAAGACTATGGGAGGGATCTAGGAGTGGCCAACTTGTCTTTGGGGACTGTGAGGTAATAGAATGCCAGGAACCACATGGCCAAGGGAGAATGGAGCCTAGCTAGGATTAAGAGTGGGAAGTGGCCAGGAGCCATAGGGAGGTAAGACAATGGAGGGCTAGGCTAGGTCAGGGGTAATAGAGAATTGGGAATTGGGAGAGGGGGTGTAGCCACAATGAAAGGCCAGTTGATGGGATTATAGCCTCAAGTGAACACCACAGACTTGACCATGTGGGAAAGTCCAGAGTTTTTCCTTTTTGGGGTCCAGATCCCAACCCCATCAGTTGTTGAGTGGTTTCAGTCATGTCTAACTTTTCCTGACCTCATTTGGGGTTTTCTTGACAAAGATACTGGAGTGGTTTACCATTCCCTTCTCTAGTTCATTTTAAAGATGAGGAAACTGAGACAAAGAGGGTTGAGTGACTTGCCCAGGGTCACACAGCTAATAAGACCAGATTTGAACTCACAAAGATGAATCTTCTGACTCTAGGTCCAGCACTCTATCTACCTTTCTACCTAGTATAGCAAGGGAATTTCATTAAACAGTTTACAACTAAATTCAACCTTTTTAGTGCTCAAAGCAGCTGGCTGTTAACAAGCCTTCATTTGGCTTCTTCACAAGATGGAAACTGGAATAGGGACCTTTTTTTTTTTGGCCTCCTGAGCACAGATAGCACTGATGTCATTTGGAGCTTGGTCACAGAGTAAATGACAATATGTGACCATTTTTATTTGTACTAAAGCCCAGAAACTCAGAGTGAAAATCTGCTGAAAGAAGTTGGCTGACCTTAATTGCAATGAAAGAATCTGATAAATTCCTTGGAGGAGGACAAAAAAAAAAAAAAAAGCAAAAAGACCAAAGCATAGAAGCCCCCAAATCTCTCTTAGAACCAAACCTTAATGATGAAATTACGTTTACATTTCCAAACTCTGTGAAAATGAGGGGAGGGAACCAAGGAAGGTATATACAATTAGGCAATGATCTAATTATCATATAAAGAGAATAATAATTGCCAGTTAGATGACATCAGACCGTAATTGAATCTGGCTTCCAGGTAATGGTGCAAACCATACACACACACACACACACACACACACATACACACACACACAAAATGGAACCCAAGAATACAAGACTGAGAAGACCAGTAAGCACAGAATCAGAAAGTCTCTCAATGGCCTTTGCTACTAGCTGAGATCAATTAACAAGAATTTTTGAAGCACGCTATATGCTATGGGGAAACCTGGGTGGGGACGGACATTGGGAAAACAAAAACAAAAATATAATAGTTCCTGCCCTCAAGGAGTTTATATTCTAATGAGGGAGAAGCCACGTACATTTATAAGTATGCACTAAATATATAGAAAAGGATTATAAGGTGGTTTGGGAGAGAGGTCACTAGCAGCTGAGAAGATGAGGAAAGGTTCCTATATAAGGTGCTACTTGAGTTGAGTCTTCAAAGGAGACAGGAATTCCAAGAGGCCAGAATGATGAGGACAACATTGAAGACATGGGGGACAGCCAGTGTAAAGGACAGAAATGAGGAATGGAATGTGTGTGTGTATCCTGTATGACTTACAGAAGGCAAGGGGAGGAGTAATGTATAAGAAAACTGGAAAGGTAGGAAGAAGAGAGCTTTAAAAACCAAAAAGATGCCTTTATATTTAATCTGAAGGGTAATGAGGGAGGAGCTCACATTGTTCATTTTGGATTCTGTAATCAGGGGAGCAGCATACAACCTGTCTTCCTTTTTGGAATTCTACAATCTTATAAGAACCAAACCTGAGGAAAAACATTTTTTGTTCTTCAGTTGTTTCAATCATGTTTGACTCTTTGTGACCTCATTTGTTTTTGTTTGTTTGTTTGTTTGTTTTTGGTAAAGATACTAGAGTGGTTTCCCATTTCCTTCTCCAGCTCCTTTTACAGATGAGGAAACTGAGGCAAAGAAGGTGAAGTGACTTGTCCAGGGTCACAACACCTCGTAAGAGCCTGAGGTCAGATTTGAAAAGGTTCCCCAGCCCAGTGCTCTCTATTGACTTCACTACCTGGCTTGCCCTATGTGGAGAACTGGTTGGAGCATCAGCCTTCAGTCAGGAAAACTCACCTTTGTGAGTTCAAATCTGGCCTCAGACACTTATTTTGCTATGTGACCCTGGGCAAGTCACTTAATCCTGTTTGTCTCAGTTTTCTATTTGTAAAATGTACTGGAGAAGGAAAAGACAAACCACTCCAGTACCTCTGTCAAGAAAACCCCAGATGTGGTCAGGAAAAGTCAGATGTCACTGACTGAAAAATGACTCAACAAAAAGGGCTGCTTAACCTCAACAATTTTGGATAAATTCTAGTTCCTCAAAAGTTATAGTTTCATGAATTTTGAGCAGAAAAGGACCTAGGGGTAATCTAATTATTTGTATTTATTTATTAACTATTAAGTTATTTATATTTACATATAAAGAAATATAGACCAGAAAACTGAACTTGCTTGCCTGAGTAAACATCTGGGATTTATTTGCCCTCTGGTTCCAGATGCTTCTTTTTTTCTCATTCTACCATGCAAATGTGTTTTCTTTATCTTGTAATTAGGAGAAGAAATCACAAATACCTTCTTAAGGCCCTAGTTAGTAATGGAATCAGGAAATGGAAGAGATGGAAGAGGAATGTATGAGATGGAAGGGACTTTGGGAGTCATCTAATCCAACCATTTCATTTTACTGGTGGGGAAACTGAGGCCCAGAGAAGTTAAGTGATTTGCTTAAGGTCTCACAGGTAGTAAATAGTAAAACAACTGGTACTCAGACAAGAATTTTGTCTTCAGCATAAAGATTCAGCTCTTTATTTTTTCCAGGTCTACCTTCCCTGGTAGCTCATCCTACTTTCTGGTAGCTCTCATTGCTAACAAGTCTTTTCTTAAAATTAGCAACTAAATTCTTCTTAAAGTAGAATACCCTATGATCAGAGCAACATTGTAATGTATGTGGAAACCCTCTTTACACAACAAGGCACTCTATGGTTGTAATGCTCTGTTATCAGGGAGGGAGGGAAACAGAATTTATGAAGCACCTGCTATGGCCAGTCACTGTGCTTAATAGATATTATCTAATTTGACCTCACCCTTTTGTGGTCATTATTATAGCCATAATAATAATAATATCATTCCTACAACTAATATTGATAATAAAGCCTATTATGATAAATAGGAATAATAGCTAGCATTTAAATAGTGTTTTAAGGTTTGGGAAGTGTCTTACTGACTCATTTGATCCTCAAAACAACCCTGTGAGATAGATGCTATTATTATCCTCATTTTACAAATGAGAAAACTGTGGCACAAAGAGATCATATAATAGATAAATATCTATATCTATATCTATATAGAGAGATATGTATATATATATATTATATAGTTAAATATCTGAGGCTGAGTTTGAGCTCACATCTCCTTAACTCCACTTTCAGAAGAAGCATACCCACTCTAATACCTAGTTGCTCCAATAATAATAGTAAAAGTTAATAAAGATTTAAGGGTCAAGCCAGTGGTATATGAGACCATAAGAGAGGCATTACGGTATATTGGTTGGAGAGCTATCCTCAGAGTCAGGAAGCCCAGGGTTAAGTTTCATTTCTAACATACACTAGCTATGCGATCCTGGGTAAGTCACTTAATCTTTTGGGGGATGGGTGGGAGATAGAGACAGAAGGTGGAGAGGGACAGACAGAGGCAGGGACAGTGACAGACAGAAACAGAGACAGAGAAACAGAAAAAGACAGAGAGGGAAAGAGACAGAGACAGATAGAAAGTTAGAGACAGACAGAGACAGACAGATGGAAGCATAAGAGTTACAGAAATCCAGAGAAGAGAGAGATTGGTATATGCTGAAATGGTAAGGGGAAAGGAAGCTAAAGCTGTGTCCTAAAGAAAAAGCAGGTTTTATTGGATGGAGGAGAAAAGGAGAGGGAAGAAACAGGAAGAACAAAAGCTTGGAGGAGGCAGTGTTGCATTGATAGATAGGTCTCTGCATAGACCAATTGGCTGGAGCAGAGGGTCTGTGTTGTAGATAGGGCTAGATTGTGAAGGGCCTTCAATGCCAGGCTAAGGAGTTGGTACTTCATTCCATCCTTATGGTTCCCCTGTGAGTTAAGTAGGACCTAAAGAAGGCTAAGGAAAATGAACTATTTCTTTCTTTCAGTTTAATTCAATAAGCATTTCTTTATGTATCTACTAAGTCTAAGGCACTGTGTTTAGTGCTGGAGATTCAGAAACAAAGGGAGATAGCCCCTGACCTCAAATTTGCATTCTACATGTACACAAGTACACAAAAATAATTTCAAGAGGAAACCAACATTAACCACAGGGAGGATCTGAAAGGACCTCGTTCGTGGAAGTTCATAAACTAAGAACTATAAGGTACCTTAGACATCGACTGGTTCAAACTCTTCATTTTACAGATTGGTAAACTGAGGATGAGAAAGGTTAAGTGATTTGTCTAAGGTGATGCAAATAGTAAGAGACAGAGTCAGGACTTGAACCCCAGACTTTTAAATCAAATCTAACCTTCTTTCTCCTCTACAACTTTGGAAAGCTTTGGAGAAAGGCAGAAACTACTATCACCAAAATATCAGTTCACAAAGCCTGCTTCCTAGAGCGCTAGGTCTGTTTGCACCTGGGTCCCCTGGGATTGTTTCCATTATTGAAATAAGAGGCCTCTACTCATACTAGCCCTCCTGTTTCCTTTCTAAATTTTTTTTTGTGTAGCTGTATAGTTGTGTTACTATGGTGACTACTTTGTGACTTCCTCCCAGAAGAATGTACACAGAAGGTGACAAGCATGAGGAGGAATAAGTCCACAGCTCTCCTCATTTACCCCTCCATGGCTCAGTCACCTTATCATGTGGGTGCTTTCTGTAAATATGTAAATCACAAACCATCCTTGCCTGTTCCTTCTTTGTGATTCTTGCCCATGTTTGCCACAAGGGATTCACCCAATGCACTAAGAAAATTTCTTTGATATCTTTTGATATTTTGACACCAGTGGAGAATGTTGACTATTCAACTCATTCTCACTGAGACCAGCCCACCTTGCTTATTGTTTCTACACATCTTTGATGACATTATTTACTTTTTACTTCCTCATGTATAATGCTCATGTCCACCATTCTCCTCTCATTGTCCTCTGGATAATCCTCAGTTTTAATTCTTCTGAGCCTAAAGTGTTCAATGAATCAGTCAGTTGACTTCTCTGTCCCTGTTTCTCTATGTGAGTTTAACTTGGTTAGCCTCTGAGATCCCTTCCATCTCTCTCTCTATGAGACCATTATCTGATTGGAGCACTTCCTCTGATCATCTCTAAGGGTTCTAGAGCTAACCCTGAAAGTTGCTGAATGTTTTCTAGGCCTGTTGCTCATGATCCCCACCTATGTTTGGGGAGACTTAGACTGCTGGAACACATGAGGCCAGGACTTCTCAGGAACAGTAGAGTTAAAGCTTATTGAGTATCTGTACTAAGTTCAGCACCAAAGTGGTGAGCTGCTGTGGGTGAGGATTGGGATTTGACCCAGGTCTCTCAAAGGCTAGAACTCTTTCCATTATACCACACTGCTCGACAGAAAAGGTTAATTGGCCCCACATAAAGGTATGATCATGGAGGGAAATCATGAATATTAGAAGGGCTTCAGAGATGTGAGAGGAGTCTAATTATGATCTAGAGACACAGGAATGTTTTTAGTAAACATGGCAAAATAATACAATCTTTTGGTTTTGGAGAAGATTGCCTTCCTAGAATCAAAGATCCAAATCTACCCATATATTGATGGGAAATTCTGCCTCGGAGAAGGGACACCTAAGGTCCTGTTGGCCTGGAGGTACTACTATGCAGTCACCATGGCATTCCCTATTTTCCAAGTGGACTTCAAAGTCCTTGGCTATAGGATCTCACAAAGTTGTCCTACACCAAGAACAGGAAATTGTGGTGCTTGGCTCCAAAAGTTGATTCCAAAGGGTAAATGGGAGCCAGAACTTTGGCCCAGTCCCCTATTGAATTGATATTGAAAGGCTCCCCTAATAAAGTCTTTCCATTTGGTCTGAATTTCAGATCCCACTCATTCTACCTCCTCTACTGATTTCTCTTAAACTATGTCTGGTAAAGGAGAGCATAAATAATAACATGTTTTGAAAAATCCAAAGCACTATAAAACACAAGGTATTCATATTATAAGTAATACAAATAATAAGAGGAGGAGGAGGAAAAGGGGGGGGGAGAAATGATATAGGAAAATTTTTTTGAGAAAACTACTCACATATTTTAACCCAGTAAAATATTAGACCATGGGGTCATAGTGTAAAAGATGGTTGGTATTCCATTCACCCACCTCACACCAATTAATATAATTATAGAAGGTCTAGGTATCTTTGTTAAAACAATAAAAAAATCAAAAGTACAAACAAATCCTAGACACCTCTATCTAATCAATCTTTCAAAAGTCTGCATAAGTGTGTGAATATCAGAAGAGCTTTGGGATGTAGAAGAAATCTAGTTGGGATCCAGAGACACTCCTTAAATCAACTACTGCCACATGGGAAACATGAAGACTGGTTGAAAGAATCAGATATACCTCTGGGTCTATGCATATTACAGCAAGTCAGTTTGTAATTGAAATTCCAGTAGGAGCATTCCAACCACAGGCCAATGTAGTGGTTGTTGAGGGAGTGCCCTGGATGGGGGGGAAGGATTCAGTTCTTTCTTTCCTCCCCCTACCATTGACCAAAGGATAACCTTTAACTTCAGATGGTTGGAAGGTTTGGATTTCAAATATGTGTCAGTAGCTGTGTCCCTAGAGCATCAGTGGCTAATGTATCTACTTCAGGATGTGAGAAACACAATGAAAACAAACTAGACAAACAGGCAGTTTCAGGACTATAAGAGCACTGACCGTTGGAGCCCAGCAGAAACCCACATGAAAAGAAAGCTTCATGAGGACTTTACTAAAAGAGAAAAGAACACTTTGCCCTTTTATAAGGTCAATCCCAATTTCCCCACAGAGCTTGTATGTAATGTGGGAGAATCTGTCAAGACTTTGGGGAAGAAAATTTTTGTATCAACTGTCCTTGATATCCCTCCTTAGTAAATATCCCTTCCTAATTAAGCCTGGCTAATAAACAATGTGAAGGACTGTGTATAGAAAAAAAGATATATGATGTTCCTAATAGGGAATTTCCCATACTGAATAAAATCATAGGCCCAATAAAATGTATGAAAGGGTATATGATATGATATGACATGACATAAAGTCTAGCATTAGGTCTAAATTCAAAACCCTTTCCAGCTTGGTAGAGCCTGGCAGAACTTATAAGGCATTGACAAGGTTTTTGGGAGCCCAGAGTCACTTCTATACCACAAAGAGATGTTGGAGTAGAATGTTCATAAAAGGATGTAAGAGACAACACGTGGAGAGATCTCTGGCATTAGAGTCAGGAGGACTTGAAATCAAATCCCACCTCTGACACTTACTAGCTTTGTGTCCTGAGGGAAGTCACTTAACCTCTGCTTGCCTCAATTTCTTCATCTATAAAATGGGTGAAATAATAGCACCCATTTCCCAGAGTTGTGAGGATTAAATGGGATTATGTGTGTACTTTTTGAAACTTAAACCTTTTTAAATATTATTATTATTATCTAAAAAAATAATAAATTTAGAGTCAGAGGACCTTGGTTGGAATGTATCCTTGCCATGTGACCTTGTGGTAAGTCCTTTGATCTCTCTAAGTCTCAGTTTCTTTATTTATGAAATGAAAGAGTTGGAACTCACTCTGACCAGTGGAACATAGGCTGGTGGTGGAATGGGAAGGGGGAAGGAATCCAGCATCCTCAATGTTTCATTCTAAGATCGCCATCATTACCACCACAAATGACAGTTCTTCTTTAAGCTAGTTGGCCTCTGGATGAGATGGTCTCTAAGGTCTCTTACAGCCCCAAATAATTATTCCTCTATCAACCAATCAACAAACATGCATTAAGTGCCTGATGTGTGCCAGGCACTGGGCTAGGCTAAAGAATAAATACAAAGAATAAAGTAATCTCTATTCACAAGGAGCTTATGTTCTAATACATTCTAGGATTCCTCTGGAATGTTTGTTGAATGGATGGATGAAGATTTTAGACATGGAAAAGACCAATGAGAACATTTGGTCCAACCCCCTCATTTTACATATGAGGAAACTGAGTCTCAGAGTGCTGAAGTGATTTGCCCAAGGATGCATAGGTAGTAGCTGCCAGAGCCAGGATCTGAACCTTTGTTCTCTAACTTAAAATCAAGCATTCCTTCCATTCTATCACATGGCTCATGCAGATCACCTTTCTGGTAGTTCTGCAAAGGATTTCGTTCCATTGCAGAAGCAAAGTGTCTGAGGCCATCAGGCCATTGTTTTGGGCAGATGGCAAGACTTTCCTAATGGACTCAGGTGAGACATATAAGCAGAGAGAAAGGGCTTCATTTTAGATTTCCCACCCCTTAAGACAATCGGCTCTAAATTTTGATTCATCCTTTGAACTCACTCTATATAATCCAGTGGGAGAGGAACTAGGATTTGGCTCTGGGCAAGACCATCCCTCATTAATGCTCAATAAGCTTCCAAGGATCTCCTACTATATTCACCCCCTTACTGGTTAGTTTCCTTCATAGTTTTGGGGAAGGGGAAATGAAGTTTCTAACCCAGTAATAAATAGAGTCCTTAGCCCTGCTGATAGGGAAATGCCTCGATGAAATCAGGAAACTGCTCAAGGTTATTAAAGACCTTCCATTTGGGAGGAAAGATCACTAGCTGGTCATATTGGAGGAGTGACAACAGACCAGATGGGGAGATAGAAAATGGGGCTTGTTCAGCCCAGAGATGCAGCAAATGTTTTCCATTTGCCATAGGTCATCTATATCATTGGCCAATGAGTATCAGACACCCTGAACCAGACTTGAACGGGGGAGGTTGAGTAGAAGAAGTGTAATTAACAATCCAAATCTTATATACTGTCTGCAATCCCTTAAAATGTTTATTTTATAAATATTTTAACATTGCTCTTACTTGGCAATGACCTACTCCACCTTACAACAAAAAAGCATGGCATAATAGAAATATGTATTTTTATATATTACATCATGTATTATCATATTACATAATATATTACATTACATTATGTTTCATATACCATGCATTATATATTTTATACAGTACTCTATAAATATACAGCACCATATAATATATACATTATATATACTTACACAGTACCATTTAATACACACATTATATATTCTTATATAGTACTATATAAATATATATGAATATATTGTACTATATAAATGTGTATTCTTAATATTGCTACAGTATTACAAGTTATGTGGGGCAGCAGGTAATATTATAGTCAACATATTGGCTATGTCTGAAAATAAAGTATACTTTATTCTGCACCTATGGTCTAGCTTATATGGACTATTTGTACCTGACCTGTGGTAGAACCTTCTGAAGTGGTACTGGTCCGATCAGCCACACTGCACCTTGACCCCAACATAGTGATGCCATTTTGGTCCTCTTCGAGAATGAAGGACAGCAACCAACCAATTCTCTGCCCAGAAGAGGGAGGCATGTCCCATAGGCAATCCTCTGAAGTCAAGAGGTCACTGCATTAATTCAATTTCTGATGTTATTACTTGTTGTTTTCCTTTACGTTACAGCAGTCATTGAGTCCATTGTTTTATTGATTCTGCTTACTTCATTCTGCATCACTGTGTGCAAGTCTTCCCAAGGTTCTCTAAATTCTTCATATTTACCATTTATTACAAACCAGCATTATCCTATGGCATTCTTATGTTACAATTTACTCTGCCCCTCCTCATCCAGTGGGTACCCCTTTAGCTTTCAATTTTTTGTTATCACAAAAACCCTTGCTTTTTCCTTTTTTTTTGCACCTATTTCCTTTTTAAAATATATTTTATTTATATATTTATTATTTTTATTATGAATTGGATTAACATAGACAAACATAAAATTGGATCTCCATATATAAAAGAATAGAAAAAGAGGATTATCCATGAAACTCTAAGTTTCTATTATGCATAGATTGCTTCTTTTTAAAGTGTATATTTAAAGTGGAAAAGCTCATGCCTCTGCTTGTCTGAGTCACTTTCTGTATTTGCTTCTACTTCTTCCTGTGTTTTATCAATACTCTTCTTTCTTTTTTTTATCTCTAGTGTTACCCTTCTACTCCACCACAATTTCCCCTTTCCCAAATTACTAAAAGCCCTATGAACAGATACCTATAGACACTTGATAGGCATAGGAATATATTCAGGTGCCTACATTACTGCCCATCATTTCACAGGACACATCTTTAAATATTGGAAGTCTGGTGTGGCAGAAAAAGTATTTAATTAGGTTTGAATCCTGATTCTCTCACCTAGCTGATTAATCTCTTCCTCAGGTGGGAGGAGGAGAGGAGGGGAAAGTTTCAGCATGAATAAAACTCAAGAGACTCCAGGAACCAAGGCCAACCCAATCCAAATCCTATGTAAGGACTTCACTGGCTCCCTCTTGCTTAATTCTAAATCTCAGTCATACACAGTTTCAATTATTAGGCACCTGGGAAAGGTTCATTTTGGCCAGAAACCTTCAAGGTATTGCTTCTGTAGAGTCCTGATGTGACTTGGATTTTCCTCTTTCCATAACTGGTTCAGGGTTCTGCGATTATAAGACATGGTCATCAATCTACTCTGGTCTACTGACTTCCGAAATAAAATGTAAAACCTTCATCCCTGAAGCAGAAGAGTCTGTGTGAGGGGGTGAGAGGTATATGAAGTATTGCATGCACTGTATTATGGAAAGAGGCCTGACTTTGGAGCCAGAGGACTAGATTTCAAATCTTCCATCTGAAGTATACCTGTTGTGTGACCTTGAGAAAGTAAACAATCTCAAGCCTTAGCTTCCTCATCTGAAAAATCATGGGGTTGGACTAGATGGTGATCTGAAGTCCTTTTTATCTCTAGATCTATGATCCTGTTACTTTGCTGATCTGTCTTTTTCCTCTTTATTTTAAAATCTGTTACAAGGAATAGCTTGCTGGGTAGGGGAGAGGGATTATATACAGAAATAAATGGGGTGTGAAAACAAAAAAGCATCAATTTTTATAGCTATTTTTTTTGTTTAATAAAATACTGGGGTGACATTCTCCCCCATTGGAATTATCAAGCTCTTTTCCTTAAACAAATGAGGAAATTGGGAAATGGCCAAGGGTCCACTTTGTCTATCAGCAAGTTCTGAGTCAGGACTTGGGCAAAATACAGCATCCAAGTTGTTTCCAGTCTCTGAGCACCCAAAGACTCAAAACCAGGATCAAGTCTAATCAAGTGTTTATTAAGCACCTACTCTATGTGAAGGAACTCTGATAATCACTGGGGATACAAAGACAGGCAAAGAGACAGTCCCTGCCCTCAAGGAGCTCATAATCTAAGAAGAACACGGCATACAAACAACTATTTAATTAACAGAGGAAAGACATTAGAACAAAGGAGGATTAACAAAGACTTCTTGTGGAAGAAAGGATCTTAGTTGGTACTTCAAGGAAGCCTAGAGATAGAGATGACACGATGGAAAGGATACTGGCCTGAATTGAATTAGATTGGACTGGAATGGATGTAAGACTTCTTAGTACCCCTAAGACCACATCCAGACAAGAGACCCTATAGATGTATGAAGCAAAGAAGTTAGGTTAGTTCAAGACCCAGGGTCACTAAAGGAGAGGAAACTGGACACAACTTCCTTAGAAAGGGAAATGAGCGATGACAGATATTTGTTCACAGGTCATGCTAGTGCAGCAAGTGTCTTTACTTCTCATTTGTTCTGAACAAAAGTGAGTTTGTTACTGTTCAGTTGTGTTCCAAACTTCATGATCCTGTTTGGGGTTTTCTTGGCAGAGATACTGGACTGGTTCACCATTTCCTTCTCCAGCTCATTTTACAGATGAGGAAACTGAGGTAGTAAACTGGGTTAAGTGACCCGCCCACGGTCACACAACTAGTAAGTGCCTGAGGCCAGATTAGAACTCAGGTGCTTTTGACTCAAGGTCCAGCACCCTATCCACTGAACCACCTAGCTGCCCCAAACAAAAGTGATAGAGTTGTTATTTTCTTTAACCCCCTGAATGAGAGGCATTGTGGCCCAGAAAATAGAGAGCTGGCTTTTAGTAAGAAAGACCTACCTCTGACACATACTGACTTTGTGACCCTGTACAAGTCACTTAATCTATGTGAACCTCAGTTTCCTTATCTATAAATGAGGATGATATAATGTGTAATGCTTATTTCAATGAACAGTGTGGTATAGCAGAAGGAGGTAGGATGGAGGGTATATAGGATGGATATAGAAGAAATTGCCTTGACAAGACTAGTTCAGCTTCAAATGAACTCTCCTTTTTTGGGATGCATGCTACAAGTCTCATTTCTCAGTTCCTCAACTCTCCATTCCTGAGAAAATACCCTTCCTCCTCTCCCTCAGGTTGACCTGGGAGTCTTCAGGCCTATGGGATCCCAGCTGCCAGGATCAGGCAGAAGTCAGGTCTGAGGCTCAGCAGGATCTGGACTAGACCTTTTGCTTCTTCTACCAGAGACTGGACCATGCCCTGGATGCATAAATCCTTTATTTTATTATTATTATTGGAGCCCAGGGCCTGTGATGGATCATAAATGGATTTAAGAGGCTGTGAGAGTACAAGGTTTAATGTAGTTGGCATCATTAAATAGCTTAGGAGAACAACATTTCTCACTAGTCTCTCCCCCTCCCCCACTTCTGTCCCCAGTACAAAACTCCAGTCTTCCAGTTTCCCTCCTATGATGGGATCCTTTCAACCCAAGGGTTCTCTTCTTGGTCTTCATGGGGAAAGAAAGGAAAGGAACAGAGATGGGGATGGAGATGCCAATTAGTGGTTGTTTACAGAGTCCTGTTTTCAAGGAAGGCTGCTACTCCTAAGCAGAGGAAAGAGGGAATGGGTAGAATGACCAATTAGGGACACTTGCAGAGATGGGAGCAAGCCCCTAGATAAGTGAAGTTTATCAGTCCATAAAAATACCACCTTCCCGTATCTGCAAACTTCCTCCCTGCCAACCCACCCACCTTCAAGTCCTTGGGAAGAGACGGGAAGAGTGGATAGGAAAGAGAGCTAAGGAGGGAGGGAAAGTGAAGTCTAGGGGAGGAGGGGGAAAGAAGAAGCAGGAACTACAAGACCCTGAGCTCTGCAGAGCTGGAAGACCTTTACAAAAGGGGCCAGGGAACCATCTTATTTATCATTCATTCATTCATTCATTCATTCATTTGTTTGTTTATCTATCTATTTATTTATTTGTTTGTTCGTTTATTTGTGTTGGTAGTGATCTTTGTGTAGGCCTACATTATAATTTACTGTGTGCACTAGGGGACACACACACACACATCATCATCATCATCATCATCATCATCATCATCATCACCATCAATGTGCCTGTAAACATGAGAGTATGAACCTGTTAGCAAAGAGCAGGGTACTGGGAGACAAGAGAGGTAGGTTCTTGTCCCTTCTCTATTGCCAAATTTATGTGTAATTTTGGGCAAGTCACTCATCTCACATTTCTCAGTTTTTCCATCTATAAATGGTACTATGTGGTCTCTAAAGTCCCTCCCAGCCCTGATGTTCTATGTTCTGTCATTCCCCCAGTCTTAACATTCTATGTCTTTCCCAGTTCTGACATTCTAGATTCTAAAGTCCCTCCTAACCTTCCTATTCTTTGTTCTAATTTTCATATTCTAAGGATCTACGCATGTGTCAGTGTGTGTGTGTGTGGGGGGGGCTTTCAAGCCTAGTCACAAAGGTAGGACCTTTCTGTTTCCTATCACTGTCCAACTGGCTAAGACTGTTGAAAAACCCTTCTTCTAATACTCACAGTGTGCTTCTAAGCCCATTATATGAATTTCAGAGTATCAGAAGGATCTTCTCCATTTATAACTCAATTTGGTTAAAAGGAGGTGATCCTTCTATGTCATTATATCTTTTTAAAATTATATCAATGTATTTTTGTTTTACAACACCACATTTTTGAATATTGTCATCCCCTCTCTTGGTGAAAGAGCATCCAGTGTAAAGAAGAAAGGAAGAAAGGGGTGGGGGAGGGAGAGTTTAACAAAACTAATCAGCACATGAGCTGAATCTGACAGCAAATGTGATATTCCATACCCACCAATTGCCACCTCTGCAAGGAAGGAAAGGTGTTGCACTTTCTTAGCTCTTCTCAGCAGCCAAGTTTGGTCATTATAATTATGCAGTGTTGGGTTTTGTTCTTTCCATCTCCATTGTTTTAGTCACATTTTACATTGGTTAGCAAATTCTGCTTGCTTTCATCTAAGATCAGGCCATCTGAGTCAACCAGTAAGCGTTTATTCAGCAGCTATTATGTGCCAAGGAGTGTGCTAGGTGATGGTGGTGAGTACCAAAACAAAAACTGAACAGTCTTTGCAGTCAAGGATCTTACATTATAACGGAGGAGGCAGGTACATATATATAGGTATATACAGAACGAATAAAATACAGGTACAAAGTAATCATGGGGGAGGGGGAGAAGTATTAGCATCTAGGAGGACCCCTGCATCTCTGAATTCTTCTTACTCATCACTTTTTCAGGTTAAGTAATTCATTAGATTCACGTTCACAATTCATTTTACCATTCCCCAATCGATAGACTTTGTTTACGGTTTTTACTCCCATACAAAGTGCTCTCTCTCTCTCTGTCTATATGTGTGTGTGTATGTATGTATGTATACAATCAAATGAAGAGAGATGGATGGATGATAGATAGATAGATAGATAGATAGATAGATAGATAGATAGACAGACAGATAGATAGGACCTTTCTGTCTATGACTTCCTTGGGGTACATGTGCAGCAATGGGATCTGTGGTTCAAAAGGTATGGACATTTTACTCACTTTTTTGTAAGGACTGTGAGGGAAGAGGAGGGGAGAGAGACAGAGACAGAGAGAGACAAAGAGAGAGACACAGAGAGAGAGACAGAGAGAGACAGAGAGACAGAAAGATTGAGACAGAGAGAGAGAAAGAGAGAGAGGAGAGAGAGAGAGAGAGAGAGAGAGAGAGAGAGAGAGAGAGAGAGAGAGAGAGAGAGAGAGAGAGAGAGATCCTGCTAGTCTCTGAGGTCTGGCTCAGGAATCCGAGAGCCTGACACCTACCACGGCTCCTGGGACAGTGAGCGGGATAACAATTTCACCTTTCTTTCCCGGCCGTCAGCGGCAGAGGTGGCTCCTACGACGGCTTCTGTGCTGTTTCTTCCAGCTGCCAGAGCCCTCTGCCCAGCTCAGGGCCTTTGGTGGATGAAAACTGTTTTCAGGTAGGAGAATTTCGGCGTCTGTTTTCTCGATCCTCTGTTCCGTGGCGCCTGGGGTTTGTAGCAGAAGTCTGTGTGCTGGCCGGCTTGGGGACAAACCGGCGCGGGCTATGGCCGCTTGGGTCTGTCCCCCGAGAAAGCCGGCAGGGAGCGCTCCCTTCTCTCGGACAGCGCCGGCCTTCTCATACGGATGGGGGGGGGGGGGGGGGGGGGGAGTGGGGAGAGAATCAGACCAGACTCCTAAATGGTTCGGGAACCGCGGCTGGAGTCGCCGAGTGCTGTAAAAGTTAGGGAAGAGTTACCAGCCTCCGACCCCCACCCCCACCCCACCCCCACCTTCCCTCCTCATCCTGGAAGCCTTGTGCTTTTTCTGTGAGTCTACTGAAATGCTTCCCCTATAAGAGAGGCATAGGGAGAAGCAACTAGAACACCCTCGCACAAGACGAGGCGCTTACCACGCGGGGAAGGGAAACAGAGGCAGAGGGAGAGAACGGGTGGGGTGCGAAACCTGTTCTGTGGTTGAGATTTAGGAAATGCAAGCCACAATTTAAACTAATCCATTTTTATTCGGTTTGGAGAAAATGCGAAGGGAAAAAATGTGTGGGATTTTCCTCTCTAAGTTTGCAGCTGTGTACATTTGGACATGTCTGTATAGGGAAAGTGTTTCCGGATGGGGAGAGGTACACGTGGTGTGTATGTGTGGGCTGTGTTCGATGGAATGGTCGAGCATTCGGTGTGTATCTCTGGTCTTGCGTGACTCAATCTCTGGACATTGTTGCGTCTGGTGCGTGGGGTTTCTGGATATGTGTTTGTTCCTGGAAAGTGCATGTGTGGTTTGACATTATGGTGAATCTAAATTATGTGTTCTCAAGCTGGAAGGAATGGAGTGATGGAGTTGTGTGTGCAGTATCTTTCCGAGGTACCTGTGTGAATGTCGTGTAGATTGTGTGTGTGGGGAGTGTGTATCGTATTTCTGGGGGAGTGTATGTTTAGTGTGCCTATATTTCTGTATGTGTGGTGTCTTCACGGGATGTGTTTGTGTTTGCGTATATATAGTATACCTGTGTTTCTGTGTGACTGTATGGAGTGGGTATATTTTATGTGTATATTGGGGGGATATCTATTTCTTTCAGCTGACTACAGTTTGTGTCTATATTTCCATGTGGAAGATGTCTCTATTTTTCTTTGAATGTGTATAGTGTGTGTATGGAATGTGTCCAAATTTCTGGGTGCATGTTCCTGTGGTGCACGTGTTGAACTGGGTGCAGGTCACACATAGTGTGTGAATGCGTATTTGTGTTTGTGATGTAGCATTCCCAAGGTGTGTGTGCCCGGGAATAGTGGGCTGCAAACGTATTTCCTACATGTGAATGAGTACTTGTGAATCTCTCTGTATCTACGCTGAGTGAACGCTCTCTGCCTGCCTGCCTGTCTGTCTGTCTCTCTGACGGTGGGCATGGAGAATTGTATTTTTCCATGGAGACCAGCAGTAGGTCTAGGTGTCCTCAGGGAGCACAGCCCTGGCCAAGAGGTCTCCCGATCTGGAGATCTGCAGATCTGGGCACCTAGCCGTACTGCCCAAGGCTGAGTCTGTGGAATGCTTCTCCAAATATGGGCTCTCGGCCTCCCTCCGGGTTCCCAGGCCGCTAGCCTTCCTTTTCTCAACAGGAGCCCCAGCTCCCGGGTAGGGCCAGGTCCCAGAACTGTTTGTAAAAACAATAATAATAAAAGTAGCTAATAAAGATATTCGAGAGCCCAGTTGGGTTATGAGCCGGCCACGTTTTTGTAATCCCAGGGAGGCTTTTGGGTGGTGGAAGAGAAGGATTCCCCCCCCCCCCCAGACAGGGCACACACCTCCAAGTTCGCATTCCCTGGCAACCTGAGCCTGGGCCAAGGATTTTGGAGGCACAGTCTAACAACGGGAGCCTCCCTCCCCATTCCCTACCTGCAAGTCTGGTGCTAGAAGAATTGGGTTCACATCTGGCCTCAGACATTTACTAGCTGTATGACCCTGGCAACTCCTTCTACCTCTCTGAGCTTCGAATTGAATTATTCCATTTTCCCCAAAACCCTTTGTCTTTCTCCATCCCCCACCTTGGCTCAGATCATTTCCCAATGCCAACATCTTGGTGGGCATTAAAGGAGCCAGGAGGCGTTTGGATTTCCCAGCACCCAGAGCTAGGCAAAGAACAGGCATATCTGTGTCAGGGGATGGCAATGATACTGAGGCTGCCTCTAGAGTTGGTGCATTTTATTTAATAAACACTCACTGTCTTTGAGCCCCTGTTATTTCTTTTTTAAGGAGTGACCTTCTGAAAGCTACTGTAATAGACATATATTGTGCCACCTGACCATAGATAGGAGCCACATACTTAAAACATTAGTAGAAGTACTTAATATCTTTTAATATTCCAAGCTGGGAGCCAAAGGACCAAATTCATCTGAGAAAATAAAATAATATTATCCTTTTAGTCAACGATACACTTAAATTTCTGGATTCAATGTTCAGTAACAACAACAAAGCTCAAATTTACATATCACTATTCAGTTTGCAAAGCTCCATCTTCTCCACTTTGTAGGCCTTCGATTCTTCAGTCAGAGCACCAGCCTGACTAGATTGGGAAGGCTCCTTCCCAGGTCAGGCCTAAGGAGGATGGATTTTTTGGCCACTGAACCTCCAGAAAGATGGGCTGGGTTGAGTTTTGAGTAGAACAGACCTTCCAAATAGTGAACTGGAAAAAGGCTGCAAAGTTTCCTTCCATCTCATGAAGTGGAGAAAGCAAGAAACATAAGGTTAGAACAGAAAGAGACCTTAGAAATCATCTAGTCCAACTGCATCTTAAAGAGGAGACTAATGTGTCCCAGCCAGGGGAAATTACTCGCCCAAGATCACCCAGATAGTAAGTAGCAGAGTTAGGATGTGAGCTCTGACTCCAAATCCAGCCCTCTTCCAACCTTCTCTTCCTGATCTCCACCCCCTTCCTCCCAATTACAGAGGAAGAAACACAATCAGAGAGGTTAGGCTACTTGCTGAGTGTCACACAGCTTGCGTCCCCACGTTCAAACACAGCTTCCTCTCCCTAGATTACAGTCAATCTTCCTTTCAGTTTTCCACCTCAAATTCAAATCATATTATATCACCCAGGTCAAGAAAATGCCAAACTCAAAAACAGAATGAGGAAGCACTGAAAATTAGGACCAGCAAAGGGAGGAAATACAATATCAGTTGGTATGGTTCCCTTTTTCTTGATATCTGAAAGAGGTTGTTGGGTTCAGACGTTCTTTTGGAGCTTGTGTAGCTGGCCTTGGGCCCCTGGCAGCCCCCGGAGCATTCCCTTAGGTGCCAAGGCAGCGTTCCAGAGAGGCTTCTCTCCGAAAGGTTGACGCTGCCCGGGCTCTGAAGGAACGCCCTTGCTCAGCTCCTGTAGGGAGAGCAAGGAAGCTAAAAACTCCTAGCATATACCGCGCAGAGAGAAGCTTAAGAGGCAGCCGGAGAGCCAATGGGACACAGACTGGCAAGGGGGAAATGTCAGAAGGGGGGAAAGTAGAGAAAGCTCGGAGCAGGAGGAGACAGACGGGCAGAGAGACACAGACTGAGACAGACAGAAATAGAGACAGAATAGATAGACACAGAGACAGAGAGAAAGACAGATTGAGAGACAGAGAGAGGAGGGATCAAAGCGAAAAGGAGAAGAGAGAATAGGAGACAGAAGGAGAGGAAAAAACGGGGAGCACTAAGGAAAGAGAAAGAAGAGGAAAGGAAAGACAAAGGATAAGGTAGAAAAGTAAGGGAGAGAAAGAGGGAGGGAAAGGAGAGGAGATCGTGAGAAAGGGAAAGGGAGGGGAAAGAGAGGGAGGATAGAGGGAGGAAGAGAGAAGGAAAGAAGAATGCAAAGAGGACAGCGGAGAGCGGAGAGAGGGGAGAGAGAAGACTGGAGAGAGGCAAGCGGAAAATGGAAGAGAGAGGAAAGGTGAGACAAGCGAAAGGAGGAGGAGAGGAAAAGCGGAGGAGAGGCTGGAAGGATCACGAGAAAAGAATCCAGAGAAGAGAAAATAGGGAAAGGCCAAGGAGACGTGAAGGGAGAAGAGAAACCGCGGATCGTCTTTCGCTTCCGCGGCTACTCCAGCCGCTCGCTGCCTGGGCCAGAGTCAAAGGCGATTTTCCCACCCTCCAGGACCGTTGGAAAGGCGAAGCGACTTTTTGCTTCCCGTTCTTTCCTACAGCTGCGGGTCTTTCTGAGACAGGAGGGCTGGCGGAGCGAGTCAGCGGGGACTGGAGAGTAGCAGGGCTGACGCCTAGGGAAGCAAGCAGGCAGGCGAGACTCAGGCTCCTCCTGGCGGAACCTCCAGACGGACCTCAAAGGAGAAGGAGCGAGGCGCAAGGCAGACCTCCCCATCTCCACCCTCTTACTTCCCTGGGCTCCAATTTCCTCTGAGGAGAAAATCGGACCCGCAAGTTGAGCTCAGAGACTCCAGTCTCTGGGGGGTTGAAGGTGGAGGAAAGCAGGAGGGGGAGCTCCAGCAGAGGGTGGCCGGGCCCCTCAAATCCACAGGACACTTTTCTCTAGACGTCCCAAATGTCTGCATGGTTTACTTGGCTTCCTAGTGAGAAGGCCTGGAGTTTAGACTAGCTGGATTTGAAGCCGCTGACCATCTCTGGGCTTCAGTCACCAGTGATCTCCCGCCCTTTTCTTGGAAGGAAAAAGAAAGGGAACCTAAAAATCATCTTGTCCACTTGTCTTGTGCACAGGGAGAAACTGAAGTCCGGTCTCATAGGCACGAAGTTGCAGTCTGAGATTTGAACTCACTTCCTCAAACTTCATTTCTAACTATTTCCACCAAATCACGCTGCCCAAGGAGAATAACCTTAAGGTTAGGAATCCTTGCTGGAGAGGCCTCAGGTGCCTCTTTCTCTGTCTTTCCTGTCTCTGTGTCACTCTTTCAAAATCAGTCTCCGTCTCTCTTTCTTTGTCTTTATCTTTCTGTCCCTTTGTCTCTGCCCACCTATCCCCAGCAGTTCATTTGGCATTTGAGAGAAATAGGGACTGGGAATCAAAGTGGGAAATATTGGAAATGAGATAAAGATAATCACCTTCCTAACTACCTCTTCGCTCTTAAAAAAAAGGAAACGTTCTCTAGTGCCTTCAACACATTCACATACACCTTTCTTTTCTTCCTTCCCCACTGATTATTTCTTTTCTTATTGGGGGGAGAGAGAGAGAGAGAGAGAGAGAAACACTGGCCCACTTGGACCTTGCAGTTTATTTTAAACATGAGCTATTCTAAACAATTGTGAACAAGTGTATTTGAATCAGGGGAGGCAACGAGTTAAGTGGCTAAGGAATTGAATCAATGTAAGTAAACCAGATTATTTAGGCCCCCCGCCCCCACCCCCATTCCCAAAACAGGTTCCTCCTCCCTTTCCACTCCATCCACATGACAATTGCAGGATTTGACGCCTGACTCCTGTGTATAACTCTCAAAGTTGCACGTATTGATGAAGGCATTATCTTTCCTTGGTCGTAAAGGCAATTGTGAAGTGAAGGTATAGTCTTGCCATGTGAGATAAGGCTTGGCTCCTCAGTGCCAACAAACGGCTTTTGGGACATTAAATCTCCTGACCCCTGATGACCCATGGTTTTGATTCCAGGCTGTGAATTTGAGAAGTTCCCATATTCCCAATAGAATATAAGTCCCTTAAAGGCAAGGCCAATCTTGATGCTACTGTTGGATTCCCAGCACCAGGAATACAGTAGGAACTTAATAAAATGTCTTTTGGATTGTATTGAGAATCTGGAAGCTCTGCTGAGATTTTGTTGTCCTTTCCCAAGATGATGCTGAGTTCAGTGACTGAGAACTCCTTTGGGGTCGGGGACTGATTTTTCTTTCTTTGTATCCCCAGTGCTCAGCACATTTGCTTAGCCTGATACACAGCAGGTGATTAATGGTGTTTAATAGTAGGAGCTAGCTGACTGACAGAGAAAAATGCATTGAGGAGACATCCACTCACACAGGAGTCTCTCTCTGTGTGTGTGTGTGTGTGTGTGTGTGTGTGTGTGTCTCCCCCCTTCCTTAAAATTTAGGAAATTGAATCTCTAAGAGAGGAAGTGATTTGCCCAAGGTCATGTAGCTGGTTGTTAATGAAAGCCTCACAATAAACTTTCAGATTTAGCGTATGGCAGGTCAGTGATCATTGTTCCCTGCTACCTTGGACTCTCAGGCCTGGGCATAAACCAAAAGTTTAAAGTGGAGAGACTGGTTCCTGCAGCATTCTAGATCTTCTTCCTTTAGGAGGTGAGAGTTGTTGGTTAAATTCTAGAGGGTGTTAAAGCCAAACTAGAAATGGGAAAATCAGCTCTGTCCTATCTTGTCCTCAAATTCACCATTTCAGGAACACTTCATATTTCCATTGTCTCAATACGTTATTTCATTTGGATTTCACCACATAGCCTGATAAATAAGACAAGGTAGAGATGCTTGACAAATGAGGAAGCTGAGGGCTTTATCTAAAAGATTTATCTGAAAGAATAATTTTTTTAAAAGAATAATTTCTGACATAAAATTCAAGGTTATTTACATTACACTATTTTTGTTGTTTCTCTCAGAAGGAAAGAAATGATATAGCCAGGGAATACTGCCTGGAATATCTACTCCTAAAGACCACTGCCACCAACAATGAGCAGATTTTTTTTTTCTCTTGAGATCTACAAGCCATGCAGACAGATAATAGCAATAATGTCTTCCACATAAATACTGTTTTCCATGGCAATGCTATTTGTAGTAGTGCTATCTTCCATGGGCATGGTATCTCCCAAACTAATACTCTTTTCTATAGTAATATTTTATTTCCTAAATAATTTTGCCATCTATAGTAATCTTCCATGTCTTCCATAACAGAGCTCTTCAGTTCAATGATTTATTCATTCATTCCGTAAGTATTTATTAAACACCTACTATGTGTTAATGCCATGTTACATGCTATGCAGCAAACATGAAACAGTCTCTGTCCTTCATATCTTAATAATAATAATACTGTCTTAGTAATAATTGCTGACATTTATATAGTACTTTTAAGTCACTGGATCGTTTTACACACATTAATCAATCAACAAGTGTTTATTAAACACCTACTATGCTCCAGGTATTCTGCTGGTTATTGAGTCTACAAAAACAAAAGTGAAAAAATCCCTGCTCTCAGAGAGCTTACATTCTATCGGAGAACACCACGTGTTTAAGCAATCAAATACAAAGCAAAGTACAAGGTAATTTAGGGGAATGCAGCAGCTGGGGATTCAGAAAAGATCCCAGCCTCATAACAACCCTGGAAAACAGAAACTACAGCTTTATTAATCCCATTTAATAGAGAAGAAACCTGAGGCTCAGAGAGCTCCTGGTGCAAGATCACACAGTCAATAAGTACCAGAAGCAGTATTTAAATAAAATCTTTCTGATTACAATTGCACTGCTTTATCCTCTGGGTTAGTTTGCCCGCCTATGACTACCTTTCAAAATAATACTGTCTTAAATGAATGCACTGTCTCCCGTAATAGTGCAATAATTCCATGTACTTCTGTGATCAGACTTCCATAGTAACACCCCTATGGTTTCACTCTTCCTCTATAGTCTTACCATAAAAATAACACTTTCCACCACAATACTGCCTCCCTTCCTTTCACTCTTCCCTCTGTTTCTGCCTGGGGGACAGGAGTCCTTCACAGACTGTGGCCCATATTTACTTTCTTCATTTGGGAGAGGGATCTTGGGACTGGGGTTCCAGGACTGTGATAGTACCAAACAAAGGCAGACATACTAAGGCAGAGCTCAAAGCTTGGAAGGGGGAAGGGTAATGATTCCGGACTGTGGGCTCTCTGCAGCTGCGGAAGTGGAGGGAGGGAAGTGAAAAACTGAGACTGGTTGATATTGGGGAATGACTAGGATGCTGTGGGTTTGTAATCAGTTCCTTGTGCCCTGGGTACCAGTCTCCTTGTTATTGATTCTGTGAAAGGAGGAAACTGCTAATGGTGGTGGAACAGGGATCTCAACTCCATAATGATCCCTGGACAAATCATTTTACCACCTCGAGTCCAAGGGTAAAAGAAGTCTGATGATATTTACCTTCCCTACCTCAAAGGGTTGTTGGGGGGGGGGGTTGGAAAAGACTATTCAAACTGTAAAGCAGAAATGTGAGCTGTTGTCATGACTATTTTTAATATTATCATCATCTGTAATATGGGAACAATAATTTCTGCTGGTGTGAAGATCAAATGAAATCCAAGAAAGGACTTTGTAAATTACGAAGTGTTACAAGATGGAAAGGATTATTTATTATTGATGTCAATACTGTCATCATACCCCCCTATTATCACTGTTTTGATTGATATTGTTGCAATCTGTGTTACTAATGTTGCATCTTTTTTTACTAATGTTTCAAAGAATTATAAAAAAAAAACCTTTTTGCTGAATCTTTGGGGGCTACCAGTCCAAGGAACATCTTGCCCTCTAAGGAAGCAATAGCATAGCCAGCCAACATAATAAGAATATTCTCAGGCATTTGTCCAGGGAACCTCAAACTGTGAAGGCATGCAATAATAATTTTGCCTACCACAGTAACACCATTTTCCATAATAATGGTGCCTTCTGTAGCAATACATTCAATAGCTGTGGGACTTTGGATTAGTTTGGGTTAGTCCGACTTTATTTTTTGAACCCCAATTTCACCATGTGTGTAAAGAGAATAATAATTCTGACCCCAATGGAATAATGACAAAACAAATGATGTATGTGGAAGTGCTGACTGGGCAAACACAGTGCATTATTTTTATTAGTCCAGACCTAATTTATTTAAATAATATCCTTTCCAGTTTCAAGTCTGAGACAATGGCAGTATCCTCATAGGGAACGTTATTATTTGTATTATTTTCTTCTCATCCCCCCCCCCCCGGAGTTTATAGAGATAAGATTCTGGAAAAAGTTAATATCCTAGTATTCTTTTCTGCTTAATAATATATTATTAATAGATCGTGTTATTTCATTGGGTCAGAAAACTTTTGTTGAGAAGACTTCCTTCACCCACAGAAACACCTCGGGTCTTAGAGACTTGCTTCGGAACATCAAAAGGCCAAGTGATTTGCCCATAGTCGCATAACTAAACATGAATCAGAAACAGGACTTGAACCCGGGCCGTCTCGATTCTAAGATCCACACTCTACCTTGCCTGTGTTCATTTATTTAAAAATAACTGGCTTGGAGGCTAGCCAACTTTTGTATATTCTCTGGTGACTGTGCTTTCGTGGGTGTGCATAATAAAGAGTTGGCTATATTTAAAATTGTTACAACCGTAAAGCCTTCTTATTCTTACAACAGAAATAAAGCTACGACGGCGGGGTGAACCTAAGAACCTAGATTCGAATCCTAACTTTGTTTCTTACTAGTTGTGTCACATCTTTGTTCAAATCTTTTTACTTTCCTGGACCTCGATTTCCTTAGCTGTAAAATGAGGCGATTCGTCTGGGTGACCTTTGAGATTCCAATTATGCAGCTGCGAAATGTTCGATCCTAGGAACAGTCGTAATCCCGAAGTTTTAGGAGGTTTCGGAGTGGGTCGCCAGAGAGGTGTGATCTGGAGAGAAGAATGAGTTCTTTTACCTCTCACTCCCTCCCCAAGGGTCGTTCGCGTGTTCCCCGTATTCCAGACAGTATCGGAAAAGGGTTTGCCTGACCGACAGTTTTGCCTTGCGGCTGTTTCGCTCGGCCTGACTGCTCTGGGCCGTCAGAAATAGCTGCTAGCCAGGCCTGGGGACTGCGTGAGAACCCGAGAACAGCAAGGCTGTTGCTGGAGGACAAGGAGTCGGACAAAAATTAGAGGTCTCCAACTGGGCAATTGTTTCGTTGACTGATTCTTTCAGGATGGGGGCCGCGGTGCTCCCCTTGCCCTTGCCCTCCTCTGTACCCCTTCATGGGCATTAGCAGAGCTTTGCTGACGGGTCGGGAGATGGTGAGACTACCTCCCGACCGTCTCCATATGCAGCCCTCCCCTTCTCTCCTAGTCGGGGCCGGACGCTCCCTTATCTCTTTTCCCTCCTGTTCTCCCCACGGAAGGACTGATGCCCGGAGATAGAGTTCTGCCCTACGCACCGACAGGCTGACGCTCAGTCTCGGCAGCTCCAGATTAGGGCTTCCAGAGTATTCAGAGGGGCCGAAGCTCTAAACGTACCTCCGAGGTCATCTAGTCCAACCCATTCTTTTTAACGACGAAGAAACTGAGGCCCGAGGAGATGAAGTGAAATGATTTGCCTAATGTCAAAGATCGAAGAATTACAGTTGGAAAGAAGTTTTTAGTCCTGGGGACAGATTTCAAGGGGTCGGTGAACTCCATTGAATGGGGGGAAAGTTACTTCTTCATTTTTACTAATTTTTAACTGAAATTTAGCATTTCCTTCGATGATT
The DNA here is from genome assembly GCF_900497805.2 of Vombatus ursinus. NCBI lineage: Eukaryota > Metazoa > Chordata > Mammalia > Diprotodontia > Vombatidae > Vombatus > Vombatus ursinus. The sequence goes on along the minus strand of NW_020941065.1, from coordinate 2,740,736 downwards.
TAAAAACACGATACTGAGAAGGTCCATGGACTGCTAGAGAGACTCATGATACAAAAAAGGTTAAGAATCTCAGGTCTAGTTCAACCCCTTCGTTTCACAGACGTGGAACCGAGGCGCAGAGTAAGCCTCTGAGCCGGGGATTCGAACCCCGGTGTCCCAGATTGAACTGCGGATTTAGCGTTCTTACTATGATCCCTCTTCACTGGTAAGCTTTGGAAGCTCATGGGCTCTGGGGGCCGCGTGCCGGGCCTGCTAGGGACTGACCGCTCTGGAGCCTCCAAGCTGCTGCTATTTACCTGATTCCTTCTTTGGCCGGAATATCCAGAGAGTTTGGTAGGGAGTGAATTATTCTCATACATCCCCTCTCCTCTCTTCACTTTGTGCTGTGAGAATTTGGGGAGGGAAAGGTGGGTGGAGGGGAGATCTAATAAAACACTAGGTGTAGCGTGTGATGCGAACTCTAACCCGCGTCGTCGTCTAGGCTCCTGGACCCTGTCTGGGGCCTGAGTCCCTGGAGTGAACAGACAGTAAGGCGAGCTGGGTGGGGAAGGATGGGCTGTATGTAGCCTGCGCTGACCACTCATCCTATTGTGAGCCCTATGGTAAGTGTGAGCTTGGAGTGTGGGACGTAGCGCTAGGGAAAAGGAACTTCAGTCCTCAACTAGTGCAACGCCTGTCATTTCCAAAGAGAAAGAAACCGAGGCTCAGAGGGGTTAAAAGAATTTGTTAGAGGTCACACAGCTAATAAGTGAGACTCGAATGTTCTTGATTCCAAGTCTAAGGACCATTCCACTGTACCATGCATCCTCGTCGTTTTCAATGCCTTTTTTCAGTTGGGAGAGGAGAAAGTTGGACAAAGGGAGGGGACGGGGCCAAGTGGTCCATCAGCTAAGAGGAAAGCGGCTTCTCTGAGCCCCGAGGTTTTCTAATTCCGGGCATCTTCTTGTTACGTCTCTCCCAGAACTGCTGCTGGTGGGTGGGGACAGAAGGAGGAACCTTTGGGTCCAGTTGCAACTTCTCTGGGGCTGTATTCTCTCCGGATCCCTAGGCTCCGAGCTTGGGTCTTGATTTCAACCCAATTCTCTGCCTTCGCTAGCCATTTTTGGGTCTAGGCAGACCCCCTGGCGGCTTCGACGGCAGGGCTTTGCTGTGGTGTGCGCGGCTTTAAGTCTTCTCCGCGTGATTACTAGCGGCGTATCCCAGCGGCTCGGCGGGCTCAGGCCGGCATCTTCTGGCAGACTATTCAGGGGCCTCGAGCTTAGAACAACCGCTAACCCACCCACTACACTACAACCTTCCTTCGCAGGGGGTGGTGCTCAGTCTTCCTGGATCCAAGGAGGGGTTAGTCTGGTTCCTGATGCTAGTACATCCCCCTTCTTCCTCGTAGCTGCTTCCCCCCCCCCCTTTGATATAGCGGCCCCTCTCGGCTTTTCTCTCCTCAGCCTTAGGGTATTACTTCTTCAGTGTTTTAATTCCCTTCCACAGTCCAGGAAAAGCTCTATCAAACATTTAGGGAAAGTCATATTTAATCAATAACTATCCTTCTCATCCTCCTCCTCTTCTTCATCACCATTTATATCAAGGCCCGTAGTTTGGCCCGGAAAAAGAAAATATAAGTCAAGTGAATCCAGAAGTTCCACGAGGCGAGACTTAGCGTCTGTTGTCACTAAGGATAGGACCGGGAGGACGTGGGCACGGAAGGAAAATTTTGGGTTTCACAGTACAATCTGAGGGAGCCAGGGACACAAGAGTGAGTTGGTGGAAGTTTAGTTGTTTTATTCGCTCAGAAACAAGCCAACTTATTTTTGCAAATCGTGGTGGAGGGGGGCTTGGGAAAGAGGAGACAGTTCTTGAGCGTTTAAAAAATAAAATAAAATCCTAGCCGTTTGGAGATGAAGAAAGAGGAAGATAGGAAAGAGGAAAAAATGCTGAGAGAAAGCACACAAAAAAGAAAGTAAAAGATAGAAAGATGAAGAAAGGAAATAGACAACAAAAGAAGGAAGGAAGAAAAAGGATAGAAAGACAGAAAGAAAGATTAAGATAAGGAAAGGAAGGAAGGAAAAAGGGATAAAGAAATATAAAAAGTAAGAAAGGAGAAAAGTAAGGAAATGAGGAAGGGAAAGAAAGTAAGGTGAGGCAAAAGAGAGAGAGGGAAAAGGGTAAAGTGGTAGGAAGAAAAGTTAAAAAGAAAGAGAAAAAGGAAAGGAAGGTAAAAGAGAAGAAAGAAGAAAAAAGAAAGAAAAATAGAGACAGACATAGACAGGTACAGAGAGACAGACAAAGAGAGAATGGGAATCGGAGTCGAAGAAACGAGAGAACTCATGAAAGACTTTCTTTGAAAAGGCCAGTAAAGAATCAGGAGTCTTGGGGCGGGCCTTTTCCGGAAGCAACCCGGACAATTGCTCTGAACTTTTTTACTCAGCCCCTATCATCGACCTCAGCCAGGCACAGGCTTTGGCTTCCCAAAGCAGAGAGAGAGGCTGGAGACTCAATTTTTTGGGACTAGGAAGGGAGAGTGGCCTGGCGCGTCCTCTACTCCGGGAAGAAGCTGGGGGAGAAACCAGAGACCCTGAATTTCCATGGGCTGGAAGCACGGTCCATGGCTGGAAGGCCATAGTTTGCCCATTTCTTTGACAAGTGCCAAGATGGAAGGCGGGGGAAGTGAGAGCGTTTGACACTCTGCCGACCTCCGTGGCCTTGGCGTTTCTTTTAGGATGTGGCTCCGGGATGGGGAGAACTTTCTTAGGGAGATCTGCGGGAAAGACTGAGGGGTGCCCAGGCCGAAGAGGGTTTCCTGTCCTTCGACTGGGGCTGGAGAGGTCAGAGAAGGAGAAGGAAGAAACCTCCCAGTGGAATGGATTAGCCTTCCTTTGCTCTCTCTATTGGCTTCCCATCCCATTTCCTGACTAGCCCGACTTCCCAAAGGTAGAAATTAAGTTTCCCACCAATCAGAACCAGTGCTCCCTTGGAAAAATCCAAGGGCCGTTCCTACCCAGCGAACTGGGCTGTCAGAACCAGGTAGGGCCCTTCAACTTTTTTGCCGACAATGGGCAGGGGTTAAGACTCTTGATGGAATACTGTCAGTGAGGAGAAATAATGCTGGTTTGGGGGACAGCGTGGAAAAAGTAAAAAGTCCACTTGGGCAGGTGAGAAAAAGGGAACACACCAGCTGCTACAGTATTCCTGCCTGCTATGTCCCTGGGACTGGGAGGAAAATCTAGACCGAGCCTGCCTCCTGAGCTCTCCCATTTGGGCCTATTGGAACTTGGGGCTGGAGCAGATTAATCTGCCTTACGAACGAACCTCCAAGCAGTCTGAATGAGGTCTTGCTCAGAGCCCAGGCTCCACCCGGTCGGCAGGGCAACCGGGGAACAGGCTCCGACTGAGCTACCCAAATTGACTCCAACCCAAGCGGACGGGACCCGTCTGGGTTGGAGATTCTCCCCACGCTGCTTCTCCCTTTGCCTCTTCTGCAGCTGCCTTTTTGGGAGGGGTAGGGAAACTGGATTGGAGCAGGGGGTAGATAAAGAGTCCCTACCTCTGAGGAAATCTGCTTGTCAGAAGTCAGAGCCTCGGCAGGCTCCCACGCTCTCTGTCCCAAAGACTCACCCTTTTTGGAGGTCCCCCATCCAATTTCTCCCCGGGGTTTCTCCTCCCTCCGCCAGGCTGCAGGAGGGGCTTCCCCCTCCTCGATCAGTTTCCTATCTTTCCTCCTCTGCTTGCTTGGAAGGAAGGCCAGCCACCGAGCTAGGAGAGAGTGAAAAAGAGACAGATTATGGGCATGGTTAATACTCCTAATAACAGCCGCGATCATAAACCCCGCAGCGCACTCCGGCAGTACTGAAGGCGCACCCCGCTGGAAATTGTCATAGGTGCCAGACACCCCCCTTCCTACCTTCCACCCTCCCCCAAACTCTGGGCTCCTGCATTTTCAGCCTTTTTTTGAGGTGGAGAGATAAGTAAAGGAAAACCCTGAGATTCAGTTTGTCTTGGCAAGAAGTAATCTGGATGACTATATTCTTCGTCTCCTTTTCTGTCTCTCTGTCTCTGTCTCTCTGTCTCTCTGAGTCTCTGTGTCTCTCTCTGTCTCTGTCTCTCTCTGTCTCTGTCTCTCTAGCCTTTGTCTCTCTCTGTGTAGGCGTCTCTTCATTTCTCTCTCCTTTCTGTGTCCTCTCTGTCTCGGTCTCTCCTTGTCTCTCTGTCTCTGTCTCTCTGTCTCCACTCTCCCTCCGTTCTCAGGCAGACTGAGATCCTTGCCAGCTCTGAAGTTATCATTTACTATATATAGCTGGAGAGAGGTGTCTCAACATTCATTTGACAAGTTTTCCTGCTTGTAATAATAACTACCAAAAATAAAATCTCCCTTACCCTACCATTGGGCTACCAGAAACTCCTTCCCACACCACGGACTTGATATTCTCTTCAGTTAGGAGCTGAACTGTGCTGCAGATCCCCCCACCCACCCACCCAAGGCACCTCCCTCTCTCCCTCTCTCTTTCCCTTCCAGGACACATACCCAGTTTCTGCTTGGCGGGAGTGTTTGCCACCCAATCTTGGCAGAGCTCTATGTGCATATATATTTCTTGAAATTTATTTTTGAAACATTTTTCGCTCTTTCTAGCTTGGCTTGCAAGAGGGGAGCCCATATCCCTGACTGATAGGAGAAGACAAGTAAGAAATTGACCTTCCATTGCAGCGCCAGTCAACCATGACAGCGGGACTAGTTGCGTGACTGGTGACGTCTCTGAGTCCTATAGGTGCAGGGGCTGGTGAGATAGTAGGTATAGCCTTGTTCTCTCTTTATTTTATTGGGGTATGGCTGGTAATAAACAGTAATATTTAATTTGTCCGAGACCACAAATCGACTTCTAGCTGGGAGGCTGTTTGCCTTGAGAGACCCCTGTTCAGAAGAGCCCTTTTGATTCTTTTCCAATCTCTTCTCTGACTGAAGGAAATACTCGGAGCTTGCTGACATCCCCCACTTCTCCTGAAGGCCTTGGGAAGGAGGAGAGTTGGGAGTTTCTGAGGTGAGTGCTGTCCTTTCCCTCGAAGTCTCTAATCACAAGGAGCTTCTCATTTCAAATAGCCTTCACCCTAGGCATGAGACTACAGAATCTATGCTACTCACCTTCCTCTCCGCCTTTCTGTGTTATCATTCAATGTGGCTTCTTTCTTTTCCAAATTGCAAGCAATTTCCTTGGATTTGTGTTATGAGATGGTAGGCTGCGCAAAAGAATTTTTCAAAATTATTTTCCAATTTTGAGGACCTGGATTGCATTTGTGAATTTCATGTCTACATTTGCCCTGCCCTCTGCTCAGGGTTCTCGGGCCTCTCTATAACACAAAGATTTAGCCCCAATCGGAGGAATGACAAGGGCGCCCCATTTTTTTCTTTCTCTAAAGAGTTACTCTCAGGATATTTGGAGTTCCTCAAACGAACCCCCCCCCCCCGTGTTTAAAAGGATGGAGGCTTTTTCTCTATTTTTTTCCCCTCCAGAAACGAACACGCTGCTTTCACACACACACACAGAGACAGAGAGAGAGACAGACAGACAGAGAGAGAGAGAGAGAGAAGGTATCATTTTGCCTTTGCTTGGGTTTTGTTTTTATTTTCTATATGGCACCGAAGTGTACTGGTCTTGATCTCGCCTCTGGAACCTGGAAGAACTAGGGCGCTGTTAAAACCAAGCAACTTGACTTTGCACGTTTTCTAAAGGTCTGCTAAACAATTATCAAAGCAAACCAAAATTACCCGGGAGCCAAAGCAAAACGCTGGGTAAACTTTCATCCCCTCCTCGGCGACCTGGGGACCGAGGATCTCCATGTTCTAAGGCTCTGAGACAATTGCCTCTGCGGCCTTTGAATGGGAAAGGGGATGGGTAGCCTTGCTGGCTGCGGGTCACCAGCAGATTGCGCCCCTACAGTTCCTGTGTACCCTGAGAGATTGCCTAGCGCCGTCTTCCCAGGCTTCCAAGCCAGGCCAGGAACCCCGGCTGCTCGGGCTCCGCGAGCCAGGTCCGGGCGCTGTCCCGGGCCCAAGCAAAGGAGCCCAGTGAAGAGAAGAAAGAGAAGAATCCAGGGCTAGAGGGCGAGGCCTCTGACATTTATTCCAAGTCTTATCAAAAATACGTCCTCCAATCTGTTTCTCTTCAGACGGGAGAATGCGACAGACCGTCTGTTTACCCTTCTTTTGACCTATTCAACTTTACCCTCAAAATAATACATTTTAAAAGAGAAGGGGGGGCAGGGAGAGGAGCGAAACCGAGATGAAAACAAACTCCAGCCTACGATGACGGTTTGATTATTTTAATATAACCGGGCGCTGAGTTTTGTATACACTGTATCTCCGAGAGAAGTCCTCGGGGCGTCCCTGCGGCCCGGGTTGCGGTGAAGGGAGGGGTGGGCAGATCTATTTTTGCCCCTTTGATCTCTCTAAGGATCCTGGGCTTCTACACATCTCTCTGAAATAGGGGCGGGGGTGGGTGGAATGGAGCGATGGAGCCGAGAAATGTCATTTCGGCCCAGCTCTGGGCATCCCTTTTATCCTGGCGGCCCCGGGGTCAGGACTAGCTTGCGGAGGTCACAATTGAAAATATTCGGGAGGCTGCGAATGCAAGTGGTGTGTGTGTGTGTGTGTGTGTGTGTGTGTGGTGTCCATAGAGGACTCTATTCTGCGTGTGATCTTAAGGTCCTCGATGGTTTCCAAGCAGAAGAAAGTGGGGTTTGCAAAGCTTTCAGGATTTAACCCCTGCCTCTCCGAGTTGGGGGAGAGGGATAAGTAGGTGCAGGGAAGGAGTTGGGGGTTGGCCTTTTTGCTGATAATCGCTGCTTAGCTTTCGAGAAAAATAAGATAGAAAGAGAGATGGTAAAGAAGAAAGAGAGAGAGAGAAGCGGGATCACCCTTAGTTGGACTGGTGATCACAGAACTACAGGGGAACTGAGGCGACCCCACGTCACTACTCAGCCTCAATCGGCTTCGGTTTTCTCCAACTCACACCGCTCTCTGGAGGCAGAGAAAGAGAGAGAGGAGGGAGACACATCCACACACATCGTACTCCAGGATCTGAAAACTACTTCGGAACCCACTTCTTTGAAACTGGGGTCACTCCCTTTGGAATTTCCCATCTTAACTGTGCCCTGTCCCCCTTCCCCAACTTCTTGTTGAGGATGAGGACTTCTGAGATCTAACTCATTTGAGAGTCGGTGTGTGGGAAGAGGGCTGGAGCTGCCTCTGTTCTCCTATTCTGGTGCTCCTTAGAAGCCTAGAAGTATTTGGAGTTTGGAGGGGGAGGGAGGGAGAGAGGAAGAGGGAGAGGGAGCGAGAGAGGGAGAGAGGGTGGGGGGTGGGGTGGGGCCGCTGTTGTGGTTAGATTCGTGGGTGTAGCTTTTCTGGCTGAGTTTACTGCTAGCCTGATATAGCAAATCCACACGTAAATAAACAACGGGCCATGCCCGCGCCCCCGCCTCATCGGCGATCTCCCAGCTAAGAGGAGGAGAGGTGCTAAATGCACCGACTTCAACAAACAAGGTAATTACTGGGCCTTTCCCGAGGACCCTCTCCCTCCACCCCTTAACCCCCCGTCCGCCTGCCTGTGGGTCTGCCCGGGTTAGAGAGCCAGCTGGCTGGGGTCAGGCTGGGTGGGGTGAGAGCAAAGGAATTTCCCTGGTTTCTTTTCGTGCCGGGTTGGGGGTGCGGGGCTCAAGGCTGATCCAGCAACCGAAGGGTGGGGAATCCCAGTGAGACTGGGCCCGGGGATCCTGCCTCATCTCCAGGCTGGAGAAGCCAGGACCACCCCTGCCGCCTTCCTCGCCTTCCCCCCAACCCCCAACCTCTAATCTCTGTCCCCCGTGGATCCAGAGCACAGGGCAAGGAAGCGGCTGTTCCTAATGTGCCAGCCTGCACCAGATGCCGGCTTGCCTCCCCGGCAGATCTCGGCCTGGTTCTGTCAAGCCTCATATCCTTCGTCCCTTCCTGCCCTGAGCTCCGGAGCAAATGGGGCTTGAGCTGATGTCTGCCCTTCCCGCCAGCTCGCCTTCCTGCTGCCCTCGCCGCCGCTGCCGCCGTCCTTGGATAGGGCTTTCTGAGGCCGAAGGGTGCGTTGTTTGTTTGTGTTGGTGAAACCGCCTAAGCCGGCGAAAACCAAGCCCGCAGCCTCAAGCCCCGGTGGGCTCTCCCTCTCCGGCTAGCCTTTCTCTCTATCTCCCGGCTGGCTTCCCCCTCTCTCCCCTCTGGCCTCTCCCTCTCCTCGCTTATCTCTCCCTCTCCAGCCAGTTCTTTCCCTGCCTCGCTGGTCTCTCTCTCTCCAGGCTGATCTCTCCTCCCCACTGATCTCTCCCTCTCCCAGTTAATCGTCAGGCTGATGTCTCTCCGCCTCTCTCCGAAGATCTCTCCCGTTCATCACTAGCCTCTTCCTTTCCAGAGCGGGCTTCATTTCTTTTGTTGTGATCACTTTCCAGGCTTTCTGCTCCCTTCCTCCCCTTCTCCATCTGCCTTCCCTCTCTGTGACCCCCACCATTCTCTGTACCACAATCCACAGTGTCCCCTGCTCTCTCACAGAACAGCCAGGGCCCCCAGCTGAAGCCGAGGGTAGTTAGTCTCTCCGTATAGAGAACCCCAGGGTTCCAACGTCTGCTGAAACAGAGGTTATGGCTGGTGAGAGTAGAGGCGAGCGGCCCAGCTTGGCTGGCGGCTCCACGTCTTGGTTTCTGCACCTCCTCAAAATTCCTGGGATTTGGGTTAAGCTGGCCTTGTGATTTGGACCCAGCTTCCCTGGCTCCCTCCCTGTGCTCCTCCTCAGTTCTCCTCCATCTCCACTGATTTTGAAAATGGATGAAGGATAATGGGAGGCTATGGAAACCGCGGCAGCCCGCAGGGTCCCTTCCAGTGCTTTGCGGTGGCGTTAGATATCTTCGTCAAAATCATCGCTGTCTCCATCATCTTGTTTTTTATCTGTCTTGATGGAGGTCACATAGAAACAGCCCTAGGACAAGTGGCTCGTCTACTATTATTCTTTGATTTTGAATAGTTTCTCGAATGTTTCACGGGTGGGTAGAATGATTGCTTTTTGGTAACATTAATATTAGTTATTGTTGCATTAATATTTGATAGTGAATGAGAATGACACTTTATTCTCATCTTTATATTCGATGGAGTTAATAATTTAATTACTACTATTAATATAATTATTATTCCTTAGACTGAGGCTAAATTCGTTTTTACTCTTCATGCTACCATAGTGGTTAGATAAGTCTTGCTAACTGGGCAGGGTAGGAACGCCAGGTCTTCCTTCTCCTTGGTGTCAGGAATTGGAGCGGTGGTGAAAGAATAAAGCGACTCTCCAGATGTCTTTGCGCCGAGATTGTTTGTGCAGAGGACCACCTTCATCCCAGATCAGGGACCGAGGACACCGATGGCTCCTTGGTCCCGCAGGCCGCCAGGCCCTGCACTCAATTCGCTTTTCTGCAGCCCTCCACCTCACTCCGCTTGGAATCTCAGGGTTCTGGAGCAAGCGAAATCGTGCACTGGTTCCGATTTATTTGTCTATTTATTTATTTTTGGCCTGGGTGGGCCTTTAGGGTTTGGGTGATTCTGGACGTTGATCTCTTGGAGTCATCCAGAGAATCTTAGCCTCTTGGTAAGTCCCAGCCCTCGAACCCTGCGCTCACGTAGTAGCCTCCTGAGGCTGACTTGAGAGGCCTCGGGTTGGAATGTGGACAGTTAAGCCTGTGTGTGAGCTCAAGGGAGCCACTAGATCGTCGGCCATTCCCGTAAATCGGAGAGGTATTCGGTTGACCGTGTATGACCCTGGGCCTTATTGTCCTTCTCTGTAAAATGAGAGATTTGAATTAAACGGTCAATGGGGTGCCTTCAGGATTTAAGCCCATGGTCCTGTGATACCACGATTCTAGGGGGCCACTGCGCCGAGGGTCTATGGAAACTCATCTCCCACTGAAAGGCTCTTGCTCCGAAGGCCACCTGGCCCTCTCTTTACGCTGGCTACAGGGGTACTCCTGGCCACCGAGGAGAAGGAAAAATATTTTATTTATATCTGGCTTCTAGGTATAGTTAACATAATTCGGGTCAGCCTTGATGGAGGCCCGAAAGTCGGCGAACTCAAGCCGGGCGCGGCCTTGGACCCAGTTTTTTCGCTCTCTTTGCAAGAGGCGGGTTATATAGGGGAACAGTCGCTGGTTTCGAGGGGGAAAAAAAAACACAGTCCAAGGAGTCAGACAGAGGTTCAGAAGGAGGAGTCAAAGGAGGGCAGCCTCCGCCAATCTTGTTTTAAAAAAAAAAAAGAGTGCTGAATTTTTTTGGGTCCTACCCAAGCGCTTCCCAAAATACCGAACTCTTATCTTTATTGGCCTTTCCAGAAGTCCAGACAAATTTGACGAGCAGCTTGCTTATCGCGGCGCAGATAGGTCGCTCGCCGGCTCCTTCTGTCTGACGCGCAGCATTTCACAGGATATTGTGCCCAATAATAATAATTATAATTATAATAAACCAAAGACACTCTAGTTTGGAGCAGAGGCGAGTAGGTGCTGGAGAGCCAGGCCTCGCAGACCTCTCTGGGGCCGACCCCTCTCTGTCAGTCCTCCCTGAGTCCACTCCCTTCAACCCGTCTGAGTATTTTCCGTTTTTCCCTTTTTCCTTCCCTCCTTCCATCCCTCCCCCTTCACCCCGGGCTGCGGCTGCAGCGGAGGACCCAGCGAGGGCAACTCGGACTATGGCGGACGCCGACGAAGCCTTTGGCCTCCCGCATACGCCTCTGGAGGCCGAGTCTAAGGAGCTGCCTCCCGAGGCCAAGCAGGAGAACCCTCTGGGGAGCAGCAGCAAAGCCCCCGCGTCCCCGCAGGCGGCTTTCACCCAGCAGGTAAGCTTGCTCCGGGGACTTCCACGGAGTCTTCAAGCCGGGAGCATCAGCCCAGGCCAAAGACTTGAGGCTGGATTTCTCCCTAAACCGTATCAAGCCCACGGGGGAAACTTCAGACAGCTTTCCATGGCTTCTGGGCTTGGCGTGGTTCGTTTATTTATTTATTTATTTTTAGCGCTTCCTCAGGCCAAGAAAATCACAGTGATCAGAACGAGAAAGCAATTAGGTAATCGAGGCCCAAAAGTTTCCCTTTGAAACAACCCATCTGGAGGGAAACCAAGCCCAGGTCTCTGGATAATGCCCTGCTTCACTTTGCGGGTGTAGACGCGGCTCTGAAAAGCTCATTAAATCGCGAGGTCAGCGTTCACTCCTAGACACGCTTTGAGAAATGGTTTTGACCCTTCCTCAGATCTTCAGAGCGTTTCCTCTCCGAGGCTCTCGTTTTCTCCACCCCTCCTGCTTTTTATTCTCTTTCATTCTTATTCATCTCATTCTCTCTCCTCCCTCCCTCCCTGTCTCTCCGTGTCTCTCTGTCTTTTTCTCTGTGTATGTGTCTGTCTCAGTTCTCCTCTCCTCTTTTTTTTTTTAATCTCTGGAGAGATGTGCTTTTGGAATCATTTATCTTGAATTTGGAGAAAGGATTTGACCTGAGACTCGCCCACGCTGCAACAGGGATCTTCTTCCAGGTTTTTTACCTACAAACCGGTGAGGACCTCTCTTAATCTGGCTCCGCTTGAACCTAAACGTTTAAAAGGAAACTAAGCCAGAACGCCTGGGGTAAATACAAGAAAACATATTGTTCTGTCCTTTTAAACTAGAGAGAAACTGACAGGGTTTTAGAAATCTCCTTAGTCAAGTCTCTCTCTCTCTCTCTCTCTCTCTCTCTCTCCCTCCCCCTCCCTCCCCATCTTCCTCCTTCTCCCTCTGTCTCTCCTTCTTTCCCTTTCTCTCTTAGGGGCCTCATATGCTGAATGTGGAATAAACTCTGCTAATGTGAGCCTTGGCTTTATACAACCTTTTATTAATGTGAATTTTATTTCCTTGAAGGGTTCCCTGTGTGTATCTCTATAAATACACACATATTCTTTGCAATGTCTGCTTCAGCTTTTGCATGCAGCAAGGGAAGAGAATGATTCCTCATATTTGGATGCTGAATTTATTTTTATTTGAAAGTAATTTGAAACCATCTTTTGTAATAAGTTACAGTTGCAAATTTCAAAGAGATTTAGTTTCACATTGTAGAAGTTTTAAAATTAAGACCTCAAATTATAGTCAGGCTCCATTGTAGGAAACTATTTACATGCGTGTGTATATGCACAGATAAATATAAGCATATTTATCCATGTATATGCTCACATGTATGTGAAGAGCCTCATTTTCTTTCCTGTTTGGAGACTGATTTTTTTTTTCTTTGCAGAAGCAAGGAGGCAAATAGGTTTCCATAGATTGGGGTAGGTGGGTCTGCCAGAGCAGGCCCCTGTATTTCATGCATGATGAGAATTTTACCAGTGTAGAAACACTACCTGAGCACCCCTGGGCTTTCCCAACCATTGGTTATCACTGTGATTCTTACTCATAATTTTGTCTAAGAGTAGGTAGAATTTCTAAGGGGAAGGCAGTAGAAAGAGTAAATTTTTCTTTTTTTTTTCTTTTTCGTGGAAACAGTTTACATAGAATGTCTGACTTACTAGATTGTATTTCCTCTACCCTCCATTCCCTCATTCCACCTCCCCACCCCACCACCTTGTGATTGTATCCAACATTCCTGCAAGGTGAACTTGGCAACGTTTTCCTTTTCTGAATTCCTTTTTGAAACGAAGAATTTTAAGGAGATACTTAAATGAACTTCAGTTAGGAATCCCCTTCTTCTCTTCGTGTATGTGTGCATGTTTTTGTATTTATGTATATGTATATTAAATGTATATGTATATGTGTGGGGGTGTTGATCAGGGAAGTAATTTATTAGTTCAGTCCTACCCCAGTCCACTTGATGAAATTTTAGGGAAGAGACTTTTGCCAGAAAGGGGCCACCTCTTCTAATTTCATTAAATGGATGGAGTGGAGTTCAACTGATCAGAAACCCTTATTAACTCTCCTTATATACATGTGTGAGCGTCGGTGTGCATATACTTTTAAATTGTCTGTGCACAAACATGTTTCCATTAAAAAGCAACCGTTTTTTTTTTTTAACTTCCATTGTCTTTTTTGAAATGGGGCCTTCCGTTAGCTCTGCGTTGGTCTTTCCTCTAGTTCCCTTTGGTGTCACCCTTTGACTAGTTAATTCTAGCACCCACTGGCCGGCGCTCCCTTTCTTATAGCTCCAGCAACATATTCCACCAAAACCAGCCTAGAAACAGGGTCCTTTGCCCTGCCTCCACCTCCAGGATGCCAACCTAGTCTGTCCCACTGGTTTGCCCAGAACATACAAGGAGGGGATGAAGGAGGGAGGCGCTGCTTTCTGCTCTACCTTCCTGGGGTGCCCATCTCAGGATGTGGAGAAGCCTGGATCATTCATTCCACCCTGTAGACAAGGGACAGAGACCAGGCCCTGGATAAAGAGGCCTACAGAAGATGGGGACTTGTAAGAAAGAGCAATGCTGGTGTTGGGGGTGGGGGGGGAGCTGAACTTCAGCATTTTCCCTCTGGAACTCCAGGCCTGAGGTGGAGAGCGACTGGGGGTGGGGGTGGTTTCCAATGGTGACTTTCTGTGGCCTTATTCTTCTTGTTGTCTTGCAGGGCATGGAGGGGATCAAAGTGTTTTTACACGAGCGAGAACTGTGGCTGAAATTTCATGAAGTGGGGACAGAAATGATCATCACCAAAGCGGGAAGGTAAGACGTTGTCTTGGCCTTAAGGAGGAAGTCGAATGTGAATTGTATGAGGAGAGAAAGGGGGTTGGGGAGTGTGAGACACTTTTTATAAGAGGGAAAAAATATATTTTGACTAGGTACTTGTTTAAAAAAAAAATCCCTGTGAAAATTCATCCATTGATCTCAGACAAACAGGAGGGGAGTAGGGGGAGGGAAAGTCAAGTCTTCAGCTCCGGAAATTTGGCTCCTCTTCCACCTCGTATATAGACAGAAGAAAGGGCTCCAGAGAGCATGATATCTTAAGGGATTAGTAATGAGAGAAAGAGAGAAAAGAGAGAGAGGGAGGTGGGGTGGGGGAAAGAGAAATCGAGAGAGGTGAGATTGAGAGAATGAGATGCAGAGAGGCAAGGCTGAGAGACAGAAGAGAAGACAGAGAGGGGAGAAACTGGGGGGCTGGAGGGAGGTGAGAAAGAAGGAAGATTGAGAGGAAAGAGGAGAGATCTAGATAAACACAAATGAAAAATGGGAAGAGATGGGATTGGGGGAGAGGGGGAATTATTGAAGGAGAGATTGAGAGAACCAGCAAGGTGAGACAGAAGATAGAGAGGGGGGAAGAGATGAAGACAGGACAGAAACGGAGAAAGATGGAAAGAAGAGAAAGCGAGGGACAGAGGAAGAGAGGAGAGAATGGGACAAAGAAAAGAGAGAGGCAGAAGACTGGGAGATGGGAGAGAATGGGAGAGAAAGAGATGGGGAGAAGAAAGACACTGGAGGAGAAGAGAGACAGAGAGATGGGAGAGAATGAGAGAATGAGAGAATGAGAGAATGAGAGAGAGGGAGAGAGGGAGAGAGGGAGAGAGGGAGAGAGGGAGAGAGGGAGAGAGGGAGAGAGGGAGAGAGGGAGAGAGGGAGACAGGGAGACAGGGAGACAGGGAGACAGGGAGACAGGGAGACAGGGAGAGAGGGATTCCATTTAATCAAGCACGAGTCCAAATTTTTCTCGCTTCTCTCCCCCCTCCTTGCCCCCAAATTTGGCATCCTTCCAGGGTCCCACCCGTTTGCCAAATCCTGAATGTTGAATGTATTCGCTACCTCTCTCATTGTTTATAGGAAGCAGTCGAAGCCTTTGAAACGTAGACGGGGCTCTGCTGAGCTCTTTATACAGACACAGATAAACACGGCAGCTCTCACAAATAGACACTCACCCCAGAGTCGCTGTTAAAAGCCCTTCAGGGCTAAGCGAGAAGGTTAGCCCGCCTGGCGGCGGAGGCTAGCAGAGTGCTGAGTGCCCTGAATTCTCCCCGCCTGACTGATTTAAGGAAACCTACCCTCAGCCAATCAGTGCCCTCACCTTGGACTTTGGCCCGTGATCCCCACTCCTTTTCTACAGGCCCAGGTGTTGAATGGACTGGGGACTGTCTTTAAAAAGATCTGCCCCCTCCCAACCCTTGCAGGCCCAAGGCCTGAGGACAGACAGGCCCTGGCTTAGAGGGGAAGGACTTCTTCAACACCGCCCCCCCCCCCCCCCCAGCCTGTTCCGCAGTAAACTGGGAGAAATTTGACATTTATTATTATTTGGAATTAAACAATGTCTCTGTCCCCGCCACGCCGAAGGGCCCGAGTGATATATTACCGGTCTGTTTACAGTAAAATAGAAAGGGGAAAAAAAGGCAGACTTTCCTCCTATTCCGTTTTGGAAGCTGAGGCCGCAGGCCCAGCATAGTCTCCTGGAAAGATTTCACTATAAAAGGATTGCAAACCACCCCTCGACGCTAAGACTTCTGGACAAACCATTGCGCATAAACACAGGGAGACTCTGGTTACCTTCCGAGGGAAGGGAATGGAGGGAAGCTGCGGGGTGGGGACGCTACCCCCACAAGCTTGGCTTCAAATGCTTGCCACCCCCACTTCCCCATCTTGCCTGCCTGCCTTTGGGAGGCAGCACCAACCGGGCTCCTTTCCCAGGCAACTGGAACCGGTCATCCCAAGGATGCTGCTGCCGACCCCCAGGGCCTGATTTTCTGCAGGGCAGCACTCACTGAAGCCTGACTCTAGATAGAAGGCCAGCGAGCTCTTGGTATCATCTCCAAAGGGGATGCTGTTTTTGATTTAATTCCCTCCCTCCCCTTGATGGAGTCCAAGTGGGTTACATGCCATTGGAATGGGTGCAGGGGTTAGAGGTGGAAGAGAAGGGGGCAAAAAGGAAGAAAAAAGAAAGAGGATGTGGGAAAAGGGAACAGAAGATAGGAGGAGAGAGACAAGCAGAGAGAGAGGAAGAGAGAGAGAGAGGGAGAGAGAAAGAGGAGAAAGAAAAGGAAGAAAAGGGAAGGAATAAAAGGAGAGAAAGGGAAGAAGAAGGGAGAGATGAGGAAGGAAGGAGAAGAAGAGGCAAATGGCAGAATCAGTTTCAAAATCAGGAGTTGATAAAGGTAATCAGATGAGATAATGTTTGGAAAGTGCTTGGCACATAGTAAGAGCTTAATAAACACTTATACTTTCCTTCCTTTCTCCCCAGCAGGGGTGAGGAGCAGGCCTGCTGCCCCAGTGTCTAAGTGTATGGATATGTATGGTGGGGTAGGGGCAGGATTAGTCATCTGTAAATTCCCTTGGGCTGTGGGCATATGTATATCTCCTGGAGTCTCCACGGGATCCTTGAGAGCACGTGTGTTTCCGGGGTCTCCACAGGATCCTGTGCGCAAGTGTGCATGCCCAGACCGTTATCACCACCAACAATAACAACTCAAAGAGAAGTCGTTATTATGGAGTGAGCTTCCTCCTTCGCTTCCTACTGAAAGACCTGCCTCTGGGAACTAAATTTAGCTGGAGTTGATGAGTTGAAATGAAGGGGGAGGGAGAACTGGTGTGTGTGTGTGTGTGTGTGTGTGTGTGTGTGTGTGTGTGTGTGTGCGCGCGCGTGTATGTGTGAGCGCACAGAGAGGTAGTAGTGGTGGTGGTGAACTTTCTATATTCCAAACGAGTCAACAAAAAGAGCAAGTCCTCCTTTTTCTTCTCCAAGATCGCGCTGTCGCTCTCCCCCACTACACCTCCTCTGTATCTGGCCCCCGCCTCCATCCCTGTGCTCAAAATAGGCAGGAAAACCTGGGCTGGATCAGTCCTGGTGTGGAGTTGGAAATCAGGCTTTCCCCCTGGATCAATCCCTTCTTCTGCTACACCGGGTGAAGCGAAGATCTCTGATCTTCATATTAGTATTAATCAGTTATTCTGTCTTCTCCCCATCTCTTTCTCTTCCTTCTCTTCTTCCTCCGATCCTCCTTTTCTCTCTCTCTCTCGTCTCCTGGAAAACTCCTTTTCCTCCCTTCCCTTTGTCTTTTATTACTTTCTCTTCCTCCTCTCCTTCCTTCTCTCTTCTCTCTCTCTTCTCTGCTTCTCCTCCTTCTTCCTCTTCCTCCTCTCCCCTTTTCTCCTACTTCCCCTTCTCTTCTTCTTTTCCTCCTCTTCCATTTGTCTCTCTTCCTTGTCTCTCTCCTCTGTCTCTGTTTCTATCTGTCTATTGCCCTGTCTTTTCTCTTTATTTCTCTGTTTTCTGTCTCTGCCTGGCATCCTTCACTTCCCTCCATCTCTCCCTTTCCCTACGTGCCCCCCTTCTGTCCCTCCTTTCCCCCACCTCCCTCCATCTCTTCTCCCCTTCCTAC
The DNA here is from genome assembly GCF_900497805.2 of Vombatus ursinus. Taxonomy (NCBI): domain Eukaryota; kingdom Metazoa; phylum Chordata; class Mammalia; order Diprotodontia; family Vombatidae; genus Vombatus; species Vombatus ursinus. The sequence continues at coordinate 2,723,402 of NW_020941065.1, read as the reverse complement.
CCTCTCTCTAGGCGTATGTTCCCCAGTTACAAAGTCAAGGTCACTGGACTGAATCCCAAAACGAAGTACATCCTGCTCATGGATATTGTACCAGCTGACGACCACAGATACAAATTTGCAGATAATAAATGGTAGGCATCTGGGGGAGGGGAGAAGAAGATATGTAGACAGAGAACTCCAGGCCTACCCCCATTATTCCCAGATATGCTGCCCTACCTACTGAGCATTAGCTGAGATGACTCTCTAATGTTCCTATGTGAAAGAGGTATTTCTCAGCATAATGTCTGCACAAAGCTATTTACTATTTTTTAATGAGTTATCTGCTTTGAACATGCCTTTTATTAAACCATTGACTTGGCATTTAAGTGAGCTGAAGGGCTAGGGGAAGCCAGAAATGACAGAAGAGACCTAGGGGTTTTTTTTTCCTGGGATGAGAGAAAATAGTCTTCAGAGTGCTTGAAAATCCCTGGAAGGGATTTCTGGCTCTTGTTTCAGATCTTTGGTGACTGGATTGTGGTGGCATTGTGGCCCAGGTGAATCTAAGGGTCCCAGAAATTAAATAAACACAACAGCGGGAGACAAGAAAAAATGAAGCCCTAGATGTATGCAAAATGGGGCTGCTCCAGGAGGTTCTGGGGCCCTGGCAGTGGATCATAAGGGTTGCAGGAGAGGGATTATATGAGATCCATAGTAGCTTAAAGGAAACAAGAAGAAGAAGGAAAAAAAACACATTTCTGGATGAGAAACTGAAAGCCACCTTTCTGTAGGGTAAAACGGCCTTCTGCTCTGAGCTTGTGGCTGGCCAGGTTCACTTGGTGGGCTGGATTAGGCTGGGCCACTAGGCTCCTTAGTCCTTGGACTCAGTGAACTGGAATTTCCTTTGGGGCTAGGTCTGTGACTGGGAAAGCAGAGCCTGCTATGCCTGGACGGCTGTACGTGCACCCGGATTCTCCAGCCACAGGTGCCCACTGGATGCGGCAGCTGGTCTCCTTTCAGAAACTGAAGCTTACCAATAACCATCTGGACCCATTTGGACATGTGAGTACCAGGCGCCTGGTGTCCTATCTTTTCCACTTCTCCCTCCAGGCTCAACATTCTTTCTTCCTTGTCCTCCTTCTCTTCTTTCACGTTCTCCTCTTATTCCTACTTTTTTCTTTCCCTTCTTTTCCTTCTTTTTTTCTCCCCCACTTTCTTATCTATTCCTTCTTTCTCTTCCTTCCTTACCTTCTTCCTCCCTTTTTCCTTTTCTATTTTCTTCCCCTTCTACCTTTGCCCTATATTGTGTCCCTCCCCATCTCCACCGACTCTTCTTCCTTCCTTGTCTCCTATGACAATCTCCTTTCTGGTTTTGTAAATCCAAGCTTTACACTGCTGAGTAGGGCATTGAGTCAGGGCTCAGCTTGGGTACCCTTACCCAAGATGACATTGTATCTATATTCCTCCTAGCATCCCCCAGGTTGGCCCCTCTGTGTGTGATGGGAGGTCTAGAGAGACTGACAAACAACAGAAATGACCTGCTGACTTGGGCAGCAATGCCCTGTCCCAGTCCTGTCCCAAACACAGACCCCAATTGGTGTGCTTGGCCTGGGTCCCAGGGACCCTGGGGAGAAGGGAGGAACCTGCCAGGTTTTTGGTATGATGATTCATAAAAGAACAGGGGTTGTAACCTGGGCCAGGCTGAACCTTTAACTAACCATAAGTGGCATGGAGTCCAAAGACAGGTACAAGACCTAGACCCACTAGAATGTCACCTCCTCAAAGGCAAGAATTATGCCCCTTTTATCTCCTGGTGCAAACAGGAGGCTCAGATATATATATATATATATATATATATATATATATATATATATATATACACATATATATATGCATATATATTTGGGGGGAGTGGGGTTAGGCAATAGGATTCAGTGACTTGCCCAGGGTCACACAGCTAGTAAGTGTTATGTGTCTGAGGCTGGATTTGAACTCAAGTCCTTCTGAATCCAGGATGGTGCTCTATTCACTGCACCACCTAGCTGCACCTCAACCCACAAATATTAACTAAGCATTCATTTTTGAAGACCCCTATTCTGGTTGCTGGGGGAAGAGAGATACTAAGTTCATCAACAACTGGGTTTTTTTCCTTTTAGTCCTCCCATTTAAGTAGTGGAGAAGACTTTGAACAGTGAGTTATAATATATGATGTCAGCAAGTACTTTTGATAGGATGGAAGCAAGTTCCAGGTGAGGTGTAAGGATCCTGACTTGCCATGGAGATGCTGATAATGATGTTAACAACAAAGACAGAAATTATAGGCAGCAAGGCATAGTATATATTGGTTCAAATACTACTTCTAATTTATACTAGCTGTATGATCTTGGTTAAGCCACTTAATCCCTGCTGACCCTAGGCACTTCTCTCTAGGGGTCTCCAAGACCCTTTCAGGGATCCTTGAGGTCAGAATTAGTTTCATAGTAATATTACAACATTTTAATGTACAATACGGTAGTTATCAATAGATATAACTATATACACAAAACTTCCTTAGTGAAGGAGTTCCTCAATAATTTTAATTGTAAGGGTTCCTGAGTCCAAAAAGTCCTGACAGTTAGCTGATCTGCATGTATGGAGGAAGTCTCCACTGTAGGAGTTCCCCACACCAAGAAGTCACAGGCCCATATGGATAGCATGGTATCTTAGTAATAATAAAGGACATTTATGTAGCACTTATGATTTTTCAAAGCCTCTTATATAGAATATTTAAGGGTACAGTGGGTAAAATGCTATACTGGGAACAAGGAAGACCTAGATTATATTCTTGCCTAAGACACTTACCAGCCTGTGTGTGTCCATGGACAAATCACTTAACATCTCTGTGCCTCAGTTTACTCATGTAAAATGAAGAGCAACTAGGTGGCCTAGAGTCAGGAAGAACTGAATTCAAATCCCACCTCTGACACTTACTAGCTGTGTGACCCTAGGCAAGTCACTTCTCCTATTTGCCTCAGTTTCCTCATCAGTAAAATGGGGATAATAATAACCTCTAACCCCCAGGATTATTGTGAGGATCAAATGAGATCATAATTATAAAGGGCTTAGCATGATGCCTGGCACATTGGAAGTGTTACAGAAATGTTAGCTATTATTGTTATTAACATGATTTATGGCCTCTAAGGTCCTTTCCAGCTCAAAATTTTCTAACGGAGTAGAAGGTAACCAGAGAGGGGAAGATATTAGCAGCTGGGGGCATCAGAAAAGGCTTTGTGTAGAAGGAGGTGTTGGAGCTAAGCCCTGTCCAGCCTTCCTACTTCATTTCTCTACATCCCCCCACCCCAAAGTGAATTAAATGGATCTACCATGTGATAAAAATGGTCCAGAAGTCCTTGAATCTCAGGGAGGTATGTGCAGGTCACAACTTCCACCTGAGGAAGGGTGTGGAAAAGGGCTAATTCTGGGACCTCCATCATGTTTAAGATTATTTGAACTCTTAAAAAGCCCTGTGAACTGTTATTTGTGTCCGGGGAGGAGACTAACGTAGTTAGGGCCTGAAGGCCTGAACTGAATTCTCCGGGGCCTAGGCAGGAAGAAGGGAGTTTAATGAGGTTTGGGTGAGGTGTCTCACTTAAAATCTTGACCTTCCAAGTGGGGTCCCACAGCCTTGTTCATTTGCTCTCCCAGGAGAGTGAGAGCAATGTGTTTTGGGATATGGGGCCCTCTAAGATGCAAAATGGCCATTTTGGGATAATGAAAACTGAAAGCACATTGGGAAGGAAGCTTAGAAGAAGGGGAGTAAAACCCACCTCCATTCCCCATCCCCTCCCAAGGTTGATCGGGAAGGAATATTGTAAAGAGCACATGCTTTGAAGTGAAATGTCTCAATTCCCACTCTGCTACTTATTGGCTGTGTGACCTTGGGCAAGTCATTTATCTGCCCTTCAGTTTCTTCATCTGTAAAATGGGGGTGGGGTAGATGTTGAATGGTCACCTCTAAGGTCCCTTCCAGCTTTAGATCCTATAAATAATAACAACAATAATAGCTAATATATGGTACTTACTATGTGCCAGGCACTGTGCCAAGGACATTGCAATTATGATCCCTTTTGATCCTCACGACAATCCTGGCAAATGGGTGCAGTTATTATCCCCATTTTACAGATGAGGAAATAGAGGCAAACAGGGTGAAGTGACTTGCCAGGGTTCACACGGCTAGCAAGCGTCAGAGGCCAGATTTGAACTCCTGGCTTGGCCCCAGCACTATACGACACCATAGTTGTTTTTGTTTGTTTGTTCGTTCGTTTGTTTTTCCTGAGGAGGGACACACTGGCCTAAATATGTGTACACATGTTATATAATATGTGTACATGATCTAACACATAGACATATTTGCATGCGTATAGGTCACTGGACTGATTGCTTGAGTCTGGGCTTGTGCTAGGGCTTATTTGTCTGTACTTCCAGCCTGTGAGCCCCAGTGTCTCTTCCCCCTCCCCTCTATGTTTCCCTGGAAGCAAAATATTTACTGTGTGATGAGGGAGCATCTCTCAACAACTCCCCCACCCCTATCTGCTTTTCTGAAGCACGTTTTGCTCAGGCTGGGCTCCTTTGACGGCCTCCAGGCCACTCCAAACACGGTTCCTGGGTTAGCAGCAACCTTTTGCTCACCAGGAAAATATGCCTTGGGTCATAGACTTAAAGGTGGAAGGGACCTGAAAAGTCATCCCCCTCCCCCTGCATTTTTTGAGATCCACAGAGGGAACTAATCTGTCCAATGTCACTCGGGGTGAGGCAGAGGTACATCGATCTCAGGTTTGGGGGGTCTAAAGTTTGTTGTGCTTTTCCAGGCCCTAGGATTGGGGTCCAAGGGCCCCAGACTCCTCTACCTCTTGGGGCACTTCCCTCATTCTAGGTTCGGTCTGGGGAATCTCGGCGGCATGGGATTTGCAGTCCGCCCCCCAGAGCCTTAGACACACGCGTGGATTCTCCGCAGCGCTGGTCTCCACGCCTCCCCTCTCCAGTTAGTGGAAATTCAGAACTGCCCACGGCCTCCGAGTCTCTGCTGGCTCCCAGAACCCCAGCTGGGGCTTGGGCCCCCAGTAGGGGGCCACCCTAATGAAATTAAAGGCCATTAGATCGTTCCCCCGTTGATGGCCAGCGACTGCCCTTGGATGTCAAACCAATTTGGTTAAGCCGGGGCGATGGCAGCGCCGGCCTGGGGGCTCTGGCGGGCCTCGTGCGCCCAGCTGCGTCTCTCGGTCGGTCGCCAGGGCGCCCGGCTCCGCGTCGCCATCGGGCCGGGAAGAGAGGGAGGGAGGCAGGCAGCCCGGCGGCCACTTTCCGAGATTAGACCAAGGCCCAGGAGTCCAGGGCATCTGCGGCATCCCAGGGCACTGCTGGCCCCTCCCCGCCTTTCACTGGGCCCACTCCCATCTCTAAAGGAAGGCCAGGAGGAGATCTCTACCGCCTTTGTCTTTCTCCTTCCTCTTTTCCCCCAGATCTTTTCCTCCTCCTCCTCTTCTTCCTCTTCCTCCTCTTCCTTTTCTACTGTTACTACCCAGCCAGTCTATTTTAATAACTATTCTCTTAGAAAGAGAATTAGGAACACTTTCTTCATTCATACTTTAAGAGGGAGCATGAACAGTGATCCCCACAAGTTCATCTGTAAAACTGAGAATAATAGGACCGGGAAAGGATTGAACTCATAGGTTTGTTGTGAAAATTAAATAAAATGCTATAGGTAAAGTGCTTTGCAAACTTAATGCACCATTAAAGATCTGTTGCTATCATTTTGGTTGCAGCCCTGTAGGAATATCTCCTGGGGAGGAAACTCCCCACATAAGTGGATTTTGGCACCGGTAATTCAAAAGCACTTATCAATCAGTATATATCTGTTCCAGGAACTAAGCAAAGTCCCCAGGATACAAATTCAGGCAAGCAAACACACCCTGCCCTCAAGGAACTTACTTTCTAATTGGGAAATCAGAATGGGGAGGAATGTTTTTTTGATAGAGTGGGTCTATTTATCTTGTTCCAGAATTAGGGCAACAGAATTGCCTGGGGGCAATGAGAGTTGAGTGATTTGTCCAGGGTCACAAAGCCAGGAAATGTCAGAGGTGGGATTAGAATCCCGATCTTCCTGGATCCAAGACCAGCTTTCTAGTCACTATATGTTGTTGTTATTTTTAACATATTGATGATGGTATTTATTTATTTTTAACATCAGCATTAAAAGTGCCCTCAGTGGTGTTTTAATGAATTTTTTTAATAGGAATGCTAAAAATAAGCTTGCTTTTATGAGTTTATTCATTTCTTATATACTGACCTGACCTCTTCCCATCAGTCACTGGCTTCAGAAGGGAGAAGCCTAGGAAATGAAATGAAATGGGTAATAATGAGACAGTGATGCTAATAGGATCTCTTCCTTGGTCACATGCCACTTCAAAACACAGCCCAAATAAAGAAATGCAAGTGGAGGGAGTAAACATAATCATTCTAACGTGAAAAGGCAGACAATTTGTTGTCTATCTAGGTCCAGGGGTAATTGGACTGTGCAGGAAACTTAGAAAGTTAGGGGCTGCAATGGTTATTTAAGATCCCTTTGGGAGGATTTGAACCTGGGTCTTACTGACTCCAAACCCACTACCAAAGGTGTCAAACTCAGGCACATGGACAGCATGAGAGCAAATGTTGCAGAACCAGATTAAAATGTAATTGAAAAATGTTTCACAAAATAAGTAAAAATCTAATACATATAGAGAAAAAAAAAACCTCTTAGGTGAAATTTAAAAACTAACCCTAAGGTTTTACTTTCTAGACAACATCATCCTAGAATTCAAATCAGTGGTGGGGAAAACGGTTTTGTTTTCCTCCTTCTCAACCCTACTAGACTTTTCCATTTCTCTTGCTTTCTCTGACTTTCAGTACTTTGAACAAAGGGCTTCATCTCCCATACTGTGGGCACCAGGAAATCCATTCCCAACCCCCACGAGGTAGCCAGGGGCCCAAACTATGAATAGTACCTCCAAGCCTCAAGTCCCCTTCACCGGGTCCCATCTAGACTCCTCTCTTCCCTTTTCCTCCCATGTTCAGTTCCCAGGTTGCCATCCCTGTTTCCTCCCAGAAGGAATCATGGGAGCTATCACAGTGGTCATTTTAGGTTCTGTGAGCCAGGAGTTAATTTGTCGAGCAGCATTTTATTAAGTATCCTGATTTACTGTTGTGTATGCCTTTGGGTATATTCCCTCAACGTTGTCCAGGATATTTCTGGTGAAAAATGCCATTTGGAAAGAAAAACAAATTTTTTCCATTAACCTATTCGCCTTTTTCCACGTTAAAAAGACCCCAAACAATCAAAAACGCAATTTATGGATTGTTATTGTTGTTATTATTTTGCAAAAGGTTGTCTTTAGTGATTCGTAGCAATGCTTTCTGATGTGGCCTGGATTTTTTATTCTTTTTCTTTTTTTTAAAATTTGTCTTTAGATTATACTGAATTCCATGCACAAATACCAGCCTAGACTGCACATCGTAAAAGCAGACGAAAATAATGGATTTGGCTCGAAAAACACAGCCTTCTGCACCCACGTCTTCCCAGAGACGGCTTTTATCGCTGTGACCTCCTACCAGAATCACAAAGTAAGGAGATCAGTTCATTAAAACACTCCCATGTGGATGTTAGATACTGCAGGAACTCGGACTCAGGACCGTGCTCCACGCGGAAACACCTGTGCGGCTTTCTACGGGTTTCTTTCAGAAAGCCTAAGAACAGGGGACGCGCATGCTCACTGTGATCCTCTCCTTCCCTCCCCCTCCCTCGTTCTGTCTTCCTCCCTCCCGCCTCGTCCGCAGATGAGTCCCCATCCTATTCCATTTATATGCCCTAAGTATATATACTCGGCAGGGGTTGCGGCCCTCGCACTCCCACCACGGGCGTGTAATCTCGAGGCAATCTGCAGTTTGTAACTGTCTTGTTTTTCCAGTTGCACGCAGACCCCCACAAAGAACAACAGTTTGTACCTACCCTAGGGCGAGTTTCAGAGGGGGTTAAGTTTACTAGGGGAAATGCGGCCCAGGAAAATTCTCTAATAGGATGCTTAGCCGAGCACGCTCTGGCCCAGCACCTAGTCTCTTCCCGCCCTCTGTCCGCCTTCTGCTAGCCCCGAATGCTGGGAGAGGGTGACTCCCCCAAATAGCTGTCAGGGAGCGAGGTAACGGTTACTCCTTACCAGGGATCTTCGATTCCTCATTCTTACTTTGCAAGGGGAAATGAAACAAGCACATAGAAACAGCCGCAACTATTTGTTTACTTTTTGTTTTTCCGTTGTGGTTATTCCACGGTGGGATCTTAGGGCCATACATAGATTTAGATCTGGAGGGGAACTCACAGGTCATCCAATCCAACTCCCTCATTTTGCCGATGGCGAAACTGAAGCCTGGAGTTTAAGTAACGTACCCAGGGTCACACAGCTAGTAAGGGGAAAGTGCCGTATACTTGTCAGATATTGTCATTATCCTCATTCTGTTATTCGTAGTTATTATTATCAATTAATTAATTAATTTCCTAGACTGGGATTGAAGCCCCTTTCTTGTATAACAAAGAAAAAAAAAAGTTAAGCAAAGCTGACCCATATAGTAATCAAGTCTGACAACCAAGGAATTGAGTAGACCGAAATGAAACATTGTGCATCTGTCGTCCCCCTCCCCACCCCAAGAGAAGAGAAGGGACACTTCTAATAAAAACAAAGATTTGCATAGAAAAGAGTTTCATGGGCCATATAGACTGATTTTAAAAAAGGGGAAGGGAGAGGATAGTTAACACCTTATAGGCTACAACCCACCCAGTGATGGACGGACCAGGACTATTCTGTTTTGTATAGCACACAACATACAAATATACAATCTAAATGTAACGTAGGACGTGGAGAAAGGCAGTGTGACATAGTAGAGAGCTGGGTTCGAGCCCAGCCTTTGCCATATACTGGTGGTGCTGGCAAAGCACTGAGCTGTGTTCCAGAGCGAGCTGTCTGCGTCAGTGAAAGGAAAGGCGCGGTCCCTGTCTCCCCCCGCCCCAACCCCGCTGAGGTAACAAAGTATCCAGACGTCCAGAACCCCTACTGTGATTTTATCCCCATGGGTCGGGATGTCAGTTTCTGCATTTTCATTTTTCTCTGCTTGTATGCATGCATTCAGTGTATGTTTTTGTGGAATGTTTCTCATAAAGGAGATTTGCAAAACTAGGGATTGAAGACATGAGAGCTAAGTCTTGTTCCCTAGAAAAGAATGGAGCCCCACCTTTTATTTCCCGTAGGAGGACGGCCTTGTTTTCCTCTTTGTCTGCCCTTTAAAAAGCCGAGTCACCTTAAATACTCCTCCCTTCACCTCCAGGAAAGAAGCGTCAGTCTAGGTGGAGGAAAGAGGTGCTGGTCGCAGCCACCCAGGCTGGGGTTGGGGTGGGAGGGAACGTTTTGGATTACTCCTTTTATCGTTCATAATTACCGGGGAATGATGAGATGGTTGGGGCTGCGTCAGGGAAGGAGGAGAGGAGGCAGTTAGGCAAGGATAGGGGACACACAATCTTGCCCGAGGCTCCTTTCCCCAGCTCCCTGACGTAGAGCCAGGGCGGTGTAAGGAGTGGCCGCGAGACTCGAGTATCTCACCATAGCCTGAAGCTCCCCAATCCTGGTGCAGTCAGTCCAGCACCCCAGAGGTGTGGACCCCAGGGAACCCTCCCCCAGACTCCAAACCAACCTCCTTATCTCATCCCAAATCCCTGGGGAGGGAGGAAGCTCTGTGGCTGGGTGGTGGAGACCTGCGGAGGAGGCGGAAGGGGGAGATTATGAAATAGTGTGGTTAGACTCCAGCTGGGGACTGTCAGTGCCTCGGCTGTGCACATGACCAGCGGCTTTCCCCAAAACAGATGGCCCATTCCTTTGCTGTGCTCTCTGAGGCTGAGCTCAGTCGGGGACGTTGCATGGGCGGGCCAACAGCAGCCAGCCCGCAGAGATCTGCTTTTCGTAGAGGAAGCACCGGAGAGGCCTGGTGAGGCAACAGACTGAGAGAAAGGTGAACCTGTGATACCCAGGAGATTCCAAAGCTTGAGTTCCGGCCACAGTTTCTGCTTTGCAAAATGTCTGCTGTGAACGCCTTAAACCCACGTTTAGCTTCTGTTTGCTGACCATAAGGGGGAAAAATCATTTGAAAAAATCGGGGGCATGGAGCAGAAGATTTCCTTGGAAAGCAGGAGTCCAGGCATGGTTTGGGCTTATAAATACGCAGAGAGATGTAGTATGATGGGGTAGGGCTGAGGAGGAGAGAGACAAAGATGAAAGGAGGATGGGAGGGAGGGAGGGAGAGAGAGAGGGAGAGAGAGAGAGAGAGAGAGAGAGAGAGAGAGAGAGAGAGAGAGAGAGATCTGTGATTTCCTTGGTACAGGGAACTCCCTAGTAAGGAATCTCCACCAATACAACTAGGCACCTTCTCTGACATTTAGAGTTTTAGAGAGTTGCCTGGGGGCAAGAGAAGTTAAATGACTGACCCAGGGTCACACAGCCAGGATAGGTCAAAGGCAGCTCTTGAAACTAGGTCTTCTTGGTTTCCAGGCTGGCTGTCTATCCTTTAAACCGGATTGCTATTATATTCAACATATAAGATAGTTAGTGGTGGCTAGTATTTATATAGCTCCTCAAGGTTTGTTACTTCCCCCCTCCACCCTTAGCCCCACAAAACAAACCAGCAGCTGCTTGACTTTAGAAACTTATTCTGGCTGAGGTCATGCAGGACAAAAGCCCAAAAGACGTTCTTTCCTCCAATACTAAGGTTTGTGAATAATATTAAGATTATGTTTTAATGTGCAGTGTACAAAAGATCCTTCCCCTTTCTCCCCCATCTCCACTCTTTTTCCAATCTAACCACATACAGTACATTCTTATCCCGGAGTCTGTCTGTATATAAACACAGATCATGTATGTAATGAGGTGATACTAAATGTTTTCAAGCCTGGGTTCCTCAATTACACCTGGAAAACAGGTTCTTTCATTCTCAGCTCTCCTCTCCTTTACTTCCTGCTTTGTGCCACACCCCCCAATACCCCCCCCCCCCACCATCCCCAGCTCTGACTGTGTCTAGCAAGAAAATAGGTGAAAGTACATGGAGTGATCAATGACTAACCAACTAATTAATGCCAACTCTCAAAACCATCAGACTGATGGTGGGATGTGGTCCCCCCAAATCCTCCTTAAAGACACAAGAGACACCCATTACTTGTTAGCCCATGAAAAGTTTGTAATTAACTTGTCACACCATAGTAGTTGAAAAAGAGTCAATTCCTCCTCACTTCTATCCCCCCCCCCAAAAAAAACAAGCCCCCAAACTACAATTTCATTACTGGAGGCAGAATTGTATATACAATGGAAAGTTAATTGCCTTGAGATTAGGAGGGCCTGAATTCAAATTCTGAGCCACTAGTACTTGAGTGATGTTGGGCCAATTGCATCCCCAATTTGTGCCTAGTTTTCTCTTTTGTAAAATCAGGGCATCCCCAATTAAATGGCCTCCAAAGTCCCTTGTACCTTGAAGTCTGAAGTCCTAGAGTAGGAAACTCATTTGTGATTCCTATTGATAGAGAGGGGCCTTTTGGACACTGAGGGGTTAATGGTCTTACCTGTGTTCACTGAGCTGGGATCAGAAGCAGGACTGTCCATAGGGCTGGCCCTCTCTCAATAGGCCACTTTAACTCTTTAATAATAACAGTAACAATAACTAACATTTAATTACATTTTAAAGCTTACAAAGAATCCTTCCCCCAACTCTTGGGAATTCCTTTGTATCTCTTTAGTAGCGATTTTTCTATGTACACATTGTTTGCCTTTGGTAGAACATAAGCTTCTTCAAGGCAATGATTGTTGAGTTTTTGTGTTTGTAGGCCCAGATTCTGGCACATAGTAGATCTTCCACAAATGCTTATTAAACTCATTTGACTCAAAGTGAATTGACATACCTTATATCCTTTATTGATATGCATCATATCATTCGTGTCTCACGAAGGCTCCAAATGCATGAGTTGGCCAAATGATAGGTGAATTCAATACAGTGTGTGTGTGTGTGTGTGTGTGTGTGTGTTGGAGAGGGAGCTTAAGGTCTAGCATTCGACCAGATTTAAGTCTGTGAGGGGGAAATCTAAAATTTTGTTGGACTGAATCATCTATTTTTGTATTTGCTTGCATTTTTTAAAGTCAAATAGATTAGCTATACCAATCAGGGTGATGGAGCCTGTAAAAAATCCCGTCTTAGTCCGTATGGCAGGCCCAGCATAGTAAAGTGGGAAGATGCTTTGATTTGGAGAAGAGAGGCCCTGGGTTCAAATCTTAACTCTGTTATTGCCTACTTGTGTGACACTGAGTAAGTCATTACTTTGCTCTCTGGACCTCAGTTTCCTTCTCTGTAAAATGAAGGTGATTAGATGAGACAATATTTAAGATCCTTTTCCCACTCTTACTACCATGAGTTCTTAACCTGGGCTCTGTGAATGTGTGTCTGTGTGTGTTTTTTGATATTTTGATAGCTGTATTTTAATATAATTGTTTTCCTTTGTAATCCTATGTATTTTATTTTATGTATTTTGAAATAATATTCTGAGAAGGGAGTCCATTGCCCAGGGGATCCCTGACCCACCAAAAGATGAAGAATCCTTGCTCTGAGCCAACCAACTCATCAAAAACTTTTTTGAAGGCACTACTATGCCAGGCACAGTGCTAGGCACTGGGGATAAATGACTCAGTCTCTTCCTCCTCTCCTTGGGAGCACAGCTGGAGTTGAGAATTAACTTATTTCCCCAGATGCTTTACAGCATGAAAAGGTATTTTAAAACCTGAATCTTTCCCTAGTGAGGCTGACCCTGAAGTGGGGTTTTGTAAGGTTTTCCCTAAGTTGTCAGGAGTTCTAGGACTGAACCCAAGAAATATTTAGGTGTTAAAAAAAGGTCACATGGACATTTCATTTCCTCACTAGTCCAACAATGGCTGTGTATGCCGGGCAGGTTTATCCCCCCTTAAATTAACTTCCCTTGCAGTTGGCCGGGGCTTGCTTGCTGCCTGAGTCATTGGGTAACTGGCTCATATTTATTAGGTTTGAGTTTTCTGGTCGGGATCAGGAAATGGCCCCCTCCTCCCCATATAGAGAAATAATTAAGATTTTTTGCCCTCATGAGAATTCTTTTCAAAAACAAGAATTTGAAACAATTATTCTCATTAATTTTTACAACCTTTGCCTTGCCAGTTGGACACAGTATTTATATTTGTCCCCTTTCCCAGTCCCCAACCTGCATTTTCTCCCTGGGATATCCGGTTTGGGGCTCATTTGGGGGGGGGGAGTTGTTTAGTATTGTGGGCAGGAGGGGCCTGTTCCAGTGGTATACTTGGCATGAATACGGACATCTGTACTGTTCAGATACATAAAACATGTGCTCACATGCAGAAGATGCCAAGATAATAACCAAGAATAGTTCCCATTTATTTAATTCATTAAGGTTTGCAAAGTTCTCTACATAACCAGGCTCACCAGCTTCTCACAATGACCCTGTGTGTGTGTGTGGTGGTGGGGAGAAGGGTGTTTGCTATTGTCATCCTAATTTTGCTGATTGGGACACTAAGGTCCAGAGAGCTTAGACTAAGCCAGATTTGACCAAGGTCATGAAATTAGTGGAATCACATGGGATTCCAAACCAGGTTTTTCTGCCTCCAAATATATAGTACTATGCTCCATTGAGTGTCACTGTCTCTAAAAAGTCAGTGAGCATGAGTAGAGCAGGGTGCCTGTATAAGATGGAACTGTACTTTATGCAAATGTGAATAGCATTGGTAACATAAATGTGTACATTTCCTTTTTTCCATGTGTGATTGACATCTATCTATGCACAGTGACTATATAGATGTGCATATATGTGTATATATGTATATATGAATGATATGTATGTGTGTGTATATGGATGTGTGCATGTGTGTGTGTGTGTATACATATACATACATACACACACACATATATAAGCTTATGAGGTAAAAGGGCTTGTATGAACCACCTATATATGTATCAATCATTGAACCAACCTGGATTTATTAAGCACCTATTATACAACAAGTCCTCTGCTAGGTGCAGGGGATATAAATACAGAGAATGAAACAATCTGTCCTTTCAAGGAAATTACATATACATGTGATTGAACAGATTCAAACTCTAGGGAAAAGATAGAGAGAAGGAAGCTAGGGAAACATTAACTGTTGTGGCCATGATTCAAGCATCTTAACTCCATTGAACCTCAGTTTCCTCATTCATAAAATGGGTGTAGTAATAAAAATCACTTGTACTTCCCTCCTCAAAGGGCTGTTTGGAGGCTCATGTGAAACAAAGCATTGCTAAAAGCTTTGCAGACCTCATAGTGCAATAGAAATTTCAGCTGTTACCAGGAGAGGTGGCACATGATGTAGTGGATGGGGGAGTAAAGAAATCCCACTTTTGATACTAGCTGTGTGACTTCGGACAAGTTACTTAATTTCTCTGGGCCTCGGTTTCCTCATCTGTAAAATGAGGCTGTTGGACTCCATGGTTCTTAAGTGGCCTTCTAGTGCTACTCTTTTGTAGGTTTTACAGTTGGAAATTTAGTTCCCAATGTCCTGTTTCAGTGATTTTGCAGTTCTTTGGGAATTCTTCATCTCCCAACCCCCTTCTTTTCCCTCCCCACTCCTCTCCTGTTTAAAAATGATGTAATTGTCACCTAACTTTCTGAGCTTCTCTCATTCCCTTCAATGATTCATGAACAATTAGTTTGAATTTCATTATGGCAAAAACATAAGTGAGGAAGGCAGTTTCTACTTGTCCTTTAGAGCCCCTGAAAATAGACTTTTGGGAAGTTAGGTGGTTTAGTGGACAGAGTTCTGGGCCTGGAGTAAGGAATACCTTCATTCAAATCTGGCCACAGACATTAGCTGTGTGACCCTGGATAAGTCACTTAACTCTGTTTGCCTGTTGAAATTCTGCCTGTGATCCTTAGTAATGGTGTGAGAATTGGCTAGTGAGCTTCTGAAATTTTCACACGGGGTTGTTGTGAGGAACAAATAAAATAAACAATGTGAAGTACTTTACTGTCAATGTCAGCTGATAGGGTTGTTTTTACTTCTGAGATGGCCATTTTAATGAGTATATGATTTGTCACAGACGGGTATGCATGTCATATATATCTTATTGAACACCGTGTGTGTAGATATGTGTATATGTACATATAGATATGTATGCATATTTGCATATATACATACATACACATATGTGTATGTGTGTGTTTTCTTTGCTTGGTAGATCTGTGCCCTTAGCACAGTGTCTGGCATATGCCTGACTGATTGACACTACATTATGCTGTCTCTCAGGCACAGGATAGATTTCATGTGTGTGTTTATGTTTACATATGTATATACACACATTGTAACAAATATATACATAGAAAATCTATGCATTGAAACATATATACACACATGCACATATGTATATAAACACATGTGCAAAATCTATCCTGTGCCTGAGAGAGAACCTGATAGAGTATCTATCAGTCTGTCATCAAGTATTTATTAAGTGCTTACTATGTGCCAGGCACTGTGCTAAGGGTCAGAGATACCAAGCAAAGCATATACATTGTCCCCATCCTCAAAGAGCTCCCATTCTAATGGAAGAGACAACGTGCAAATAGCAATGAACATAAGACAATGTCAGTGGAAGTCCTTTTAGGGGGATGGCAGTGGCCCGGGGGATGGTGGGGAGGAGGACAGATCTCTTACACAACAGGAAATTTGAGTTGAGTCTTAAAGGTAGCTGGGTTCAAGTCTTGCTTCTGATGAACCTGGGCCAGTCTCTTCATGTATTCAAGGGAACTCAACATGATTATGAGTAGTGCAGTGAACAAAAATGCTGGGTCTGGGGAGAGCAGATTTGATTTTTAATTCTGCCTGCCACTGTGTCTTTGGGCAAGTCACCTGACTTTTCTGAGCCTCAGTTTCCTCATCTGTAAAATGAGAGTGTTGGTCCCTTCTAAGGTCCCTTCTGGCTCTGGATCCATGATTCTATGATGCTGCATAGAATCTATTTGAGAAAGTGCCAGTGTTGACTATGGGGACTCTATTGTTGTTGCTTTCCTAGGATTCTCAAAGCAGTTTTGGGAGAGACCATTTGCTTTCCCTGGAAACCTAGCTCAGCCCTTTTATTATCTGGTGTCGTAGTGAAGATCGCCACACTACCAGGGAGTAAACATGTCAACGAGTTAGATTTAAAAAAAAAATCAAGTGTGGGGACCTCAATTGTATCTGAAATACCCAATGTCAGCGAACTGAGCTGGAAGGACGCAAAGGATATGCATTCAATTAACAGAAAACAAATCCAGGCTCCCTCTTACCCCTCCCCTTTGACATGAAGTCTGACCGTGGACATTTTTTTCGAAGCATCCATGACAATAAAGCTGAGGGCCCCGTTGACGTGATTGGCTTAATTTGGTTTGCCGTTGCCAGCACTTGAATTTCCATGATGCCTGTTAGCTCATGTTATGGGGTAGCTTTGTAGCAATCTATGCAGACTCATTCTGTTCCCCTCCTCCAGATCACCCAATTAAAGATCGAGAACAATCCTTTTGCCAAAGGATTCCGGGGAAGTGATGATATGGAGCTGCACAGAATGTCAAGAATGCAAAGGTAAAAAAAAAATAAATATTTTAACTCTCTCTTTCCTAACCTTGAACCAAATCTGAAACAGAAACAGGACTTCTGGGTCTCTTGGCACCATCTTTTCTGCCCTTCCTGGAAGTCAGGCCAGTGTTTCCTATCACAAGAGATAAGTAGGCAGAGGTTATTTTAATTTTGCATTCTGACAATCGACCCTTTGGGGTTCTCAGGTATCTAGGTGAGAATCAAACACAGAGATGGGGAACCTGCAGCCTTAAATGCTTTCCAGGTCCTTAAGTGAGGCCTTTTGACTGAATCCAGATTTTGTAGAATTTGTTCCATAACATTTGGATTCAGTCAAAAGGCTGAACTTAAGGACCTAGGAGGCCACATGTGGCTGTAAGGCTGCATCTTCCTCTCCCCTGATTTAGCAGGTAAGTTGAAGCATCTCCCATCCCACTGTCTAGGCCTTCCCCATCTGCTCTTCCAGCTGCCCCAGCACCTTTTTCAAGCTGGAGCTCGGTAGAGGCCTCGCTGTCTTCCTTCCCATAAGTCATGGCTGATGAACGTTCTCCTTTTGGCACCAGCTCTGGCAAATGAAAGGAAAGTTAATGACTTGATTTCCTGGGGGTGAAGTAGAGATAAAGTTGATGCAATATGGTGTCCAGGGCTCAGGGGAATTGGGAGCTGGTGCTAAAAATTGCTTGGTATTCTTACATATCCTGTGGTCACAGCTGATGATATGATGGATAGAAGGGACTGTACCAAATATATATGGTGGGAATTTGGTCTGGTAGAAAGGGCCATGTAAACAGTGCCAATTTTGCTGAATGTTTTCTGCCTCAATTTCATTCCAAAAGAACTTACCAGATGGCAGAGGGATTATAAATACCTTTTTTTTTTGCCTTTTTTTAAAAAGGAAATTATACTTTTCTCCCTTTTTTGGGGGGAGGATTTGTTCTTTCAAAATCAAGAAAAGATAGATGAGATTGAGTTCTATACATCTTTTTGAGAAGAGAGAAAAATGGCAATGTATCTGTCTCTCCTAGTGAAGGAAGCATATAGGGAGAAAAAGGTGAGAGAGAGGGAGAGGTAGAAAGAGAGAGGGAGGGGCACCTAGGTGGCACAGTGGATAGAGCACAGGCCCTGGATTCAGGAGGACCTGAGTTCCAATCTGGCCTCAGACACATAACACTTACTAGCTGTGTGACCCTGGGCAAGTCACTTAACCCCATTGCCTAACCAAAAAAAAAAAAAAAAGAGGGAGAGATAGATAGATGGACAGGAATATGGGAGGTAGGAGGACAGAGAAGAGAGAGAGAGAGAGAGAAGTGAGCAGGCTTTGTGTTTTTACAAAGGCTTATTAAATTCAATGAGAAGGATTTCTTCCACCCCATCTAAATGTCATCTTTCACTTGGAGAGGTGATGTGCTTTGTAGCTCAGGAATCAGGAAGCGATTGTGAATCAGAAATCAGAAAAACCTGGTTCTGAATTTGGCTTCTGATGCTAACAGTATGTCCCTGGGCAAGTCACTTAATCTCAACAAATTTTATTTTTCTCCCCTCTAAAATGGGGGCAATGATACCTTTCCTCAGAGGTTTGTTGTGCAGCTTAAATGAGATAAATCATGTCAGATGCTTCAAATCCTTGAGCCCACTTTATAAATGCTAGTTATCACCCTTATCTTTGGGATTTCTTTCTTTCTTTCTTTCTTTCTTTCTTTCTTTCTTTCTTTCTTT
>NW_020941065.1:2620191-2704985 GCF_900497805.2 Vombatus ursinus | reverse complement strand
TCTTTCTTTCTTTCTTTCTTTCTTTCTTTCTTTCTTTCTTTCTTTCTCTCTTCCTCCCTTCCTTCCTCCTCTTTCTTTCTAAAAGAGAGGCCAAGTCATGGTTGGCCTACCAAGTTGGGGATGTCAGTGATGGTTGATTAATATGGTATCATTTTCCTTAGGCAACCTAACCAACATTTAAGGGAAGTGGAGCTCCATTGGAACCTGGGAGGTGAAGGGTGCTCTGTTCTCTGCCCTGGTCGGCTCCCACCTGCAGGACTGTGTACCATTCTTGGCCACAATAGTTTAGAAAGGCTATTGATAAGCTGGAGAGATCCAGAGGAGAGTGATCAGGATAATGAAGGTCCTGGCTGAAGAAAATGGGGTAGCTTAACCTGGAGAAGAGAAGACTGAGTGGGGGACATGTCTTCAAGCATTTGAAGGATGGTCATGTGGAAGAGGAATTGGGCTTATTGTGTTTGACCTTAAAGGGCCTAATCAGGATCAATGGGTGAAAGTGATCCCATTACTGTGTGTCACCTCTGGGCCTCAGTTTCTTCATCTGTAAAATTGGGAGGTTGGACCAGATGACTTCTAGAATCTATTCCAGCTCTAGATCTGGTCTCCTAAGTTGCATAGAGGCAAAGTTTGGCTTGATGAAAGGAAAAGCTCATTAAAGTAGAAGGAATCCTAGCCTTGTGAGATCATAGGGTCATAGATCTCAATCTGGAAGGGACCTAAGAGACCATCTAATCCATTTGATAGATGAGGAAAATGAGACCCAAGGAGTTTTAATGACTTGCCTGAGGTCACTGAGGTAATAAGTAATACTGTCAGGATTTGAACCCAGGTCTTCCAATTCCAGAGCCAGGACTTTTTCCAATATATTACACTACAAGTTGTCTCCAGGGAAGCTAGGTGGCACAGTGAATGGAGCACTGAGTTTGGAATCAGGAAGACTCATTTCAATGAGTTCAAATCTGGCCTCAGGCATTTACTACCTGTGTGACCCTGGGCAAGTCACTTCACCCTGTTTGCCTCAGTTTCCTCATCTGTAAAAATGAGAAGGAAATGGCAAACCAGGCCAGTGTCTTTACCAAGAAAATCCCAAAATGGGGTCACAAAGAGTCAGACATGACTGAAACACCAAACAGCAACAGCAAAAGTTGCCTCCTACCCTATCCTTCAGAGGCTAGACATCCACTTGCTAATAACGGTGTTGAGGGAATTTATGTTCATGTACAAGTTGGACGTGATGGCCCCTGCCGATGAGCCTTCTCCCTCTGAGATCTTGGGATTTGGTGAAACTCACTTTGGAATGTGTTGGTTTTTTAGAGAGCCATTGTTCTCTGAGAGACGTATTCTTTGGAGAGGCAGAGTGGCCCATGAATAGAGAGCTGTCTTTAATTTTTCTTTTTTCTTTCTTATTTTTGGGGGGAGAGGGAAGTAATTGGGATTAAGTGACTTGCCCAGTGTCACACAAGTAGTAAATGTCTGAGGCCACATTTGAACTCAGGTCCTGCTGACTTCAGGGCCGGTACTCTACCTACTGTGCCACCTACCTGCCCTTTAACTAACTCTAAAGCCAGAAAAAACGAGCTTGAATCCCCACTTCAATGACTCTGTGACCTGGCTTGTCACTTAACCTCCAGGGTTTTAGGTCACTCTGACTGTAAATTACAGAAAAGGTATCTACCTGCATTGGTAGAGGGATTTTCCCATTTGGGATTTTCCTCCATCAATGAAATCAGAGGAGTAGTTCCTATCCTATCGTTTGTCATGGTTTAAAACTGGGTCCTGGGTTGCTGGTCAGGGAAGGTCCTTCTGCCAGTGTGACCAGAACCACCATTTCAGCTTGAAGGAGAGATGGTGAATCATCTGCTCCCCAAGGCTCAGAGGACCTGCTTTTTCCTGGTAGGCTCAGCAAAATCCCATTCTATTCGTCAGTTATTTTTACAGTCCTCATCACCATAGTGAGTAAGCCTTTACCAAACAAAATCCTGTTCCTAGCTTGGGAAGGAGGGAAGCATGTTCTGTGAAGGTCCCTCTTGTCATGGCTGGGGATGGGATGGAGGCAGATCATGTTACCTTTCCCCAACCCCTGCCCCCACTCACTTCGCCACCAATGTGGTTCTGTGCCATGGTGAGGAGGGTTCATTGGGAGCAGGCCCAGGGGGGCGAAAGTAGGGCAGGAGGAGAAGAGTGAGGTGATGGAGGGACGGCAAGATGTGGAATGTGAGTACCTGGGTTTAATTCCCAGAATCCTTCTTATTCCCTATGTGCCCCTTCACTTTACCCAGTATCATGTAAGCTTCTTGAGGACAGGGCATATACACACTTATCTATCTCTATAGATAGATAGATAGATAGATAGATAGATAGATAGATAGATAGATAGATAGATAGATGTGGAGATATGGATAGATACAGATAGAAATAGATAGATATAGGGAGATAGATACAGATAGAGGTAGATACACATAAATATAGATAGATGAATATAGATAGCAGATAGACAGACAGATAGATAGATAGACAGTGATAGAGATATAGATAGACAGCATGATACAGCATGCAAGTGCTTTGGATCTAGAAGTCAGAGGACCTAGCTTCAAGTCTTGCTCTTGATAATTACCATCCATGTGCCTGTGGGGAAGTCACTTAACTGCTCTGTACCTCAATTTCCTCATCTGTAAAACAAATTCAGACTGAGATTGCCTCTGAGGTGCCTTCCAACTCTAGCTCTGGGATCCTATGACCTTGGGCAAGTCACTTAGCCTCTCTGTGCCTCAGTTTCCTTATCTGTAAAATGGGAGGTTTGGTCTAAGGTCTCCTTCAACTCTAGATCCTGTGACTGTTTCATTCTTGTTGTTGTATTCTGAACATGGAGCATAGTAGGTCCTTAAGACCTGAATGACCTTAGGAAAGTTATTTCATACAGTAGTAGAATCTGAGGATTGGAAAGGACATCTAGTCCGGCCCATTCCTGAAAATGAATCCTTTCTACAAACAACTAATACTTCCCTTTTCTCTGCCTCAGTTTCTTCGCCTGCAAAAGAAGAGGGTCAAACTAGATTGTCCTGAAAGTTTCAGACTTTAATCAATTTATAAGACAATCACGGTTGCCTAAATTACCTAGAATTGATCTTAGTAGGATATAAGCTTCTTGAGGGCAGAAATTGTGTGAATTATGTTTTCTTGGTTTTGTCTTTACAGTCTCAGCATAGTACCTTATATATAATAGCAGGTCTTGAACAGATTCTGTTTTTAAGTGGGATACAGTGGAAGGAGCACTGACTTTTAGGTTGGAGGGTCTGGGTTCTGATCTCACCTATGACTTTTACTTGCAGTGTGATCTTGGACAAGTCTCTTCCCTTTTCTGGGTCTCAGTTTTCTAATCTGTGAAGTGGAGGGAGATTGGATTACATGGCCTCTAAGGTCACTTTGAAGTCTAAATCTATGAACAGTCCAATTGGCTTGGGCATCCTGGCCATCTCAAGCTCTTAAGTATAGAGACTTGGTTTTGACCCCATCTAGGGTTAAGGCCTAGCAGGGGGAAGGAGGAAGGATGACAGGAAGTCCCAGATGAAAGAACTGGGGCCTTTGATCCCAGAGTGGCCATGCTAAGAATTATATATGAGAACCACAAGACTGGATATGTCCTCGGATCCAAGCACTGACCCTGCCCTCTGCTCTTGTCGCTCCAACTCTCCCTTCCTCCCGACCACAGGTCTTCTCCACTTCTGGTTTCAGTGTCTCTAAAGATGGCTTGTAGCTGGGAGCTTGGCTGGACAATAGAAACCCAAAAGTAATGTCCATCTCGAAAGACTTTCAGCCATCATTTTGGAGCTGGCCTCTCAGAAGCTCCCTGGCTTGTGAGAAACTCTTCCTCACACAGCCCAATTCATAGGATTAGAGCTGAAATGAGTCCAATCCAACCTTCATTTTACAAATGAGGAAACTGAGACCAGAGAGGTTAAGTGAGTTGCTCAAGATCACATAGCTAGTGTCAGAAGAGAGATTTGACTCTAGTTCCTTCCTCTGGGTCTAGAGCCAAGGCTTAACACAATGCTTGGCACACAGTAGGAGCCTAATCAATGTTTACTGACTGACTGATGCCCACAGATGTGTTTGAGATAGGATTTGAGCTCAGATCTTCCTGATCTCATGTCCAGTGTCCTATCCAGTAGGTCACATTGCTTCTATAATTCCTAAAGGCATCAGAAACAAAAGATCACCCCAAGTGTCACCTCAGCTCAGAATTCCCTTCAGAGGTGATAGTTTTTTGAGATGAAGGAGATCCTATGGAGGAGGCAGGTGCTGACATGGCTTTGAGGAGGTTTACAATGATAATGGCCAGGGCCTCAAAGATGAGCACTTTCTCAACAGACAAGACTGCATTTTCCCCTCCTGCATAGACCAGGTGGCAGAATGGAGAAGGTAAGGTTTCTCCAACTGTAGAATCAGAGATTCTGACTTCAGAAGGCATCTGAGCCAATCTCTTCCTTTTCTAAATGAACAAACCCAGGGAAGTGATAGAACTTGCCCGAGGTCACAGAAGCCAAAGATGGCAGAGAACACCAGGTCATCCTCTGACTCCCAACTGTAACATGCTTCCTCCAATCTGATGTCCAGGAGAATAGAGCCTAGGGAGAAGGGCCCAAAGCCAGGTCTAGATTTGCCCATATGGATTATTTGTGGGTTGTGGTGTTTTTTCCATAGCAATCCCCCTGCCATTACCCAGCGTACTTCTGGGGACTCCTTCCCCACAAGCACTGACACATCTGGTGTGTGCTTATGGGAAACAGATTGGTTTTCCTATTATACCAATCCAAGCATACTTATGAAGGTAAAGCCTCCCTGTAGCTCCTCCTCCCCCAATCCCAGCCATTAGGAAGGAGTTTTTGGAGCATCCTTTACTTAGCCTTATTTATGCTCCTGATTTTCCCTTCCCTTCATAGAAGCTTCTCTCCTGCTTTAGTATGGATTAGCAAGACTTGGAGACTTACTAGGGTCTCTTAGAATTCACAGCTTCCATCAAGGCTCATCTCAGGTGGCACTCCTACAGGAAGCTTGTCCTGATTCCCTCAGGTGGTTAGTGCCCTCTTCTTTCTCCTCTTCTTCCTTTTTCTGCTCCCCCTCTTTTTCTCTTCCTCTTTTTCCTCCTCCTCCTCCAATGTATTTACTCATCTCTTTGCCTATCGCATGCCTCTTCACTAGAAAGGCAGCTCCTTCAGTGTGTGGCCTGTCTAGCTTTTCTGGTTCCCCTCCCCCCACCATTTAGTACAGGATGGGAGGTACTGAATACATACTTATTGCCTGATTGGTTGAGAACAAGTAATTGTGGTTTTATTTTGACTTTTGAATCCCTATATTCCCAGCACTTGGTAGAGCTGATCATTTGGGGAAACCCCTCTGTTCCAGAGGTCAGTCCTGTCTTCCTAGTCTCTTTCTTCCTTCCCTCTTCTCCCCCCCCTCCACTGCCCTCTCCTCTCCTTCCATTCCCATTCTTCATCTTCCCTTTCTTTCCCTTCCCTCTTCCTCCTTCCCTTCTTCTTCTCCACTTCCCTTTCTTCCCTCTCCCTCCTTCTTCTTCCTTCCTCTCCCCTTCTCTTTCCCCTCCTTCTCCACGCATCTCTTGAGTGAGTGCCTGGGCTGTCTAAGACCTTTCTTAGAATCCTGCCTCTGCCAATAACTGCCTTGGTCTTCTCTCCCTTTTGTTCCCTGAACCTCAGCTACCTTATCTTTAAAGTAGGGGTCTCCCCTTACCTCATTGGGCTTGAGTCAGGTGATTAATGTACGTCAGGTGCTTGGCAATCCTTAAGCCACTACATAATGCTAACCAGTAACGATACTAATTGTTATTAAGAAGTATAGGATTTAGAGCTGGCAGAGACCATCTCATTCAACCCCCTTATTTTATGGAAGGGGAAACTGAGGCCCAGAATGGGAAAGCGACTTGTCCACTGTCGTACCAATAGTAAGGGAGAGAGTCAAGGTTAGAAAACCCTGCAAGAAAGAGTGTAGTTCCCCTACATCAGGCTGTCTCATGTCTTCTGTTAGAAAAAGAAAAAGAGGGCAGCTAGGTGGCACAGTGGATAGAGCACCAGCCCTGAAGTCAGGAGGACCTGAGTTCAAGTCTGGCCTCAGACGAAACTCTTGACACATACTAGCTGTGTGACCTTGGGGAAGTCACTTAGCCCGGATTGCCTCACCAAAAAAAATACAAAAAGAAAAAGAAAAAAGTCAGCATGTTGTCATTTATAATTCTCTCTTCACCTCCAGAGGAACTCTAGATAAAAATGAGGTGACCTTTCATCGTAAGAAATATTTATTGAATATCTATAGTGTGCTAACAAGAAGAACCTATGTTAGAAAAGAAAGAAGAGCTTGGATTTTATACACACACACACACACACACACAAATATATTTATTTATATCTATAATATATTAACATATATATTTATGTATATATATCTGTAATCCACATATATACATGCATACATAAATTTATTCATAGATAAACAGAGATTATATTTACATATATGTATATATACATATACATGTACAAATATATTTATTTACACACAAATATCTAACATTTATGTATATATTTATACACACAATATATACATATATTCTTCTTAAAATGTATCAGTTCCTTGTTCCTAATAAACAATATAACAATGAAGTACAGTTAAGCCAAGCAATTCTACACATTGGCCTTGTCCAACAGTGTATACCTCATTCCACTCCTGTAGTACACCACCTCTCTCATAAGACTTGGGAACACCCAGAGTTCAAAGTAAGTTGGTTCCCTGGTTGATTCCTCTTGTGGAAATCAGAGCCCATCAGTCAGGTGGCCTGATCTTTCTTAATTCTCCCATCATCCCCACTCTTGCTTGGTGGGTTGAAAATATCTTTAGCACAAGTTGATTCCTGTAGCTGGAATGTGTGCCTAGGGTAGTGGCAAGTCTGAACCATAGAGGAGATAGGATGGTGTTTGGGGCCCCCTCTCTTCCCAGCAGGGCCAAGCTCATTCACTTAGGCCTAGGTAGCTTGATATATCACACTAAGTTAGTAAGAGGCTGGCATTATGTGTCCATTCATCTGTCTTTGCTGCAGAGGCTAGAGTCATGGGTAGAACCTTAAAGCTAATTCATACCTTTGGGCAGATGGACATGTTTTTTGTAGGGATGGCCCTAAGATCATTGCCATAGTCAAAATAATCAAGACTCGTGTCTTTGAGTACCTCAGCCTAAACTAATCTGTCATCACTGATGTGGATCTCATTTGGTAAAGTGGGTCTTCCTCTCACAGTATTGTCTGTGGGGGAATGCAAACCTACTTGATAAGAGACTGGTCCATAGATTGCTGGCCTTGGGAAGTGTATTGTCCTTGTATCCTACTCTGAAAAATGAGGACCGTGTTTCTAAGGCCCCTTCCACCTCTGACATTCCCTGTTCTAAGGCCCTTCCACCTCTGATATTCCCTGTTCTAAGGCCCTTCCACCTCTGGCATTCCCTGTTCTAAGGCCCCTCCCAGCTCTAAGATTTCCTTGCATCCTGGTATTCTGTGTTCTAGAGTTCTTCCCAGCTCAGGCAATACATGCTCTCAGATTTGCTTGCATCCTGAAGATTCCTCCAAGCTCTGATACTTAATGTTTTAAAATTCTTCCTAACTCTGAAGTCTGATTTCTTTAAGCTCTGGCTTTCTGTATCCTAAGACTATGT
The DNA here is from genome assembly GCF_900497805.2 of Vombatus ursinus. Classification (NCBI taxonomy): domain Eukaryota; kingdom Metazoa; phylum Chordata; class Mammalia; order Diprotodontia; family Vombatidae; genus Vombatus; species Vombatus ursinus. Next base: position 2,697,272 of record NW_020941065.1, on the reverse strand, counting down.
CCTTCCCAGCTCTGATATCACTAGGCCCCTTCCAGCTCAAACATTTGATGATGCTTCCCAGCTCTGATGCTCCATAATTCTACCTTATAGAAATGACACATTCTAAGAAATCCAAGTCTGATGCTGGGGTGATATTTGAGGGTTACTGTGGGGGACACAGCAGGGAGTGGCCTCTGGGTGCCCTGCAGATCATACCATGGGGGAGGCTACCCTCAAGGAGGCCCAGTTCTAGCTGTGGATTCTAGTTTGAGGCCTTGCTGTGTGACTGTGGGAAGTTAACATAATCTCCCTATACTCTTGTTTTCTTAACTGCTCAAAGTGGGGCAGACAAATTTTAATGACTGTTAATCCATCTCTCCAGGTTATTGGTGAAGATTGAGTAGTAAAACCAATTGTAAATCACTTTGTGAAAATAAAGGCCTATGTGATTATTTATTATTTACATAGGACTAAATCCCTGACTTGGGATTCCCTTTGCCAGCCCCAGCTGCTGGGTATACATGCTGGATGAAAATAACCTCCCTAATGTATTAGAGAGTTAATAACATGGGTAGGATCACTAGGGGCCTTAGAGGCAGCTTCCCCTCCCCTTAAAAAAATTACTGAATAAATGGCTAGTGAGAAGACTCACTTGATTGGCTGGAATGGGATTTTTATGGTCTCTTGGTTCACCCTAACTGGCTTCTCTATTAGTTTGGAAAACCCTGCCAAGCATGGGTAAGGTAATTGCCAGGGGGAGACTGGCCAGGACCCTGCCACCTGCTGCCATGAATGGCCAATTCAGGCACTGTGGTCTAAACAGTGAAGCCGGGCCCTTCGTTAGCAGGCAGTTGGGCCGGGGGTTTCAATATTCCTTTGTAAGGTTTTACAACCTTGAACCCTGGCAACAATGGCAGCATTCACTGGACTCGCTCATGCAAGGCAGAATGCAGAAAGGGGGCCAAGTCCACAAGCCCTGCTCAAGGTGAGCAGAGGGTATCTTATGGGCTTGAGCCTGGGCCAGGAGTTAGATTCTTGGCCTTTGGGCTGAGCTGAATCTCTGCATTGTGCGGAGTCAGTGCGATGGGAAACCCAACGGGCATGTGGCAATAACAGCCAAAGCAATTATTGGGCTTTGTGCTGACTGGGGATCTCCAACCAGTCAATCTTCACTTTTATTGGTACAACTTAATTCATTCATCAATAACAACTGACGTTGTCAATAGTACTTTGTCTGTGTTATCTCACTTGAAAAATGACATCCCGTCTCCTCTTTCTAAGTCTTTGCATGGGCTGTACTCCTTGCCTGGAACACACTTCCTCCTTACCTCCAAATCCTGGGATTCTGAGCTTCTTCTGATGCTCAACTTAGGTGCCACCTCTCGTAAAAAACCTTTGCTGATCTTTCCACATTTTCCCTCAAAAAAATCTTGTATTTATTTTGCATGTACTGGTAGGGTATCATCTTTTCTGACAGAATGTGAGTTTCTTGAGGGCAGGGATAGTCTCATTTTTGTCTCTGTATCCTCACTTGTGGCACAATGTCTGACACATAGTAGGTACTTAGTAGGGGCAGCTAGGAGGCACAGTAGATAGAGTGCTGGGCCTGGAGTCAGGAAGAATTATCATTCTGATTTCAAATCTGGCCTCAGATGCTTACTAGCTAGGTTGTGACCCTGGGCAAGTCACTTAGCCCTGTTTGCCTCAGTTTCTTCATCTGAGAAGGAAATTGCAAACTTCTCAAGTATCTTTGCCAAGAAGACACTAAATTGAATCATGAAGAGTAGGACACAACTGAAATGACTGAACAACAACAAAAACAAAAGATGCTTAATAAATGCTGGTTAATCAAAAGTCCCAGGACATCCCCAATGGGTAGGTGCTATAGATATTAGCCTTGTGTTACAGATGAGTAAATGGAGTCTCAGGGATTTTAAGTCATTTGAATCCCTGACGACAAGTGCAACAGGCTCTAGTCACCATACCATGTCCCTTCTCTGTCTAGTTGGTTGAAATCGTGTCCATAGGAGGACAGCCAGGATGGTGAAGAGCCCTGCCTTCAAGTCAAGGGAGGACCAAGTGGAAATTCTTTGCTTGGGGAAGGGGAGACTTGGGGGCACGGGAGAGTTCTTTTAAATTTTCTGAAAGGTTGTGATGTGAAAGGGAGGTTAGATTTGTCTTGCTTGGCCCTACAGGGTAGAGCCAGGAACAATGGGCGGAATTTACAAAGAGAAAGATTTAGGCTTAGTGTCATAGGGGAAAGCAAACAAACAAAGAAACACAAAACCAACCCACTTCCTACCAAGTAGCTGGCCTCAAAATGGGATGAGCTAACTTGAGAGGTTTTCAGTTTTCCATTCTTGGTGATCTCCAAGCAGAGGCTTGACAACCACCTTTGAAGATATGTCATAGTGAGGATTCTTTTTGTATATGAATGAATTGAACTACATGACTACTCAGGACCTTTCCAACTCTCAAATTCTTTGATGCTGTAATTTCCATTAAGGTGGGGAGTGTGGCTGCCTAAGATGCTCATCAAACCACACATTCCCCCTAATACATCCACCTCTCCATGGCCATATCTATGAATGAGTGCAAAGTTTTGGAGTACAAATGTTTGGTCTTTCTTAAGAAAAATGGTGTTGACCAATGGTCAGTAATAAATCAACAATCATTGTTGTTTAGTCATGTCTGACTCCTAGTGACCCCTTTGGGGATTATCTTGGCAAAGATACTGGAGTGGTTTGCTATTTCCTTTTCCAGTTCATTTTGCAGATGAGGAAACTGAGGCAGATGAGGACAAGTGACTTGCTCTGGGTCACACAGCTAGTAAGTGCCTGAGTCCATATTGAACTCAGGAAGATGAATCTTTCTGACTCCAGGCCAGGAGCTCTATCTCCTGTACTACTTAGTGCCAGAACAGTGGTATGGGGCACAAATAGAAATTAATCCCTGCTGACCACAAGTTGACTTAGAAAACCACAACTTAACATTTATCTAGGTTGTATTATATTCTTATTGATTTTGTTAAACCTTTTCCAATTACATTTTAGTCTGCTTTGGGCCCCAATCTGGAGTAGTCTGGTGTAGATAACCTTTGCTCTAGCCTTTGAAAAAACAAAACAAAGTAAAACCTACCCTTTTGTTGTTTAAAAAAGAACCTCTCAATTTTTACTCGGTTTTGTGTTGTGTAGACTAGGTCTCAGCTAGAGGCCCTCCACTGCCATGTACATCCTCTTGCTCCCACTTTGACACCTATATATTGAAGTTATTACAGATCTCACATTTTAGCTCCGATAAGGGCTTCCAAGACTTAACCAACCGACAAACATTTATGAAGCACCTACTATGTTCCAGGCACTGTGCTAAGCTTTGGCATTACCAAAAAAGAAAAAAAGGCAAAAACTACTCCCTGTCCTCAAGGAACTCACATCCCAATGGGAGAGGGGAGCAACAGGTAAATAAATAGGCCCATACTAGACATATACAGAATTCATGGAATAGAGAGGACGGTTCTAGCAGCTGGGAGATGCCGATGTAGCCGAATCATTGAGGGTGTGGAAGAGAGTAAAGGATAAGAATTTCGGAGAAATAGGAAGGGGCCCGGTTGTGAAAAGCTTAATGAGTGAGGTGGTTCTGGAAAGGCTCTTGGAGCTCCTTGGAAAGAGGTACTGTGTAATGATGGAGAGATTATTCTAAGCCATCGCCATTATGCTTAGGGGAATGTTGATAATCAGAAACAGGATTTGGGCTTTGCAGAACATAATTTTGGAGCTTGGCAATGCTGCTTTATGCTTCAAGAATTCTGTGAAGCCTGCTGATATAGTCCCTTGTAAAATCTGGAGGCCAACATTTTCAGGCCATTTCCCCTTAATTAAAAAAATAAACATCTCGATATTAAAAAAGAAAGGAAGCCTCCACCCCCATCCCCCATCAGTTCTGCTGGAATGCCAACAGTCTGTAGTGTGTGACTAAGTAGGCTGAATAAAATTGTCATCTCGGTTCATTGGCTCCTGAGAGAGAGAGAGACAGAGAGACAGAAAAAGACAGACAGACAGAGAGAGAAATACAGACAGAGACAGAGAGGGAAACAGAGAAAGAGGGAGACAGAGAGAGAGAGAGAAACAGAGAGAAACAGGGAGAGAGAGAAACAGAGAGAAAGAGACAGAGACAGAGAGGAGAGAGAGAAACAGAGAGAGGGAGAGACACACACAGAGAGACAGAGAGAGACAGAGACAGAGATAGAGAGAGACAGAGAGAGTGTGTGTTTGTAGTTCAAGCTGTGTAATGGAAAAAAATACAAAGTAGGAGTCAGAGGCACATCTGACTGAGGCCCATTAAATAAAATTCATTCCATTAAACCTTCTAGCCCTAAAGGGATAGTTCTTTCTGGAGTCATTGTTGGTTAGGTTTTAATCATAGGGTGGTAGAATGCATAGGGCTAAAATGGAAAGGATATTCCAGCAGGGAATAGAAAAGCTGGCAGAACCCTTTAAATAGGGCAGGGCAGAGCCTTACAACAGATGTTAGGGCTGGGAGGGGCCTTAGAACAGGGAATGTCAGAGCTTAGAAGAACCTTAGAACAGGGAATGTCAGAGCTGGGAGATGCCTTAGAACAAGGAATATCAGCAGTTGAAAAGGGCCTTAGAAGAGAGAATGTCAGAGCAGGGAGAGTCTACCTCTCCTAATCACACTTAATCCAGCCCCCTCATTTAACCAAGGAAGAGACCATTTTAGAGAAGGTAAATGACTCAAGATAATTCAGTGTATCAGCAGCAACTGAAGCCTCTGCCTCTTAGTCCTCTGAAATCTTGGGGGCTGGCTCCATGGAAGGGGATCCAGTACTTGGCTGAAGGGCATCCTGGCCAGATGTAGAAGAGAAAGAGTGTACAGGTTCCATGAGAGATACCTTCTCCTTCAACTGCCAATGGGGACCCATTTTTGGCCTTTTAGGTCAGAGTAACCTATCTGCTCTTCCCTCCCCCCAACTCCCCTTCCCCTTCCTTAGAACCAGGGAGCTTCAGTGGACATCCAGGGCCCCTGGATGTTGTAGGCAGCCTCAGCAGAGGCTAGGAGCTTATAGGAATAAAACCCATAAATGTCTGAGGGGCACAGGCTGGGCAACATGGTCCTGCCCAAAAAAGTCCCCGTTAGATCTGAGACCTCACCCTGTCCACGTTTGAGAAAGATGATTTTAGAATAACCCAAGTGCTGTTCTACTTTACATAGGGAGTTGGGAGAGCTAAGTTCTGATCCTTTCTCATCATGGAATGTCCTGGGTGGCCCTGAAAAAGTCACTACCCTTTTCTGGGCCTCAGTATCCCCATCTGTAAAATGATGGCATTAAGCCATTAGAGCTGGAAGGGACCTTAGAGATTCTGATTTTATATATTAAGGTATGGAATTCTTTCACCTGAGAAGTGATGGGAAATGATAATTATTCAGCAGCCAGGGCAAGTCACCAAGTGGACAAACATTAAAGAGGCCATTGGTTATCAGGCACTGTGCTAGGTCCTGCTGATAAAAAGGAAAGAAAGAAACAAACAGTCCGTGCCCTCGAGGAGCTCATGCAACATGCAAACAACTATGGACTGATGAACAAGGCACTGGCAATAGCTAGAATTTAGGTAGGTTTGCAAAGCTCTTTCCACCCTGCAATCTCTTGGTCCTCACAACACTGGGAGATAGATGATACTATTATCCCAATTTTGTTATTGTAAGTCATGTCTGACTCTCTGTGACCCCATTTGGGATTTCCTTGGCAAAGATACTTGAGTGGTTTGCCATTTCTTTCTCCAGCTCTTTCTACAGATGAGGAAACTGAGGCAAACTGGGTTAAGTGACTTGCCCAGGGTCACATAGTTAGTAAGTGTCTGAGGCCAGATTTGAACTCAGGGCTTCTTGTGCCTGGTAGAGAGCTGAATCAGCCACCTTTGTGGCTGTGAGTAGACACCCCCCCCCAACTCATTGATGGGTTTGAGGCCCTTTGGCTACCCTCAACCTGGTTTAGCCCGTCTACTGAGAAGGTTTTACCAGGTGTGGCTGTTGTGCATACTACAGCTTCTTGGTGCCATAGATGAGTGGTAGGTAAAGGTGGCCACCAAAAGTGGATGAGCATTCCTGAAATGGGCTCGGCAACCCTCACACCAGAGGTGCTAGTCCTCCCTGAACACCCCAAGTATGTGAAGACTTCTTGTGGTGTGTGAGAACAATTTGTTCCAATGGCCTCAAAGGTGGCTGAAGCAGGTGCCATGGAGCACTTAGAGCTTGGTCAGATATGGAAGATGCCAAGGTCATCCATTGCATCCTGGGTCATCACCAGTTATCTTGACCTTTGTCCTGCCAATAGACTTCAATGACTCTGGAAGAGAGAGTGAGGCTGACTTTGTACTACTCTGCCTCACTTAAATCCAGTTGGCCCATGAGTCAAGACATCACCCCAAAAGACAAATAACAATGTGCCCTACACCCCTCTTCACAATACATTATGCACATAGCTGTTCAACTGCGAAGAAGGGGGAGGATCTAGGCTGTGAGACTGGCACTGACTGAGTCATTTTTATTTTTTTCATATTTTCAATATTTACATTTTATATCTATAGTATTTATATATAATATATTTATATTTTCTTGACCAAAGAACAAAATCTATTTTTAAAGTGAATCCAATATTTTTAAACACACCTGTGTTTTCCAGTAAAGAGTACCCAGTGGTTCCCAGGAGTACGGTGAGACAGAAGGTCGCTGCCAACCATAGCCCCTTCAGTGGGGAGGCCAGAGTTCTCTCAGCCTCTTCCAACCTGGGGTCCCAATACCAGTGTGAGAACGGCGTCTCCAGTACCTCCCAGGACCTGCTGCCCCCTCCCAACCCATACCCACTGTCCCAGGAGCATGGCCAGATTTATCACTGCACCAAGAGAAAAGGTAAGCCTTCTCTCCCTACCATCCTTCCTCCCCATCGCCTTTTCCCTCTCTTCTTTGTCTTCCTGCTCCCAGCTTATCCCATGATGCCCCGTACCCCTTCCCAGTTCAAGGTCTCTTTCCTCATTCACATTGGAGGGTTTGGGATAGATTTTTGAGTTACCCTGACAGCAAAGAGATTAGATGAGGTTTTTAGCAATCAATGAGCATTTATCAAGCACCTGCTGTGTGCCAGCATTGTACTGGGGATAGTAAAGAAAAAAGAAATGAATACAAAGGTATCTGGTTACTAAAGTGCTATCTGGAAAACCAATTTTAGAGAGGTCATTGAATCTATTTTCCAAGGGAGGAAACTGAGGCCCAGGGAAGGGAAATTATCTGAGATCAGAGAATAGTTGAGCTAGAACCTAGCTACAACTCCCATTCTTTGCCCTTCTCCTATGCCAGGACTCTTCCCATTATGCTACATTGTCTACGAAAAGCTGCTACAGTTGTGCAGGGACTGAAACTCGTTTAGATGACGTGGCTGTTTTGTGTGGTATAGCATTCTGGACTTGGTCTCAGGAGCCCTAGTAACACCTCTAACATTTATTGGCTGTGTAACCATGGGCATATCATTTACCCTCTCTGAGGTTCCCTAGCCACATTTTTAGTAACACCTATAGGCCCGCAGGGTTGTCTTGCGCGTCAGATGAGATAATAGGACTTTTCAAACCTTGCCGTCCTACATAAATACTGTCTTGTTACTGTTGTTATTAATATTATTACAAGTCATGGAGATATTGGATTTCATCCAGGAAGTCAGGCTCAGGAATAAAGAGCTGGTGTATTGGTTCTCTCCCATAAAGCTTCTCCGGGCTGGTAGAGTGGGTTGGATTGGAGTAAGAAGATCTGGGTTCAAATCCTCCTTCAGACTCTTCCTGTCTGGGTGACCATGGGAAAATCACTTAAGCCACCATCAACAAGCATTTATTAAGTACCCACTGCGTGGGGAGTTACAAAGATGGAAAGCAAAGCTCTCTAAGAGGTAGCTCTTGTTGGAGGACCTGGGCCAGATAAATGATATCTAATCAGGGGTGTGCTGGAGCCAGCTCAAACTGACTCAAGGGAGTCTATTGTTAAATTTTCAGTACATTTATACCACCGAATCTGGCAAATGCTACATATGAGGGCTTGATTCGTTGTTTTGTTGATTGTCTAGACTTAAAGGAAGCGATGGAGAAATTATTAAGAATTCAGATTCACTTTAAAGTGTATCATGCATGGTTTTTTTTCTCCCTGGAGAGCTGGTTGTTAAACATTTACCAGCACACTCCTGCTTCCAATCCAATCCAACCCAATTCAACACATTATTAGCAATTGCCCATTGTGTATTCAGTGCTTGGAATAGAAACACAACCTAATAAATGGTCCCTGTCCTCAAGTAGCTTACATTCTAGTAGCTGATAGTAGGTAATGTTTTTCAGTCATTCAGTCATACCCAACCCTTTGTGACCCCGTGAATCAAACTGTCTGTGGATGTTTTCTTGGCAAAGATACTGGAGTGGTTTGGCATTTCCTTCTCCAATAGACTCAGGCAAACAGAGATTAAGTGACTTGTGCAAGGTTACACAGGGTCACACTACTGAGTGTCTGAGGCTGGATTTGAACCCTGGTCTTCCTGACTCCAGGCCCAGCATTCCATCCATTGAGCATCTAGCTGCCTATATTAGGTAACAGAGATAGAAATTGAACTCAGGTCCCCTGACTGTAGATCCAGGGTACTCTCCACTCTTACTTACCTTCACTGTCTCTATAGCCAAAGTGAGTCATTTCCCCATCCATGTGAGAAACACACACACTGCTTCCCAAATCCCTGCTGGTTGTTTTCATGTTTTGGGGGGTTTTTCCCCCACTTCTTAACAAGTGACTTTGGTTTTTAAAGTGTGATTTTCCTCTTAGAATCCAGATTCTAGAGGAATCCATGTGTTCCTTGCACCCTCTACCCTCTCCTTGGAAAGCCAAGTTTGACTGGGGTTTGTTCTGCGGCTGGGCTCCCCTCAGATCAAGGTCTTGTTCCCAGAGTTTCCCAGTTTACCTGATGCACATTTCAATGATCCAAGCTTCAAAAGCCTGAACGATATCACTTAAAAGGGCTCTCTGGCAAAGTTCCCAGCATATCTACTCCTGACACATGTACACAAACATTTCTGAATCTCCTTTTTGAGTGATTGGTCGGGTTGCTCTGCAGAGCAGAGATGGAATGGCTTTCTTCCAGCAGATGAGCCCTATAAAAGGGTCCTTTCAATACACCAGCAGAGGACCCATTTTAAATGCACCATCTTTTATGTCCTCTGCTTCTCGGCCATGGAGCCCTCCTTGTAGAGTTCCAGACCCTATTGTGGCCCATCCAGACTCGGGACTGGAGAATGGGGTCTCTGGGGGCCCCAACAAAGAGTCACAAGGTTTGAATTATAAAACACTGTCGATTAAATTAATACCAGACCCAAAGGAGAGGAAGGAAGAATTTAAAAAAGAAATCCATGCTCTTTATAGATTAAATATTTACAGTAACGTGCATGTAAATAAATTCTTCTAAATGCATTTGGAAATCTTGGAATACCTAATGGTGAATGCACACTTAATGTTATGAAGTTGCTGTCCTTGTTAAGCTAGGACAGATTTTTCCAAGATTCAGTTTAAAAGCCCCTATTAAAAGAATCACAGTCCTTGAGCTGGAATGTACCTTTGAGGTTCTCTCAGCAAAAGCCTCTCATTTTTATCCGAAGGAATCTGAGGTTCAGAGGGTCTAAGTGATTTGCTCAGAGTCATGCAACTAATTAATTAGAGACTGAACTGGGAATGAAATTCAGTTGCTGAGACCTCAAATCTCAAGGTCTTTCTGCTGTATCATGATTTTGACTAGTGATAGGAGAGTCAGGTAGGAGAAAGATTGTTAGGTTTAGAGAGTCATCTTGGACTGGCTTGAGAGAGCCGATTGTTAGATTTCACTACGAGCATTTATACTTTGGAAATTGGCAAGTGTTACAAATCGGAGTCTTGGAACCAACTCAGACTGGCTCGAGGGAGCCAGTTGTTAAATTTCCAATCAGAGTTTTGCCTCTGCCTCCTTAATACTTGTGTGGCTTTGGGTAAGTTATTTAACCTCTTTGCCTCAGTTTCCTCACCTATAAAAGGAAGAAATTGGATTTGATAACCTCGAAAGTCCTTTTCATTTCTAAAACTATGACACCGTGATCTTGGGCAAGGCACTTTGTCTCTCTGTGCCTCTGTTTTCCCATCTGTAAAAGTAAGAGATGCAATGATTCCTTTCCATTTTGTATCTAAGATCCTGTGATAGAGGTGAGAGGGCAAAGGCCTGCTGATGGAGGCCACTGCCCCAGTGGCTGGACAGCCCCATGGCAGTGCGTCTCAGACTTCATGCCTGCCCGGCTGCCTTAACCTTTACAGAAATCTCTGCCTTTCTCGCCCTGCTGGCTTGTCTGACCCAGAGAAGTGACAGGCAGCATTCCAACCCATCTCAAACCGTTCCGCATCCAGACAACTGCAGACCATTCATCATGGGCGTCCGCATTGTAAGGTGATAAGGAATCAGCAGAAATTTCCTTCCAGTTTGGAACCCCTGTTAAGTGATGTCTCCCTGGGTGGTTTCCCCACTCCTCCCCCCCATCTCCATTATCTCATTTCCCCTCATTGTCACTGAGGAGACAACTATCTCTTTGCCAGTGAGCTCCTGAGCTGGGGCCCCTGTGATGGGAAAGGGCCAGAGCTGGCCAGAGGGATGGATGGAGCCCTTGTGTTTGGACTCTACTGTCTCCTGCCTATCTGTCTCCCAGTGGATTGAGTCAGCCAGGGATAGGTCTTTTATCAATGTCATGAAGCAAGGAGGCAGGGCCGGGGCTGGGGGGAGACCCCCACTGGGCTCTTCTACTGGCCACTGGGAGTTCAAGCAGCTCCGTCCTTGTTTTGATTTCTCCCCCCACCTAAGGAATCAAACAATGGCAACCAGCAGGCAGAATTTCACTGAAAGCATCAGAGTGCACGGTGAGGAGCCCATCACTGAGTTTGCTTTTAAAAGGAGAACCAGGGATGAGGTAGGGTGAAGGGGTTGAAATTCAATCTTCCATTTGTCTCGTGCCTCTCAGCATGGTGATACATTGGATAGACCTGGATTCCAATCTTGCCTCAGATACTTACTAGCTGTGTGATATAAACAAGTCACGTAATCTCTCTCAGACTCAGTTTCCTCATCTGTAAAATGAAAGGATAACACTTGATGGTCCTAAATCTATAATCCTATGGTACCATGACTTGGAGTCAAGGAGAATCGGGTTTTCATCTCAAGTTAAGCAACTTCTCTGAGCCTGAAAGATAATAACACCTACCTCAGAGGACTGTTTTGGGGGTCAGATGAGATAATGTATGTAAAGTGCTCTCTAAACCTTAAAGCATTAAGAACATGCCAGTTATTGTTATTTTTTAAAATTTCATTGATGTCTATTTTTATATCCCAGTATCCTTTCCATTGTATCACTGCAGACTTGCATCCAAAATGAAACCACTTGCCTAGGACTGCAGTTTACTAACTGTATGATTTTAGGCCAATCTGTGAGTCCCAGTTTCTATCTCTGTAAAATTGAGATAATAATATCTATGGTACCTGCCTCCCAGGGTTGTCAAGGCTATAATAATAACAACAATAACAACAACAACAACAATGATAATAATAATAATAACAACAACAACTAACATTTATATAGTACCTACTATGTATCAGGCTGGTGCTAAGCACTTTATAATCATGATCTCATTTGATTCTAACAATCCCTAGAGGTGGGTGCTATTATTATACCTATTTGACAGATGAGGAAACTAAGGCAAATGGAGGTTGAGTGACTTACCCAGTGTCACACAACTAGGAAGTATCTGAGACTGAATTTGAACTCAGGTCTTCCCACTCTACACCTAATGTTCTATCTATTGCCCTACCTAGCTGCCGACGTAGAGCTTTCATGGGCTGTGTGACCCTGGATGGCTCATTTAACCTCTTTCAGCTTCAGTTTCCTCTTCTATAAAATGGGGGTAATGATACTTCAGTCAGTCCACTAGCATTTATTAAGTATGTGCTATGTGTCAGACAGGGCAGCAAGGTGGAGAAGTGAATAGAGCCCTGAGCCTGAAGTCAAGAAGACTCATCTTCCTGAGTTCAAATCTGGCCTCAGACACTTACTAGCTGTGTGACCCTGGGCAAGTCATTTTACCCTGTTTACCTCGGTTTCTCTATCTCTAATGTGACTTTCCAAGGGTCCCACAGTGAGGTGTCCGAGGCAGAATTCGAATCCAGATCTTCTAGACTCCAAGTCCAGTTCTCTATCCACTATATCTCACCTGCCAACATGACTGCTCCCAATCAACCTGACCTTCAGGGCCACTGGGTTGAGGTTTCCTAATTGGCTGCTGCTCCTTCTTCCTCCCGGATTCCAAAATCCCAGAGTACACCCAGGGTGTACTCCATCCAGCATGAGAAGTGCTGGAGTACAAAGGGTGAGATGCTGGGAATCAGGCCTGGGCTTCAGTCAGTCCTGTTACTAAATAACTATTTGGTCTAAGATGTCATGGTTCTTTTCTAGACCTCAGTTTCCTCAGTTGGAAAAATGAGCGGGGAAAGGGTGAGGTTCCAAGTCTGAAGTGCTGCCCTGTTCAGCTTAGAAAGTCTGTACTCAGGGTCCTTCAGGTTTTAATGGAGGATGTGGTGAGGATAAACTCCCTAATAATTTTGAGCCATCCATAAGGGAGATAGCCAGTCTTGAGAGGTGGTGAGTTCACCATCAAGTAGAGGACTATTTATTGGAGATGCTGGAGAGGGGAATCCAGTTAAGAAATAGTTGCACCATGTAACCTTTGAGGCCCCTTTCCAACCTCGATATTCTGTTCCTCTCACCTCAGATATTCCATGATCTAAGTTCCCTCCCAGTTCTGACATTCTCTGTTCTAAGGTCCCTCCCAATTCTAACATCCCATGTTCTAAGGCCCTTCCTAGTTCTGACCCTTTCTGTTTTAAGACACTTCCCAGCTCTCACATTCTCTGTTCTAAGATCCTTCCTTTATTTTTGACATTCAGTGTCTAAGGGAGGCTGTGATACTGTGTTCCATGCTTCCTTTCAGCTCTGATATTTCATGTTCTACAGTCACTCTGAGCTCTGCTGTTCCATGGTTTAAGGTCCCTTCTAGCTTTGGTCTTTTATGTTCTAAGTTTCTGCCCAGCTCTGACATCCTTTGATCCATAGAAAGCTTCTCCAGCCTTGACATTTTCTGTTCTAAGAACTCTTATAGTTCAAACACTCTAGATTCTAAACTCTTTTCCAACATTAATGTTCTATGTTTTAGGATTTCTATTTAGAGTCCAAACAAACAGATCCATTTTTTTTCAATACTATAAAATGAAAATTGGTCTTTGTAATGATGAGTCTGAGGCACTTTTGGGTCCTGGAGTGACTTCTGATTCTTCAAAGAAAGATTCAGTTCTCATTCCATATCCTCTTCATCAGTCATCTGTTTTATTGATACTCTTTGAAAAATAGTGATCCTAATTACTCTCAGCTAACTGGAAGACAACTGGAACTAGTCCCATCCCCCTAGTTTCCCACCCTCTATAAAAAAAGGAACTTATTTGAATAATTTTAATAGTATGTTAAATTTATGTATACTCATGTTTTGCAAAGTAAGTGCTTTATCTGCACAATAACATCCATTCCTTGTGACAACCCTGTAAGAGATGTTCTTAGTATCTTCTCTTTACAGATGGGGAAACTGAGGCACATAAAAAGGTGAAAAGACTTGCCCATGGTTACATAGATGTCAAGTGTTGGAGATGGGATTGGCCATAGATCCCTCCGGATGAGTCTAGTCTTCTTCCTGTGATGCCTATCATAAGCCAACAATGAAAACACGTCTCCATAGATTGTACCCCAAATTTTTTCCATGGACCCCAAGTTCCTATTCTTGCTTTAGCTGGATGGGATCTGAGATGGTCAATGGCCGGTTCAAATGAGGGAGCTGCCATTTCATTCTGCTAAGGTTCAGAATCAGATCTCTGAGGAATTAAAGACAGGAATTGATAATTTTACAATTTTCCCAAATTGTGTGCTGGCCTCTTTTTTATTTTTCTTTCTTTAACTTGCAGCAAATTTGGAAGGGGATCAGAAACTCTGGAGAAGTAATTCCCCCCGCCCCTTCCCTGCCAAGGGTACCCTGCAGCTGTATTTTCTATTATCGAAAAGAGGAAACGCCCTGGTTAAATGGAAAAATTTGATGGTTGTAACTCAAGCAGCAATGGAAAAATTCAGAGCTATGAATCTTATCATCTCCCCTCTCCTCTCTCCTCTCCCTTCTCCTCTCCTTCCTTTCCCTTCCCTTCCCTCTTTTCTTCTTCTCTACTCTCTTTCTTCCTCTCTTTTCCTGACTGTCAAAATTTTTCATTTTTCATCCAGATGCTTTGGCATCCTGGGTCCCCAGGCCCCAGCTGTGTCTTGTACGGGAGAGGAATAGCTAATAGCAGGCTGGTCAGCCTGACCTAGCCTAGGCCTTTGGCCCTAGGTTAAATAGGTACAGCACTGACTGAATGAGCTTTCATTTTATGAGAATCAGGCTGAGGAGCCGCTGTCATTTGTGGATACAGCAGTTTTGCAAGCCCTGGTACAGCCAACCAAGGGCCCCCATTGCAGTGTCCTTGCCCAGCTGTACCTTCACAACCCTGAAAAAAAAACCACGAAATTGACAAAATTACGAATGGAGATGTTCAGCTTTCTATCCAATGACCCCGTCTCTAGATCTCAACCATTAATGCATTTCCTTCTCTGGTTTTCTCCCCAGCCTTTAAAAAAACAAACAAAGGGGCAGCTAGGTGGCGCAGTGGATAGAGCACTGGCCCTGGATTCAGGAGTACCTGAGTTCAAATCCGGCTTCAGACACATAACACTTACTAGCTGTGTGACCCTGGGCAAGTCACTTAACCCCATTGCCTAGCCAAAACAAACAAACAAACAAAACAAAACAAAAACCAGTTGTCAGGGCTGCCACAGATGGAGAGGGTAGAATCTTAGAAATTCCAAGAGCCAGAAGGGTCCTTGGCAATGATAAATTCAGACTCCTCCTTCAGCTCCATCAATCAACCCAATACACTGTGTTCCAATCTGTTCCCACTTCTCCCGAACATCCCTCTTGTACCCTAATGAGTGTATATCAGAGGGGAGAGTTCACTGTGGGTCATAATGTCTCGTCTTTCAATTTTTGCATTTCTCATGCATAAACTTACATGGGTGCAAATTGTTCCAGGGTAGGGGCCAGACTTTGGTCTTTCTTTGCATCTTCAGTGCTTACCACAGTGCCTGGCACATAATAATAGCTTAATCAGTGTTTGTTGATTGGCTAATTGAATTCAGATCTTCACTTCAATAAGAATAAAGTGACTTCTGGGCAGATAATAAAGTCTTCCACATCCATGCCTTTCAACAAAAGCTTAAGATTTCACAGGTAGGTTCAGAGAGGATCTTTGCAGCTCTGCAATCTGGGGATGTTGGAGGACACGGTGGGATAGTAGAAAAAAAAAGGTAGAGAATCTGGGTTCAAATCTTGATGCTACCACCCACTACTTGTATGACCACAGGCAAATCACTGAATCTCTCTGGGCCTCAGTTTCCTCATCTTTAAAATGGGGGTGGATGGGACTAGATCAGTGAAATCAACAAGCTTTTATTGGGTTCTTCCTATGTTCCAGACACTGAGCTAAGCTTTGAGGATACAAAGAAATGTATGTATGTATGTGTGTGTGTGTGTGTGTGTGTGTATATATATATATATATATATATATATATATATGTGACTATTCCTGCCCTCAAGAAATTTACATTTTTTCTTTTTTTTTCTTTTTTTAGGCAATGCGGGTTAAGTGACATGCCCAGGGTCATACAGCTAGTAAGTGTCAAGTGTTTGGTCTGAGGCCAGATTTGAACTCAGGTCCAGCACTCTATCCAATGTGCCAACTAGCTGCCTCTTAGAAGTTTACATTTTCATGGGGGAAACAATATGTATATAAATGGGTATATACAAGAAAAGGGAACCTAGATGGTGCCATGGATAGAGCACTGGGCTTAGAGTTCAAATCTGGTCTCAGACACTTAGTAGCTGTATGACCCTGGGCAAGTCACTTAACCCTGTTTGCCTCAGTTTCCTTATCTATAAAAGGAAATGGCAAACCACTCCAGTATCTTTGCCAAGCAAACCCCAAATAAGGTCACAAAGAATCAGACATCCGGAATGACTGAATAATAACATATACAAAATACACATAAAGTAAGTATTATGTGATCTTTGAGGAGAAGGTACCAGCAGCTGAAGGCACCAGGAAAGATCTCTTGATTCAAGGCAGTACTTGAGCTGGGAGTCTTGAAAGTCAGGGGTTCTAAAGATAGAGATCAGGGAAGGGCATCGAATGGAACTCAAAATCATGGAGATGAGAGATGGAGCCATGGGTGAGGATCAGAAGACAGGCTGAGAAAGCTGTCCAAAGGGTGTGGAGGGAGGTCAAGGTGTAAGAAGACTGGAAAGGTAGGATGGAGCCAGGTGGTTCAGAGCTGTAAATCCGTCTCCTCAAGGCTTCAGTCTCCTCATCTGTCAAATGGAAGGGCAGGGCTAGATGGTTCTTCCATGTTCCTTCCCACTCTACATCTTATGATAGTAACATTGCTTTTATTTTTGCATACCCGTTGCTTATTTCAGGGCCTGGAATATCTCAGGTGCTTTGTAAATGCTTGGTGATGCATTGATAACTTCTAACTCCCAAGTAGAAAAATAGAAAAACAAGCAGACAAACAGAAAACAAAATACTGAGCTGTTTTTAGGAAATGAGTTCTAACTCACTTTTGTTGCTAATCTATCATGTGAGTTCAACTTTGTGCCTCAGCCTCTTCAGCTGTACCTCTGAGGTCCCTCCTAGTTCTAAATCTAATGCATTAGGGCTTGAGTGACCTTAGGCAGGTCACATTGGGACTCAGTTTTCTCAACTGTAAAAGTGGGCTAGATAGTGTCTAAGGGACTTTCCCAGATCTAAATCCTATGATCTTATTAACTTATCTCTTTAGGTCTCAGTTTCCCCATCTATAAAATGAGGGTTTTGGACTAGGTGATCTCTAAATCCTATGATCTATGGGTATGACCTTTTCCAGGTCACACATAACACGGTGGGAATGGCCAGTGTGACAACAGATGAGGATTAGAAGCCAAATTTCCTAACAAACCAAAGAACTTCTCTTAAAATCATGGCTCTGCAACCTGTGGGTCCTTGGCCATTAAATCACTTAACCCTTCTGGGTTTCATCCTCTTCTGTTAAGTGAACAAGTTAGACTGGATTGACTCCCAAGGTCTGTTCCTGGTATTAGCCTGTGGTCCTGTAATTAACAGTCACCAACACTGAGCACTTTTGCTTATCCCTCAACCGGCTCATACTGAGGCCATCATTGCCAGCTTTCTCTTACTATCTTTTGCTTGGCTCATGGGCCTTGGTGTACTCACTTTGTTGTCTTTTAGCAGATGAGGAATGTTCCACCACTGAGCATCCCTACAAAAAGCCCTACATGGAGACCTCCCCCACTGAAGAGGACCCCTTCTATCGGTCCAGTTACTCGCAGCAGCAAGGGCTGAATCCCTCCTACAGGACTGAGTCCGCCCAGCGCCAAGCCTGCATGTATGCCAGCTCTGCTCCCCCCACAGACTCCGTGCCCAGCCTGGAAGACATTAGCTGTAATACGTGGCCCGCCATGCCTTCATACAGCAGCTGTACAGTGACCGCCATGCAGTCTGTGGATAGAATCCCCTACCAGCATTTCTCAGCCCATTTCACTTCGGGGCCTTTGGTGCCCCGTTTGGCTGGGGTGGCCAATCACAGCTCCCCCCAGCTCGGGGACAGCATGTTTCAGCACCAGACATCCGTCTCCCACCAGCCTGTGGTTCGGCAGTGTGGGCCACAGACCAGCCTCCAGTCCCCCGGCAGCATACAGCCTGCTGAGTTCCTGTACTCCCACGGGGTACCTCGAACCCTCTCTCCTCATCAATACCACTCTGTGCATGGGGTGGGCATGGTGCCAGAGTGGAGTGAGAACAGCTAAGACTGAGCAAAGGACTATGATGGCAGACATGAAAAGAAGAGGGACGATGAGAAACAGAAAATCCCCTTTGGCAAGATTTCCTCAAACCGGGCCCTTGCGCCAGCTGGACGCTGATTTGAAACCACAATTCAAAAAATGTGACTTCTTTGATTTGTTTCAAAAACTCAAAAAAAAAAAAAAAGAAAAAACCCAACCCCACCAAAAAAGTAAACCTGCTCCACGGTTCCCTCTCTTCTCACCTTCCAAATCCATCTTCTACATCTACCCTGAGGCCTGAGCTGTGTTTCTGCACCTCAACACCAGAGTTGTAACTAGTGTAGGCTGACCAGGGCTTGGCCCCAGGGTGCCCCCATTTAGAGGGCATAGACAACTTTTTCAGTCAACCAATCAACACATCAAGTCAACAACCATTTATCAATGCTTACAATATGCCAGGCACTGTGTTAATTGCTGAGGATGCAAAGAAAGGCAAAAACAACCCCTGACCTCAAGAAACTCACATTCTAATGGGGGAATATAACATTTAAAGTGCCTACTATGTACCAGGCACTGCGTTAGGAGCTGAGGATACCAATACAGCTAATGAAATAATCCTGATTTGAGACTTCAGTGAGCTACTCCCCCATTTTCCTTTGTTCCCTGGAGACCTTCATCATCCTCCCAGCAGTGGCCAGTGTTTCAGGGTCTTTGTCTCCCCCTTCCCCCCAACTCTTGGTAACTGATATTGGCCTTTCTTGCCACTTGCCCCAGGCACTGTTTATGGTGCTTGTCCTTGGTACGACTCTGCTCAAAACATATTCAACAAATGAAGCTAAGAAACCTTTACAAAGTGCCTACTATGTACAAGGCACTGTGCTAGGTGCTGGTGATACAGAGACAGACAAAAAAAGAAAGGAAAAGAAAGAAAAGAAACAGTTCCTGCCCTCAGAGAGCTTACATTCTAGTGTCTCCCTTCTGGTCTTCAGACATTCTCCCCATCTCCTGCAGACTCTCTTCTCTTGTCACAGAGTTCTACATCCCAGTGGACTGGATGTTTGTTTCCTTGCCCTGGTCCCTTGGTGTTAATGTTAACATTGTTATATAATAAATAATAATATATTTTTTTCTTTCTATTTTCCGAAAGGGACCTGGTCCCTTTTGGTGGGGAGACCTAGCCAGGTTGTGTTCCAAAGTGTACTTGTGTATGGGTTTTTTTTAATTTTCCAATCATCTCTTGCTTTTTCCTCCCCGTCCCCACAAAAGACCCACATTCCCCTTGACTGAGAAAGTTAGGTACCTACCTCTGACATGTGATGTTTCTGCAAATATCTAACACAACCTAGCTCTTCTTCATGTTTGATCTTTATAATAAACACGACACTCTCTTGTGACTTGCCAACAGGACTAAGAAAGCTATTCCTGTCTAGGCCTGGCAATGTTTCTTTCAAAAGACCCTATCTTCTTTCCTACTCTCTCTCTTCATAGTCAACCCACATTGAAATGTGGGCTGATGAGAAATGTGTTGCTTCGGGAAAAAAGTGGGAAGTAGTGGGTTTCGACTTGGACAGAACTTCAATGACAAGAGGACCCCCAGCTCAGGAGTTGATGGAAGAGACAGAAAAGCCAAAATACATGCACCCACTGACCAAAAAGCAAACCAGTTGAGACTTCTGCCTCTATCTCCTGCCCTTCAACCCACTGACCCTGCCTGCAGAAATGGAGGACGACTTTGCAAGACACTCTCATCTTTTCAAATTCTTTCTTTCCAAAGAAACCACAGTAATGCCAAAAGGAAACAAACTGTGTTGGGTGGTGGTGGGGTGTGTGGGGGTGTGTGTGGGGGGATTTTTTTTTAAAGAGCATAAAATGGTAAAAAAAAAAGTTTGTAAGTAAAACTATTGCAGGGTTCTTCAGATGTAATATTTTACTGGTACTATTTATTTATAAATAGGAATTCTAATTAAGTAATAACAGGTAATAAAACCAGTGTATCTACTGGTTAAGAGCTTTTTATTTTATTGATACTCGAATCTAAGTTTGTTGTTTTTCCCCTCTTTTCACAGTGCTTTTCTTGTATTTTTTTTTAAATTGACCCTAATGAAGAGAACAGGGTAAAATGTCTGAGTGTGGGAAAGTGTGAGTAAGCATGTGTATGGCTGTGTGTGTGTTCTTGCTATGTCTACATCTATGTTGCTAAGGAAAAAAAATATCCCCAAGTACTCTTTCCATATTCTTGTGTGTCAATTTATGCCTAATAAATGCCAAGTGCTTCAAAAGCACCCAGCACCCAGATACTTGCTTTGCTGATTATTCTAGTTCTTTCTTTCAATCAATCAATCAATTAACATTCATTAAGCACTTACTTTGTGCCAGGCATTGAGCTAAGCAATGGGGATACAAAAAGAGCAAAAGACAGTCCCTGTCCTCAAGGAGCTTACTATCTAATGGGGGGGGCAACATGCAAGAAAATATACACAAAGCAAGCTATATACAGGATAACTAGGAAATAATGAACAGAGGGAAGGCACTGGAATTAAAAGGGGTTGGGGAAGACTTCCTGTAAGAGGTGAGATTTTAGTAGAGATTTAAAGGAAGCCAGGAAGGTCAGTACTAACACTGGAGGAGAGAGAGCATTCCAGGCATGGGGGACAGCAAGAGGGAATACTCAGAGATGAGAGATGGAGTGTCTTGAGGTCAGCATCACTGGATTTCTGTCCTTTGCTTGATACATTGAAGGCAAGATGTGGTGGAGTTGGAGTTAAGTCTGTGAGCTTTCATTAAGTGCTTACTCTGCACCAGACACTGTTCTGGGGGAACAATGAAAAGTTTCCTGAAAGAGCTCACGATAGAACTGGGGAGACAACATGCAAACAATTCTGTACGTATAAGATATATGTTGGAGGAGAAAGGCTTAGGCTGCCCCATCTGCTCATTTTGCTCGCCCCCAATTCTGTCATCTCTGGGTAAGCCACTTCATCTTCCTGAGCCTGTTTCCACATGTGTAAAATGGTTGGGTTGGATTACCTCAAAGGTCCCTTTCAGCTCTAATTCTATGAACCAATGAAGTGTCTGAAGGACCATTAAGTGGAAGAGGGGAGATCATTTGCTTGGCCAAAGAGGGTAGAACCTGAAATAGTGGGTGGGAATTCAGAAAGCCACTTTTAGGATTAATATAATGAAAACACAGCCACACAATTGGAACTGTCCAACAATAGGACGGGCTGTTTTGGGGCATGATGGGTTCTTCACTGTAGGGCTTCAGAAAAGAAAAAAAAGAGGACATCATTTGTAAGAAGTGTTATAGAGCGTGTTTTAGCAATTTGGAATCAGAGGCCCTAGGTTTGAAATCTGACTCTGTTCTTACTACCTGGTAAATCAAACTTCTCTGGCCTTCAATTTCCTCATCTTTAAACTGAGGGAGGCTGGCCTAGATTTTCCTAAAAAGAACAGTGGGAAAAACACTTTGTCTGAACTCAGAGCACTCAGATTCAAAGCCCACATCTGATGCTTATTACCTATGTGGTCTGGATAAGTTATTTAGTCTTTTTGGAAGGGGTTTGCATGGATGGTTTTGGGGGACCCTTCAGTTTTAGGTCTGTGAGCCTCTGATCCTTCTCAACTCAAAAATCTATGATTTTCAAGATCCTTGTTCAGGAGTAGGTTGGACCAGATGGTCTCTTCCAGAAATTCTCTTATACTATTTTTATATTCAAACAATTTTCCCCCTTCTTTTTACTCATTAGAGATCATTCTTAGCTATGCCTTTGGAACCTCCATTAGGCAGGTTGTAAGCCTAGCTTGAATTGCTTCAGGTACTTGAAAGAGACCAGATTTCTTGACAATTTGGGGTTTTCTTAAATTCAGAATAGCTTTCTCCCCAGTGAGCCTGGCATGAGAAATACCTATTGTATAAGGTACGACTCTAAAGTAAAAAAAAAAAAATGGGTTTATGAACAAGACTGTATCTAGCAATTTTTTCCACTTAGAGCATATGGAACATACTCGAATAGATTTTTAAAACAAAAGAAGGCACAAATAGAGTAGAAATGGGCTAGAGAGAGATCACCATTGTGGGTGGAAGAGAAATCTTTTAATCTTCCTATTTCAACTGAACAACACTGGCAGGTCTCTTTATCTCCATGGTCTTCAATTTCCTTTCCCAACTCCAGATGATATGATATAATAACTTATTAGTCTTGCTGACAAGGAACTCAATTCAGTTGCTTCTGCATCTGTTGCATGACCAATGCTGGGAGTATCCTAAAAATGTTGGCCCTGTGTCAAGGCCCCAGCAGGCTCACCCTGGTTATTGCATCTTTAGAAATAACAGGGGAAAGGGGTGATCTGAGAGAAGGGAGGACAAAAGTAGGAGGGGAAAAGGGAAAGAAAAGGCAGGGGGGCTGATAGAAGGGAGGGCAGATTGAGGGAGGCAGTGGTAAGAACGAAACACTAGTGAGGGGGGACAGGGTGAAAGGAGGGAGAAAAAGTATAAATTGAGGAAAAGTAAGATGGAGGGAAATACACAGTAATTATAACTGAGTGTTAAAGTAATGAACTCTCCCATAAAATAGAAACAGATAGCAGAGTGGATTAAAACCAGAATGCTACAATATGTTGTTTACAAGAAACACATCTGAATCAGAGGGATGCACTCAGAGTAAAGGCAAAAGGCTGGAGTAGGATATATTACATTTTGGCTCAAGTAAAAAAAGCAGGGGTAGAAATCCTGATCTTAGACAAAGCAAAAGCAAAAATAGACCTAATTAAAAGAGATAAGGAAGGAAACTACATCTTGATAAAAGGTACCATAGACAATGAAGTAATATCAATACTAAACATATATGCACCAAGTAGTATAGCATCCCAATTCTTAGAGGAGAAATTAAGGGAGTTACAGGAAGAAATAAGATGGCAAAACTATACTAGTGGGGAGCCTCAACCTCCACCTCTCAGAACTAGATTTATCTAACCACAAAATAAACAAGAAAGAAGTTAAGGAGGTGAATAGAATTTTAGAAAAGTTATACACAATAGACCTCTGGAGAAAATTAAATGGGGATAGAAAAGAATATGCTTTTTTCTCAGTGGTACATGGCACCTACACAAAAATTGACCTTGTATTAGGGCATAAAAACCTCACAATCAAATGCAGAAAGGTAGAAATATTAAATGTATACTTTTTGGACTATGATGCTATAAAAATTATGTGCAACAAAAGGCCATGGACAGATAGATTAAACATTAGTTGGAAACTAAAAATAATCTAATCCTAAAGAATGAATGGGTCAAACAATAAATCATGGAAGCATTCAATAATTTCATCAAAGAGAACAACGAAAATGAGACAACATACCAAAATTAATGGGAGGCAGACAAAGCAGTTCTTAGGGGAAAGTTTATATCTCTAAAGGCTTACATGAATAAAATGGAGAAAGAACAGATCAATGAATTGGGCATGCAACTAAAAAAGCTAGAAAAAGAACAAATTAAAAAATCCCCAATTAAATACCAAATTATAAATCTGGAAAATCAAAGAAGGGACTAATAAAATTAAAAGTAAGAAGTCTATTGAACTAATAAATAAAACTAAGAGGTGATATTATGGGAAAAAAAAAACCAATAAAATAGATACACTTTTGGTTAATTTGATTAAAAAAAGGAAGAAAATCAAATTATCAGTATCAAAAATGATAAGAGTGAATTTACCACCAATGAAGAGGAAATTAAAACAATAGTTAGGAAATATTTTGCCCAACTGTATGCCAATAAATCTGACAATCTAAGAGAAATGGGTGAATATTTACAAAAACACAAATTGCCAAGACAAACAAAAAAGGAAATAAAAGACTTAAATGACCCCATCTTAGAAAAAGAAATTGAACAAGCCATTAATGAGCTCCCTAAGAAAAAATCTCCAGGACCAGATGGATTTACAAGTGAATTCTACCAAACATTTAAAGAACAATTAACACTAATACTATATTAACTATTTGGAAAAATAGGTGAAGGAGTCCTACCAAATTCCTTTTATGACACAAATATGGTGCTAATACCTAAACCAGAAAGAGCCAAAACAGAGGAAGAAAATTATAGACCAATTTCCTTAATGAATATTGATGTAAAAATTTTAAATAAAATATTAACAAAGATATCACAGCAATTTATCATAAGGATAATATACTATGACCAGGTGGGATTTATACCAGGAATGCAGGACTGGTTCCACATTATGCAAACTATCAGCATAATTGACCATATTAATAACAAAACTAACAGAAATCATATGATTATCTCAATAGATGCAGAAAAAACTTTTGACAAAATACAGCACACATTCTTAATAAAAACACTAGAGAGCATGGGAATAAATGGAGGGTTTTTTTTTAAGGCAATTGGGGTTAAGTGACTTGCCTAGGGTCACATAGCTAGTAAGTGTCAAGTGTTTGGTCTGCAGCCGGATTTGAACTCAAGTCCTCCTGACTTCAGGGCCAGTGCTCTATCCACTGTGCCACCCAGCTGCCCCAGAATTTTCCTTAAAATAATAAGACGTATCTATCTACAACCATCAGAAAACATTATACATAATGGGGATAAGTTAGAAGTCTTCCCAATAATATCAGAGTTAAAACAAGAATGCCCATTATCACCACTATTATTCAATGTTGTACTTAAAAATGTTAGCTATAACACTAAGAGAAGAAAACAAAATTGAAGGAATTAGAATAGGCAATGAGGAAACAAAACTATCATACTTTACAGATGATATGATGGTATACTTAGAGAATCCTAGGGAATCAACTGAAAAACTACTTGAAATAATAAACAACTTTAGCAAAGTTGCAAGATGTGAAATAAACCTACAAAAATCATCAGCACTTCTATATATTGCCAACAAAGCCCAGCAGCAGGAGATAGAAAGAGAAATTCCATTTAAAATAACTGTAGGCAGTATAAACTATTTGGGAGTCTACCTGCCAAGAAAAACCCAGGAACTATATGAACACAATTACAAAACACTTTTCACACAAATAAAGTCAGATATAAAGAATTGGAAAAATATCAGTTGCTGAGCTAAGACAATAAAAATGACAACTCTGCCTAAATTAATTTATTTATTCAGTGCCATACCAATCAAACTACCAAAAATTATTTTATAGAGCTAGAAAAAATAATAACACAATTCATCTAGAAGAACAAAACATCAAGAATATCAAGAGAATTAATGAAAAAAAATGCAAAGGAAGGTGGCCTAGCCATGCCAGATCGAAAATTATATTATAAAGCAACAATCATCAAAACTATTTGGTACTGGCTAAGAAATAGAGTGGTGGATCAGTGGAATAGATTAGGTACATAAGACACAGTTGAAAATGACTGCAGTAATCTAGTGTTGATAAACCCAGAAACTCCAGCTTCTGGGACAAGAACTCACGATTTGACAAAAACTGCAGGGAAAACTAGAAAATACTATGGCAGAAACTAGGTACAGACAAACATCTCATACTATATAACAAGATAAGGTCAAAATGGGTACATGATGTAGACAGAACTGGTTATACAATAAGCAAGTTAGGAGAGCAAGGAATACTTTATCTGTCAGATTTATTGAGAAGTGAAGAATTTATGACCAAACAAGAGATAGAGAGCATTTAGAGAGCGTTAGGAAATGGATAATTTTGATTACATTGAATTAAAAAGGTTTTGCACAAACAGAACTAATGTAAGCAAGATTAGAAAGAAAGCAGAAAGCTGGCAAACAATTTTTACAGCCAGTGTTTCTTATAAAGGACTCATTTTTGATATATATATAGAGAGAACTGAGTCAAATTTATAAGAATGCAAGTCATTTACCAATTGATAAATAGTCAAAGGATATGAATAGGCAGTTTTCAGATGAAGACATTAAAGTTACCTATAGTCATATAAAAATGCTCTAAATCACTGTTGGTTAGATAAATTCAAATTAAAACAACTCTGATGTACCACCTCACACCCATCACATTAGCTAATATGACAGAAAAGGAACTCGATAAATACTGGAGAAGATGTGGAAAAATTGGAATGCTATTCATTATTGGTGGAGTTGTGAATTGATCCAACCATTCTGGAATGTAATTTGGAACTTTGCCCAAAGGGCTATAAAACTATGCATACTCTTTGATCCAAAAATGCCATTACTGGGTCTGTATTCCACAGAGATCATAAAACAGGGGGAAAGACCTATATAAACAAAAATATTTATAGCAGCTTTTAAAAAATTTGTTATTTTATTTTTCGTTTTCAACAATTATTTCCATAAACTTTTTTTTTCCTTTTTGGTGAGGCAATCAGGGTTAAGTGACTTGCCCAGGGTCACACAGCTAGTAAGAGTTAAGTGTCTGAGGCTGGATTTGAACTCAAGTCCTCCTGACTCCAAAACTAGAGCTCTATTCACTGTGCCACCTAACTGCCTCTTCCATAAGCTTTTGAGTTTAAAATTTTTTTCCCCTCCCTCCCCAAGAGGGCATGCAATCTGATATAGGCTCTACATATACATTCCTATTTTAAAAATTTTGTTTATTTTTAGTTTTCAACATTCACTTCCATAAGATTTTGAGTTTTAAGTTTTCTCCCCCTCCCATTTCTTCCTCCTACCCCCAAAGGTGTACAATCTCATACAGGCTCTACCTATATATTCATGTTAAGTGTATTTTCCCATTAGTCATGATGTAAAGAACAATTAGAACCAATGGGAAGAGCCATGAGAATGAAGCAATAAAACAAAACAACAAAGGCATAGGAGAGCAAATAGTATGCTTTGATCATAGCATTTTCCATCATGAGACTTCTGGAGATGTCTTAGTTCCTTGCATTGCTGAGAAGGGCTAACTCTATCAAAGTTAGTCATTGCACAATGTGGCTGTTACTGTGTATAAAATGTTCTCCTGGTTCTGCTCACTTCACTCAGCATCAGTCCATACAAGTCTTTCCAGGTTTTTCTGAAGTCCACCTGCTCATCATTTCTTATACCACAGTAGTAGTCCATTACATTCATGTACCACAACTTGTTCAGCCATTCCCCAATTGATGGGCATCCCCTCAATTTCCAATTCTTTGCCACCACAGAAAGAGCTGCTATAAATATTTTTGAGCATGTGGGTCCTTTTCCTGTTTTTATGATCTCTTTGGGATACAGACCTAGAAATGGCATCATTGGATCAAAGAGTATGCATAGTTTTATAGCCCTTTAGGCATAGTTCCAAATTGTTCTCCAAAAATGGTTAGATCATTTCACAACTCCACCAACAATGCGTTAGTGTTCCAATTTTCCCACATCTTCTCCAACATTTGTCATTTTCCTGTTTTGTCATGTTGGCCAATCTGATAGGTGTGTTGTGATACCTCAGAGTTGTTTTGATTTGCATTTCTCTAATCAATAGTGATTTAGAGCAATTTTTCATATGACTATATATAGTTTTAATTTCTTCATCTGAAAACTGCCTGTTCATATTCTTTGACCATTTATCAACTGAGGAATGACTTGTATTCTTATAAATTTGACTCAATTCTCTATATATTTTAGAAATGAGGCCCTTATCAGAGACACTGGTTGTAAAAATTCTTTCCCAGTTTTCTGCTTCCCTCCTAATCTTGGTTGCATGGGTTTTGTTTGTGCAAAACCTTTTTAATTTAATGTAATTAAAATTATCCATTTTGTATTTCATAATGTTCTCTATTCTTTGTTTGGTCATAAATTCTTCTGTTCTCCATAAATCTGACAGGCAAACAATTCCTTGCTCTCCCAGTTTGTTTATAGTATTAGCCTTTGTATCTAAATCATGAACCCTTTTAGACTTTATTTTGATATATGGTATAAAATTTTGGCCTATGCCCAGTTTCTGCCATACTCTTATCCAGTTTTTCCAGCAGTTTTTTTGTCAAAGAGTGAGTTCTTATCCCAGAAGCTGGGGTCTTTGGGTTTATCAAATAGTGGATTACTATAGTGATTGACTACTGTGTCTTGCATATTTAACCTGTTCCACTGACCCATCACTCTACTTCTTAGTCAGTACCAAGTAGTTTTGATGATTTCTGCTTTATAATACAATTTAAGATCTGGAATGGCTAGGCCACCTTCCCTAGCATTTCTTTTCATTAGATCCCTTGATATTCTGGACCTTTCGCTCTTCCAAATGAATCTTGTTATTATTTTTTTTAGCTCTATAAAATAATTTTTAGTAGTTTGATTGATATGGCATTGAATAAGTAAATTGGTTTAGGTAGAACAGTCATTTTTATTATATTACCTTGGCCTACCCATGAGAAGCTGATGTTTCTCCAATTATTTAGATCTGACTTAATTTGTGTGAACAGTGTCTTGTAATTGTGTTCATATAGTTCCTGGGTTTGTTTTGGCAGGTAGACTCCTAAATATTTTATACTGTCTACAGTGACTTTAAATGGAATTTCTCTTTTTATGTCTTGCTGTTGGGCTTTGTTGGTAATACATAGAAATGCTGATGATTTATGTGGGTTTATTTTATAACCTGCAGCTTTGTATAGCAGCTGTTTTTGCGGTATCAAAGAATTGGAAATTGAGGGCGTGCTCACCAATTGAGAAATGGCTGAACAAGTTGTGGTATATGAATGACATGGAATACTGTTTTACTGTAAGCAATAATGATTAGACAGATTTCAGAAAAACCTGGAAAGACTTAAATGAACTGATGCCGAGTCAGGTGAGCAGAACTAGGAGAACATTGTACACATTAACAGCAACATTGTGCAATGATTAACTATGATAGACTTAGCTCTTCTCAGCAATACAATGATCCAGGACAATTCCAAAAGACTCATAATGGAAAATGCTATCCACATCCAGAGAAAGAACTGTGGAGTCTGAATGTAGATAGAAACAAGCTATTTTAACTTTGTTTTTGTTTTTTCTTTCTTTCTTGTGGTTTTTCCCTTTTGTTCTGATTCTTCTTTCATGACATGACTAATGTGGAAATATGTTTAACATGAATTGTACATATATAATCTATATCAGATTGCTTGCTGTCTTGGGGAGGAGGGAGGGGAGAAATTTGGAATTCAAAATCTTATTTTAAGAAAGGGGCAGCTAGGTGCTGCAGTGGATAGAGCACTGGCCCTGGAGTCAGGAAGACCTGAGTTCAAATCCATCCTCAGACATTTGACACTTACTAGCTGTGTGACTCTGGGCAAGTCACTTAACCCCATTGCCTAGCCCCCCCCCCCCAAATTTTTATAAAAATGCATGTTGAAAACTTAAAAAAAGTAATTGGGAAATATTTACAAAAGAAGTAAAATTACAGTACAACATGAAAAAAAAAAGACCAAAATGAGAGGTGGGAGAGGAACTGATTTAACAGGATTCTAGTGCTAAGTATCCTTTGGTAACAAATGATACCAGAGCTATTGATGAAGTCTTATAACCTTGCACTTTCTACCTGTAGACAAAACCACCTGTCTGGTAGCTTAAGGGTAGTACCACCTAGTGACCAAATCATATACTGTACTCCTTAGCTGGTAACTATTTTAGACAGTTGTAGTTTTGTATCTGAAGGTTGCATAGAAGGAAACAAGCCTGATATGAATAACTATTGCTATGACATCACCCACTGAGTGCATACCAATTTTGCACCAATATCATGACTTTAAATGTTTTTGCATTCTTCTGTGGCTCACAGGACCAACTGTATTACATTTTACTATTCAATTAGGAACAAAACCTCCAATCACAAAGCAAATTGAAAGAAACTGAAGGAAATATGAATGTCGCTGGGGTGCAATAAATGTAATTTGATGTCTAGAGATTTTAAAAGTGACTTAATAATTAAATCCTTTGATAAAAGGACACTGAAAAATCCATAAGATGGGCTAAATTATGTTTAGGATATAATGTGTCCACCAAGAGCATAGACCTAGAATGTTGGGAATAATTAAATTTAATTTAATATGAAAAGGTCATCTACATAAAATGGACATTATACTCACTCTATTAAGTTGAAATTACTTAGCACTCTACCTACGGAAATACCTCAAAGTGTTTTATAATGATGGTTAAAAGATGACTGGAGAATTTTCATGTGATAAAGGGAAATATAAGTATATATTACTTTATATGACCTTGCAAAATAAAGAAGGTGCAATTATTATTTCTGACCCATATCAAAGCAGGCATCATTTGCGATGATGGATGGTAGCCTAGGGACTTTGGATCAAGAACTATGAGCTGATACAGAAATAAATGTATTTTATTGTACCATTTACAAGGAAAATAAAAGAAACTGAAAAAAAATAACAACTTAAACACCTCAGTGTGATAAAACTGCCTTCCCAGAGGCAGTTAAGGAGTCACAAAATTATTTTCTCTCTTTTATGGTTGCCTTTTATTTAAAAAAAAGTTATTGAAGTGTTTGTTTTCATATTAAATATTTCCAGATTGCTCCACTCTTTGAGAGCTCTCTTATAACAAAGTAAAGCTCTTTGATCAAAGCCGGCACTCCCCAAGATTGCTTAATCACCTAATTCACCAACTCAGACTCCAAAAGATTCTTGGCTGTTTCCATAAAAACAGATTTGCCACCACTAAGGAGAGTTGAAGACTGTCCAGCAGTCTCTGAAGGCAGGGTGAAAATGCAAAAGAATGCTAGAGTTACAGGCTTTGGAACAAATTCCTTCACCTTCCTGGGCCTCAGTTTCCCCATTTATAAAGTGAGGAGGAAGAATATGATGGCTTCTGAAGTCTTTTCCTGCTCTAAATTTTTGATTCTGAGCTCTAATGGAAGCTAATGGATGTTGGTTTCTGCACATGCTCTCAGCAATGCACACATCTTTGGAATATATGTGTAACCTTCCAAAGAGGAGCCACTCCTTTGGATTGTATAAGCTATGGCAAAGCATTTTGTAAACGAGTACCCTAATTTCCTTAACTTCACCACTTATAAGAATACTTCCAGAGACAAAGGGCTCTGGAGATGACCCGTAGAAACATCTCTTGATGTCAAAGGGTAGTGGTCACATTCAGAGGGACAGGATAAGATAGAGGGAGCAGAAATGCAACAAGGCCAAGCCCAGATTAACTTGGTAACAGGCAGATGCTTCTTATTTATCTTTTTGCCAACTTGACTAAGTTAAGTGATGGAATTAACCCACTTTCCTGGGCGATTGGGTCAAGGACTGGATAGAGATAACCCAAGACATTTATCTTGTAACAATGACTGATACTTCCAAAAGATGACATAATGCATTCTTCACAACATTATGTATCTGGTAGCAAAAGTGACTATTCCCATCTTATAGATAAGGAAACCAATATTCTGTAAGGTGAAGTGCAATTTAGTGTCTTAGAGAGCTTCCTTGGGGCACTAAGAAATTAAATGACTTGCCTAGGTTCATACAACCAATATGTGTCAGTAGTAAGATTTGAACCCAGGCTTTGTTGAATTGGAGGCCAGCCATCTATCTAGGCATCATGTTATCCTGTCTGCTAAGATGTAGGTTTAGGCTGCAATAAGAGAATTATAGCATATGAGGCAACCCGTTATAGAAAGATAGAGATGATGTGGTGGTAGAAGGAAGACACTGTTGAAGGATAAAGGGTGGAGTAGGCATGTCTCACCTGCTGATCTGGTTTGCCTGTGACTCCGTCACTTCTAGCTCAGTCAGCTTGGAGTTGTCCTTATCACCTCCCCAAGTCCTGATTTCCTCATCTCTCAAATGAGGACTAAATGTCCTCTAAGTTTTCTTCCCACTCTATTTTTATGATCCTACGAATTTAGGGTCACATTTTTATCAAAGGGTCCAGGCTTGACTCTTTTCATCTCATTAATATTAAAGAGCAGAGTCAAAATCTGAACTCAGGTCCTCCAACACCAAATGGTTAGTGGAAGTAACACTGAATGTAGAGGTTCAAATTCCTGCTCCCTCCCTTGTTACCTGTGTGAAGTTGGGTCACATCAGTTTATCTCTCTTTGTTTTCACCTGGAAATGAGGTCAGACTAGTAGATAACATTCAAAGGCCCTTTCAGTCCAATATCCTTTGATTGCTGTCTGGCCCCATTTGGCCGCACTCAGTTCTGAGTGCCTCATCTTAGGATTGAACTAGAGGGTTCCCAGAAGAGGGTGACTCAAATAATGAAGGAACTAGAAACCATGTCATAAGATTCTACTATCTTAAATCAGGCCAATACTGGAAGTCTTTTTCAAATTATATTTTTCATTTTAAAATATTCATTTTTCAAAAATTTAAAATTTCACAAAATATTCATTTATTCATTTTGAAAATGAAGAATTACCTTCTCTCTCTCCTATCCCAACCTTCCCTTCTCTCCATTGAGAAAGCAAAAAAACCAAAACCTTTCTTACAAACATATATAGTCAAGTAAAAAAATTCTGGAATTGATTATATAAAAAAAAGTCTCTATTAGCAATCTGAATTCATTACCTCTCTATTAGGAGGAGTGGGTAATACAAGTACTCTGGAATTTTCAAGATTATAAATTGTTCCCTTCATCTGCATCAGTTCATTCAAGTTTTCTCAGGTTTCTCTGAGGTGATATCCTTCATCATTTCTTACATAACAATAGCATTTGATATACCATAACTTGTTCAGACATTCCCCAAATGATGGGTACCTCTTCAATTCCCATCTCTTTGCCACTGAGGAAAGAACTGCTATATTTTTGAATATAAAGACCCTTTTCCTCTTTCTTTGTTCTCTTTGGGACATAGATCGGGACAAAGATCTATTGGATTATTTTAAAGTATGCACGTATGTATGATATAATAGTTTTGAGGGCATAGTTCCAAATTGTTTTCCTGAATGGCTGGACCAGTTCATAACACCATTGGCATTGTATTAATAGATGTTTTTCCTATAAGCCTTCCAGCATTTGTCAATTTTCTTTACTATCAATTTTGCCAACATGATGGGTATTAAGTGGAACCTAAGAGTTTATTTTTATTTGCATTTCTCTAGTAATTAGTAAATTAGAGCATTTTTTTCACATGATTTTTGGTAGCTTGGATTTCTTCCTATGAAAATTGCTTGTTTATATCCTTTGATATAAATTTCCTATATGCCTTAGAAATGAGACCAAAGAAGCTTGCTGCAAAAATGTTTCTTTGTAATTTACCCCCTTCTCTTCTCATTTTAGCTACATTGTTCCTGTTAGTGCAAAAACTTTTATTTTTATACAATCAAAACTATCCATTTTACCTTTGGTGATCCCCTCTATCTCTTATTTAGCAATGAATCATTCCCCTATCCATAGTAGAGGTGACAGGTGATTTTTTTTTCTTTTCTTCTCTAATTTTTTTATGATGTCACCCTTAATGTCTAAGTCAAGTACTCATTTGGAGCTCATCTTGGTAAATAGTGTTAAATTTTGTTTTGTATTTTGTTTCTACAAGATTGCTTTTCAGTTTTCCCAATAGCTTTTGTGAATGGATAATAAAAGCACCTACTTTCCAGGGCTGTTGTGAGAATTAAATGAGACAACACTTGTAAAGAAATTTGCAAATCTTAAAGTACTAGTTCTTAATTCTTAGTAGTATTGCTATAGCTAGCATTTCTTTAATTATATTGAACAATAATGGTGACAATGGAGATCATTGCTTTACCTTTGAACTTATTAGAAAGGGTTCTAGTTTATCCCTATTCCAAACAATGCTAGCTCTTAATTTTAAATAGATATTACTTATCATATTGAGGAAAAATACAGATCATATGCTTTCTAGTGTTTTTAACAGGCATGGGTTGTTGCATCTTGTCAAAAGTTTTTTCTGTACCTATTGATAATATTTGATTTTTGTTATTAATATAGTCAATTATGTTTGTGGTTTTCCTGATATTAAATCAGGCTTGCATCCCTTATATAAATCCAGCCTGGCCATAGTGTATGATATTTATGATACATTGCTACAGTCTACTTGCTAATATTTTATTTAAAATTTTTACATTAATATTCATTAGGGTTATTATTCGGTAGTAGTTGTTGTTGTTTTCCTGTTTTAACTCTCCCTGGCTTAGGTATCAAGATCATATTTGTATCATAGGAAAAATTGGGTAGGATCCTCTTTTGTCTTATTTAAAAAAATAATTTATGTATTATCAGAATAAGTTGTCCTATAGATATTCAATAGAATTTGCTTCTAAATCTATCAGGCCCTGGGGTTTTTCCTTTGAGAGTTCATTTTTGGGTTGTTCAATTTATTTTTTATCATGTAAGTCTTTTTTTTTGTTATGTTAATCTGGACTGTTTACATTTTTGTAAATATTTATCCATTTATTTTGTCAGTTTTATTGTCAGATAACTGGGCAAAATAGTTCTTGCTAATCTCTTTTATTTCATTTTTATTGATTTTTGAATTCAACTTTTTCATTTTTGATCATTGTAATTTGGTTTAATTCTTTCTTTTTGTTTTTAAATTGAGTCAACTAATGATTTACCCATTTAAATAAAAAGCTCCTAATTTCATTTATTGATGCAATGGCTTTTGATTTTGTTAAATTTCTTCTTTGATTTTCAGAGTTTCTACTTTGGTGTTTAATTGAGAGCTTCAACTTATGGTTTTTTTCTTAAGTTGTATGTCCAACTGATTGACCTGCTCTTTCTCTCTTTTATCGATAGAAGTGTTTAGAGATATAAATTTTCCCTTAACAACTCCTTTGACTTCATCCCCAAAATTCTGTTATGTTGTCTTATTGTCATGATCTTTAATGAAAGTATTACTTGTTCCTATGATTTGTACCTTGACCCAATTATTACTTAGAATTAGATTTAGTTTAAATCAATTTTAATCTTTGCTTCAAAGACCTTTTATTAGATGTAATTTTTGTTATATTATGGTTGATAAAAGATCGGTTTAATTTTTCTGTATTTGTGTGTTTTTATGCCATAATACATGATCATTTTTTCCTCATGCATAGCTGAGAAACTGGTATAATCCTTTGTATTTCTTTTCAATATTCTCCAGAGGTCTCTCATATCTAATTTTTATAAAATTCTATTCAGCTAATTACCTCCTTTTTTTGTTTATTTTTTTTATTAGATTTATCTAGGTCTGATAGGGGATAAATTGAGATCCTCATTATTATATTTTTACTCTTTCTCCCTATAAATTAATTAACTTTTAAGTATTTAGATGCTATGCCATTTGGTGCATATATTTAATATTTATATTAATTCATTGTCTAAGTTATATTTCAGCAAAACATAGTTTCCTTATTTATGCCTTTTAATTAAGTCTATATATTTTTTAACCATTGTTAAATGTCTACTAATCCTATATGATCTTAATTATGGTTCCTTGGTATTTGGATTCTTTCATTCTGGTTTCTTGCAATATTTTTTTTCCTTTACTTGGAAGCTCTGGATTTTGGCAATAATGTTCCCGGGAGTTTTCATTTTGAGGTTTCTTTCAGAAGATGACTAGTGTGTTTTTTCTATTTTCACTTTGCTTTCTGGTTTTAAGAGATCTGGACAGTTTTATGAGTTCTTGAAATATGATGTCTAGGCTCTTACAAAAAAAATTTTTTTTTTGGTTATAGCTTTTAGATGGACTTGTGATTCTTAAATGATCTCTCCTCAATTTCTTTTCCATATCTGTTGTTTTTGCTGTGAGAAATCTTACATTTTCTTCTATTTTTCAGTCTTTTGACTTCATTTATATTTCTTGTTGTCTCACAGAGTCATTAGCTTCTATTTGATTCTCTAGTTTTTAGGTAGTTTTTTTCTTGGATAAGGTTTTATATCTCTTATTCTAAGCTAGTAACTCTCAAAATATTTCTTCCATAGCTTATTTCTTTTCCCACTTTTCCTCTAGTACTCTTATTTAATTTTTAAAATCCTTTTTAGTTTTATTTTTAAACACTCTTGTTTCATCTTCCAGAAATTCTAGTTGAAGTTGTGCCCAAGGTGTGTTTTCCTTTGAGGCTTTGTTTATAGATGTTTTGCAGTCATTCTCTTTTCCTGAGTTTATATTTTGAACATCCATCATCATAATAACTCTTTTCTTTTTTCGCTTGCTCATTCTTCTTATTTTCTGACTTTGGGCTTTATGTTAAGGTCATGCTTTTGTATACTCCTGGGGGGAATGTCTTGGTTGAGATTTTGTACTCTTGGGTCTTGTTGACACTTTCTTGGGAATACTGAGTGTTGTGTTATTTCAGGATCTAAGGAACAGCTCAGGTCAATGACCTGCAAGCTTCAAGTGCTTCCAGAGTGTCTGATTCAGCATCAGGTTTGTTCCTTATGCTTTTGGTTCAAGCTGTACAAGTTCCTGACCTGGATTTGGGTCTAAGCAACACACCTGGGGCTTGCCCCTGGTCAAAGTTCCAGTAGACTGCTACTAGACTAAGTCACTATCAGCCAGTTGAAAAACTCTGCAGTTCAGAATGACAGTGCTTGGGTTTCCCTTTGGTCTGAGAATCTTGCCCTGGTTATTCTGTTTCAGCTTCAGACTCAGCTGAAGGCTGGAAATGTGACTCTGTTCCATTCCTGGGGTCAGAGCAACATGGCTGCTCCTTGCTCCTGAGCTTGCTCATTACTCGGTATACAACCTAAATGTTCTCACCCTGGAACACTGCTCTCAGACACAGGTTCTCTCCACAGTCTGCCCCGGGGATCTGTGATATGGAATTGAGTGAGTAGCAAATAGCAGAATTGCCAGTTGGTAACTCCCTACAGCCCATACAAGATGAAGGGTTTATGGGCCTGGGACCTCTTCTTACCATGGTGCACAGCCTTGATCCTCTTTCAATTCCTGTGTGCTGGAATACTCCACATGGCGTACTTTTGGCTGGACCAAGTTCCCAGTTTTCTTGGACCTTTCTGTCTCCCTATTCTGACCTTGGCTAGAAATGTGATTTTTTTTCTTGGATTTCATGATCAGGGATTGGGTTAGTGCATTTTCTAGATCTTTGTGGAAGAGTTGTGTTGGAGAGCTTGGCTATATTTTTTTCCTATTACTCAGGGGTATGTTGGTAGATGTTTAATAATTGGATCTCTGAAAAAAATACATGTGACACTGCCTTACTGACATTTTCTCTCTTTCTTAAGTCTAGAAATCAACGACAACCAAAAAATAGTCTAGGTGTGAACACTCATGTTGAAAATTTAACAATATGCTCTGCTATGTACTAGCTAGCTCCAGCATTCTCCCACTGCCACTCCATTATCTGTGTTCTGTCTTCCTGCAGTTAGAAGTTTCAGGGTTCAAAATAAAGAAAAATTTTCTAAAGATTAGGGCTACACAAAAATAGAGTGGGCTGCTCAGGTGGTAGGGAGCTCTCTCCATCACTGGAAGTATTTAAGCAGAGATTGGGATAATCATTTATCTATGATGTCCTAGGATATCCCTTCATTAGTAGAAGATGTACGTTCAGGTGTACGTATTGGGTGGAAGGAGGGAGTTGAAATAGATGATACCTGACGTGCTATCTAACTTTGATATATTACGGATCTCTACCCTCCATTTTACAGATGAGAAAATTGAGTCCAAGAAAGGAACGTGACTTTCCCAGCATTACAGGGAAGACATGAAAAAAAAAAGACCAGAAACATGTTCCCAACCCTCAGGCAATGGCTGTTCTGTTTTGTTTTTTGAGGGGTCTCTTACCACTAACAGTCTAATGCCATCTTGCCCTTCAGGGACCATTTTTCTTTCTCCTCTCTCAAGGTATCAATTCACCTCAGAATGGCTGGGGCCATTCTGTATACTGAGTATACCCCCTTGTAAAGTTAGAAAATCACACACAGTCTAGGAAGGAGGAGTAGAAAGAATATAGAAGCTAGATTCTAGACAGGGCTTTTTCCCAAGTGATCTTGGACAAATTACTTTACCTCTCTGGTTCTTAGGTGTATTTAATATAAAATGAGGTAGGTGAAGTAAAAGGTTTTTTATATCTTTTCTGAGTCTCATTTAATGAGAGTTATAGTGATAATAAATTTGGTGTTGGAGGACCTGAATTCAAATCCTGACTACTATTTATTCCTTAGGGGATATTAGGCAGTATTTTCCCACTTTGGGCTGCTGGCTCCTTATCTGTAAAATAAGAGATTGGATTGAATTACCTCTAAAGTCCTTACTTACTCCAAATATATGACCCTAATATTGGATGTGCTACTTATAATCTGGCTGACTTTTGACTCACTTTCCTCATTAGTAAAATGAAGGGGTTCAAATCAATGATGTTTATGTCTCTTCCAGTTTTAGGAGTCTCTAATTTTGTCAAAAAACCCTCATAGTAGCTAGAAGGGATTTTCAAGACCATCTGGTCTAATCCTCTTGCTTTTTCTATTGGGAAAAATAAGGACCAGAGAGGGTCAACAATGACTCAACAACACACAGAAAGTTCATGGTAGGGCCATGATTAGAGGCAAGGACAAAACTAGGATGAGGAAACTAGTGTTTTGCCCTAGTGCATCAATTTTAGACAGTCTCTTTTTTTGAGTCTTCTGACAGCATTTGCTTTCCTCTGTCAGCATAGAAAGGATGGAAGAGCTTAACACCAAATTAGAGAGAATAATTAGTTAAAATAAATAGGAAGCTACTGCCTTAAAGGGTTGGGCAGCTTGTTCTCACCAACTGGTACTACATAGCCTCTACCTTCCCTCCTCACACGTTTAGTCATTGTGTGAGCCTGCGCAAATCACTTGACCCAGGCCTCATTTTCTTCCCCTGTAAAATGAGGGGCTGGACTCATTGGCTGCTAAGGTCCCATGGAGCTCTGAATCTTATGATCCATTTTACTGGTAGATTCTTTTATTTAGTCCTTTGAAGCAATGGTTTAGACCTTTTCCTTAGGCTGGAAGACTGGGTCCAGCCCCTGGAGGAATTGGTAATTTTTAAGGCCAAGACTTCTCCTCCCCTAGCTCATTGGCTCAATGACTAATTACAACTTAATGGAAGAGATGGCAAGGACTTTTGTATTGTTTTCAGATTTGCTCTCCTCCCCAGAGCTGACCTAGGATCATTCTTATAAAGGGTTTATGGCTCAGTAGGGGAGCTGGGACAACTCATCCCCATTGGCAAACAGTCCCTTATGATGAAGGCAGGACTCCACAGGAGCCTGCCATTCTCATTATAGTCCTTGCATTCTCAGGGAGGCTGGAGAGGAAGCTTCTGTCCCAGGCGGGGATTAGGAAGAACAGCTTCTGACAAGATCATCCAGTAACTCTTAATGAGACAGGATCATTTCAAGCAACCGCCATCTCTCAGTTATTCATCCCAAACTGCTGCTGAGGTCATAATAGAATAAAGCAAAAATAATTTTTTCTTG
The DNA here is from genome assembly GCF_900497805.2 of Vombatus ursinus. Taxonomy (NCBI): domain Eukaryota; kingdom Metazoa; phylum Chordata; class Mammalia; order Diprotodontia; family Vombatidae; genus Vombatus; species Vombatus ursinus. Next base: position 2,657,941 of record NW_020941065.1, on the reverse strand, counting down.
GTTTGCAAACAGATTTGATGACTTTCTGAGGGGTGGGGCAGAGAGCACTGTTCATTTTTTCTTCCATAATTAGATTTAGCTTATGATAGAATTATAATTAATTTTCATTTCCTGAGCTGTCTGGGTTTTAGCTGGCAGTAGGAGACATCATTTCATGGGTCACTTGGTTGGCTCCTATTGAAGTACTCGTGGTGAGCCTTTGTAAACAGACCACCATGAAGATAGCCACAATTCATGCCCCAACATTGGTTGAAGATGATGAGATAATGAAATTTTATAAAATATGTGATAAGACTTTCCGAATAAAATAAATATGTATGTTACTTCTTGGTGATTTTGGTGGAAAGGTGGGCATAGGGCATGACTAGGAAAAACACATTGGAAAAAATGGCTTAGAAGTGACATTGTAGCTTGATGGATAGAGAACTAGCCCAAGAGTTGAGGAGCTGAGTTCAAGTCTCACATTTGAGACAGATTTGCTGGGTGACCTTGGACAATTGGCTTAACCTTCCAGTAGTCCAGGTAGCCCTAGAAAACTACCAGCTGCAAAGCAGGCCTCAACCTACATTGGTAGAAAGGGTTTCTTCAATGGGTCTTCTCTCAACAATGATATCATAGGTCACGACCAAATAATAAATACAGAAGTAAAACATTGTTTAGGAGTAAAAAAGTGAGAGAAGCCAAAGACTTGGAGCTATACAAAGCTTTCATCTTTATATACCATGAATATACATACATACACACACAAATACATACATATGTTGGTTTTCCCTCATTCTCAAAGAGGACCAAAAGGGTATATCTATACATATATACATACATACATACATACATATGGAGAAGATTTATGCATACATATGTATAGATTTTCTTTTTTTGTCCTAAAAAAATCTTGTTTTTACTGATACCATTTGTTTTTACATTTCTTTAGTTTCTGGATATATCCCACCCCCCCTTCTCTATCTAATGAGCATCCCTTGTGACAAAGAATATAAAAGAAAGGGGGAAAATTTAGCAAAATGAGCCAATATATCAATTGTGTCTGACAGCATATGCAATAATGAATACTACCCATCCCCAATAGAATTAGGAGGCATTTCTTGGGATGGACACAAAATAGATAGACATGGCAACTCGACCTGTAATTTCACTGGTTTGGGAACTCCCAGTGAGGAAAGTCCCTTTACTGATTCAAGTCAGCACCTTCTCTATGGTTCTTCATCTCACAGAGCTGCTTAGACACTAAGGTTGAGTCACTTGCCCAGGATTATAGTTAGTACCTGTCAGTCATGGGGCATGTCAGAGCTTTCTGACTTCAAGGCATGCTCACTGTACATTCTGCCTCTGACACAAAATAACATCACATATACACACAAATTAATATTTCAACAGACAAGAACTATCAAGTTACTGGGGGGGGGTCAGCTTTACATTTCCCTTCTCACTGCTTACATCTTAAAACTAAGGTGAAAATTAATATGATGTTAGGTGGTACATTCCTTAGACAACATTAAAATATTCAGACACACCATTGACACTGAAAAATGGGAAATGAATGGGGGGAAATGGACACGAACACAGACTATCGCCATTTCCTGTGGCGTTTACCAGATATAAACCCATCCCCGCAGTGATTGAAGAGCCCAGAAACCACCTTATCCAGCAAATGCTTGACTTCCTTGCCAAGAGGAAGGCTATGACAGCCAAGGGTAACACTGGTTTCGAATATAAACTCATTTGTGAAATCTTATGGAGCAGGGTGATGGAGATCATGAACAGCGTTGCCTCATAAAACAGCGAGGAGCAAGAAGGAGAAAAACTAGTTTATGGAAAGCTTGGCAAGAGACCCAAATAAACCAGAATGTCCCCAGGGAACTTACAGCTGAAATAGGAAGGAGAATGAAAGAATGAACCGTGAAGGAATATCTGGCTGTAAATATTTTAATAACAAAACCTTTTCTTCTATCATGCTAGTGTGGCCACTATATTTGAACTCTCAGATCACAGCTTTGGATGTACTTCATTAGAATGTAGAAATGTGTTGCTTCTGAAGTCACAGGTCCTGGGTTCAAATCCCACTTCTAATTTTTACTTATCCCAGTGACCTTAAGCAAGTAACTTAAGGACTCTAGGCATCAGTTTGGGATTGGGAATGGACTAGATGACCTTCAAGGTCTCATGCAATTCTCGATCTTTTTATGGCAGTAAGGAGAAAATAGATGGAAGGGTAGTTGGAGGTGACACAGTTAGGAGGATGTGGAGAGATTGATTCTCAAAATATTTAAAAGAGAGAAGAAGGTAGCATGGCATAATGGGTAAAATACTAGATTTAGGGTCAGGAAGACCCGGATTCAAATTTCATCTCAGACACTTTATAGCTGGGTGACTAAGAGATGATGAAAAGGAAAGTTTCACAGAAACCTGGGGAGATTTATATAAAGTGATGGAAAGTGAAGTAGGCAGAAAAAACCTGGAGAATAATTTGTACCACAATAACAACCTTGTAAAGACAGACAACTTGTAAAGACTTAAGAATTTTGATCAATACAATAATCAATCATGATCTGTAAGACTGATGTTTAGGGGCAGCTAGGTGGTGAAGTGGATAGAGCACTGTTCCCGGAGTCAGGAGGACCCGAGTTCAAATCTAGCTACAGACACTTACTAGCTATGTGACCCTGGGCAGGTCATTTAACCCTGATTGCCCACAACAATGAAAAGACTGTTGGTGAAGCAAGTGAGAGAGAAAGCTGATGATTTTAAGGTAAGACAGACATTTTCGGACATGGCCAGTAGAGAAATTTGTTTTACTTGACTATATGTAATTGTTCAGACATTTTTTGGTTTGTTTGTTTTGTTGTTTTTTCTTTTCTGTTGTCTCTTTTCTTGGGTAGGGTGGGACATGGAAAAAGGTTGGAGTGATAGATGAGAAATACATGTTAATTGAAAAAAAAAAGAAAATACAGCCGTGTTGTGTGACCCTGGAAAAGTCACTTATCCTATCTGGGCCTCAGTGTCTTCATCTATAAAATGAAGGGTTTGGATTTAATGACTTCTATAATTCCTTATAGCTCCAAGTTGATGATCTTCCTATTCCAAAGACTTGGGAGAAAATCGGCAACCTAATTATTAGTAATAAAAAAAGGCAACTGAGAATAATAGTATCAATAGCTATCCACTTACATAGTAATAGCTAGCATTTATATAGTGCCTACTGCGTGCCAGGCACTATGCTAAATGCTTTACAAATATTATCTCAATCTATCCTCACAACAACCCTGGGAGGTAAGTGCTATTATTATCCCCATTTTACAGTTGAGGAAACTGAGGTAAAAAGAAGTTAAGTGATTTGCCCAAGGCCACACAGCTAGTTAGTGTCTGAGCCTAGATTTCAAGCCAGGTCTTCCTGACTCCAGGCCCAGTGCACTATACAATCTAGTCACCTAATTATATGTCTACTTTCCAGTCTCTACAAAAACTTTATGAGAATGACTTGCATATGCATTAAGGCCATTCTTGATGAAATTATGAGAAAGGAGCCATTAGGCCTTTACAAAGCATATTCTACAACAGACCCCATCTTTATTATAACACAATTGACTGAATGGTGTAGAGAAGACAAATTGGCCTTGAGCTTATTCCTGATTAGGGGGAATTGGCCAGTGAGGGCTCAGTCTTTGAAGTATGAGGAGACATTCTCTGCCTGCTCCCCATAAACATAGGGAACTTTGCAAGTTGGTTTCAGCCATGATGACACAAGAGTTTGGTGATAAAAATGTTTCTAAATGGCATTAGAGCCAGAAATATTGGTGACTCTGGAGACAAGGAGCAGGGACTGAGTTTGAATACAAAAGGACACCAATACCATCCCTTGGTTCTATTGGGGGCAGTAAGTGAGGCTGTGAACTTCTAAGTAGAGCTGGGGAGAGGGGCAAGAAGGGCAGCAGCTTCCCTCTCTCCTCCCCAACTACCATGTGTCTGTGAGTATAATCTGACTCTATTTCTGTGTGCATGCGCACGTGTGTGTGTGTGTGTGTGTGTGTGTGTGTGTGTGTGTATTTATTCCTTCCTGATCTGAGGTGAATGGTTATTCTGAAACAGGAGTGTCCAGGTGACAAGTGAGACTAGGAGATCCATTGAAGAAATCCTATGGACACCTATAGCCAGTAGCAATAACCTCCCAGTACAGTGAGAAACCAGCTGAACAATTAAGCAACCTTCTTGACCCAGACTAGCAGTGGGTTCATCTGTCAACTAAGGCACTGTACCCAACAAGGAGCTAACCAAGCAAGGAAAAATTAACCCACTGTCAACATGATGCCAGAATGAACTTGGTTGCAACTCTGCGAAGCTATAAAAGGATTCTTAGTCCCAGGAATCATGAAGTACCATCCAGCCCCACATGCTCCTTACACATGAGCTTCAATACCTCCTTAGATACCATGTGTGTACATAGTATAGAGTGTGCCTTCTAGTCTTAGAGGATTGTTTGGTAAGTAGTGTTTTTTTTTTTATGATTTTACAATGCAAAGGAAAAAGAAAGTGGGAGGGAAAAGCTGTTTAGCAAAACCAGTCAACACATCAGTCATGTCTGATAGTATATACAATGATGAATACTTCTTTCCTGAAAAGGATCAGGAGGCATTGGATATGGGCACAAAATAAGATAGGCATATGAATTACAATAAATACTTTCCTGTAAAAGCTAATTAATACCAACTGGCAAATTGATATTGAGGTACACAGCAGATGGGGACTTGTGAGCAATAGTAATGAGAACTCTAATCTCCCAAAGTTATCCTCAGAAGTAGTCAGTCACCCGGTGAGAATACAACTTTCTAGAGCAAGTAGGGATTGGGTGAATGAAATCAGAGAGGATAATATACCTTTTTTAACTTTTGTATTTATTATTTTTATTGCGAAAAATATAGTATTTCATTTGATGCTGCTTTTTTTTTAAAGAGATATTTTTATCGTAAGGTGGTTATCATAAGATGCAAAAACAAAAACAATCCTATTGAAATGACCCTCTGGTTATAAACATCAGGTGAGGCATAATACAGGGAAATGTACGCTTCCCAAATACATTTACTACAGTGATGGATGACATTTAACACAAGGTCCAAGTCAGGAGGGATTCTCTGAGGATGGTGAGGTCCTTCCTCCATGATGAAATCCAGAGGATAATATACAAAGCATTTGATCTGACAGAACAATATGTTTTCTTTAAGGCCATTGTCAAATAAAAGGTCTCCTATGTCAATATCATGCAGGATTCTTTGAAAGATGTAACAGCAGAGATAACTGTTAGTCAGTCTTCTTATCATTACTATCAGGTGACGCAGAGAACCTTTCTCATCAAAGGTATTTATCACCATCCAGAGAATGTCAATTTCTGGATTCAAATGGAAGAGAGACTCCTTCCAGATGGTGAGGTCATCCAGATGCTCCCATTTGTGTATTGTCAAGACAGAGATTTAGAGTTGTAGAGGAATTTAGAGACGTTCTGGTCCAACCCCCTCATTTTACAAATGAAGAAACTGAGTCCCAAGGAGTTAAAATGACTTGTCCAATGCCATGCAGGTAGAAATGAGAAGTAGAAATGAGATTTGAACCTTGACCTCCTAACATGTATTCACTGAGTCAAGGTCTGAAACAAGGTAGTCATAAATGAGATCCTAAATGAGATACTTCATCACTCAGAAGAGTTTTGCTTGACCACATGTATAGAAAATCCTTTTACTCTTCACTGATTAATTTCCCTATCTGTTCTCTCTTTCAGTTTTATCCTAAAACTTCTCTTCTCTCCTTGAACCACCTACAGCATCCTCTAAATCCCAACTTTCTCTGTCTTTCCTCCATACTTCACTGAAAAAAAAATTGAGGTTATCCAGTCTGAGCTCTCTCTTCTTCCCACATCTCCACATTAAATACCCTTCAGCATCTTCTCCTCACTGTTCTCCTTTGTTTCAGTCTTGGAGGATGAGGTATAATGTAATTAGGCTGAGTGAGCCTATAGAAGCCATCCCAGGGCTCTTACCCAGAGCTCTCCCGGAAACTTCTGGGGATTCCAAAGACAAGGTGACTCATTGTTTGGGGCTTTGGGGATAACAAACTTTCAGGCTGCCTCAGTCAGGTAGTGGCCCAGTACTGAGAGGACTTGTGACTGGCTCTCCTTCATCCTGGCTCTGGACTTTTCTGTCAATCCTGAGCTGCCATCTTACCTTAGAATTTTCCTCAGAACATGGGGGCTTCTCACCCTGGAATATCCCTCTGGCTTCCTTGTTCTCTTCTCCCATGTGTGAGTTTCTCCTGGGTCCTCCATTTTGGAGAGGGGCCCAGACTAGTTATCCTTCCTTCTGACTCTCTGGACCTTGCCATCATGTCGCTTCACATGTACCTTCACATGGTCAATTCAGTCGTGTCTGACTCTTTGTGACCCCATTTGGAGTTTTCTTGGCAAAGATCCTGGAGTGGTTTGCCATTTCCTTCTCCAGCTCATTTTACAGATGAGGAACTGAGGCAAACAGGGTTAAGTGACTTCTCCTGGGTCACACAGCTAGTAAGTGTCTGAGGCCGGATTTGAACTCAGGTCTTCCTGATTCTAGACATAGTACTCTATTTGCTGTACCACCTACCTGTCTAGTACTTTCCTTCATCCCTCTGTTTTTCAGCTCTCTTTTATGTGTTGTCTTTCCCCATTAGAATGTAAGCTTCTTGTGGGCAGCAACTTTCTTTTTGCTAGTGTTTGTATCCCCATCATTTAGTATAATGCCTGCCACATGGCAAATACTTATTAAAATATTTGTTGCCTGCCTGTCTGCCTGATAGAGCCTCAGTACACCTAAGTGGTACCTTGGTTTTTCCCTTGCCCCATGATAGCCAAAAGGGGATGGAGTAGTGCATTTAATAAAGGAAGAGGCTTCTAGCTGGTGTCCCTCCTTGGCTGCAGCCCTTCAGGTGACAAGAAGTGATAGCAGTAATGGAGGGTGTATATGGAGAGTCAGACAGGGTGGAAGGGGACACACCTTCAACCTGTCATGATGGTGGATCATGGACTCAATTAGCTGGGCTTGTACAGGGGATGCCTAGCTGCCTCACCTTTCTCTTTGCTCTTCCATTACTTTCGTAGGTGACTTTGTAAACTTAAAAGGTGGAGGAGTCTGTGATTGGTAGTGGTAGCCGGTGTTTTCCCCTCTCTTGGCACTGAAACATCAGGGGAAAGAGGCATTTCGGCAGTGGCAGAAGGAGTTACCACTAGAGGCAGAGGATTCTTGTAGCAGCAGTAGGAATAGACTGATTACAAAGCATCAGAGAATTAGTTGGCAAGAAGATCTCATTTAATGTTTGAGCTGGCCATGCTTAGTATTGATGTAATTGAAATTGGATTTTTATCCATCTTGCAAAAACTCTTTATGTCCCAAGAGATTTGAAGGTTAGCTTCCCAACGTGTTGTCCACTAGTGATGAGTTCACTATTCTGTAATACTGTGTAACACTGATTTCTTTTTGCTTAGAAATTCCTCTTCTGTTGTGACATTTAAAAAGTTTGAGAGACATAGTTTCTGGGTAATTTAATAATTTTATTAATAAGGCTAGCATGTTGTTAATAAAAGAGGTCAGTGGCACTCTCGAATGCCAAAGACCATCATGGTGGTGGGCTCCTGGCTTATATATCCTTGAAAGAAGGTTGTTCCTGAGGGTAGCAATTGATTCTGATTGGCTAACAATTAATGAAAGAATGAATATTATAATGAGAGGCTGAATCTATTCTAATGAACTTTGATTATGTCATTTAGTTCTAAATTACCCTCAGTCTTGGACAATCTAGTCAAAGAATTTATCTCTGCCCAAACCTGGGTAGAACACAATGGGATTAAATTTCTTATAAGGATGGGTGGAGTCTGACCAAGATTGGGGAGAGTTAATTCAATGTCCTTCAAGAGATTGAACTTTCAAATGAAGACTATAGAAAAGGGAGAAACTCTGCATCTCCCCAAATCATTGGTTATTAATAATCATCTCTCTCAATGTATGGGAATAAACTACCCATTCTATATGCAATTCATGTTTGTACATTTTTAAAAAATGATTTCCCTTTTTAGGGCAGACAGGGCAGAGCTAAAACAGAACTGTCCCCAGAATAGCTGAGTAAGGATGAGGAGCCAATTAACACGAGAATTAGAGAGCCCACTTTCCTTACTTATGAGTCAGAAAAGTCCAGAGCAATGGCTAACTGTAATGGTAGAGAATAGGGTCTGGCCTAGGTGGCCTTAACAGAGCAGTCGCTATGTAGCCACTAGGTCTAAACAAGGGCAACCCCTCTACTTGTATCCTGGATTCTAGTCCTTCCCATCTCCTTTCAGTGCTTGCCTCCTCTTTGTAATTTCCATTTTTTTGCTCATCCCCTCACCATAATTCCCAGTTTTTCCTTATCCATTAGCTCCTTCCCTCTTGCTAACAACCATGCCCAAACCTTCCTCAGCCTTAAAAAAAATTTAAAAAAAATTCAACTGATTCTGTGTATCTATTCAAGCTATTGTCCTACATCTCTCCTTTCATTCATTAAAAAAAACCTCTCCCCCAAAAGCTGTCTACACTCAGCACTTCCACTTTCTCACCTCCCACTTATTTCTCAATCCCTTGTAATCTGGTTTCCTACATCATCACTCTACAGAGAACTCTCTTTTCAAACTTGCCAATGATCTCTTGATGACCTTTTTTCAGTCTCCATCCTTCTCACCTTCTCTGCAGCATTTGATACTATTGGCTACCATCTCCTCCTGGATACTCTCCTCCCTGGGGTTCTGTGCCATTGCTCTCTCCCAGGTCTCCTCTTTTTGCTTCTCAATTACCTTTCTCTGGACTATCATTCCTGTATTCACCCTCTCCCCACCATGTCCATATACCTCAAGGCATTGTCCTTGGCCTCTTTCCTCTATATATGTTCTTTCCTAGTGATCTCATCATCTTCCATGGATTCCATTATCATCTCTATGCAGATGAATCCCAGTTCTCTATATTTAGCCCTAGTAACTCTCCAGTCCTAAATGAACTCCAATCCTAAATCACCAAACACCTTTTTTATCAACTGACATTTCAACCTGCAATCTTTCAAACTCAACCTGTTCAATAATAACTCATTATCTTTCCTCTCAAGTTCTGTCCTCTTCCAAACTTCTCTATTTCTCTAGAGTGTACCACCATCCTTCTAGTCACTAAGATTCAAAACCTCAGAGTTACCCTTGACATTTCCTTTTCTTTCACCCTCCATAGCCAATCAATGATATGAGGGAGTCCAACAGTTTTGCAATGTTCTACACTTAAAATGCCCTGTCTCTCCAGTGAAGGAAGCAAGGTGCATTTTCTTATTCCTCCTTTGTATATAGACTTGGTCACTATGGTTAAACAGCATTGTCTGCCTTCCTTCTTTCCTTCCTCCTTCCCTCCTCCCTTTCTTACTTCTTTTCTTCCTTCTCTCCTCCCTTCCTTCATTCTTTCCTTCTCTACTCATTCTCTCCTTCCCTCCCTCCCTTCCTTCTTTCTTTCCTTTTTTCTTTCTTTCCTTTCTTCTTTTATTCTTCCTTTCCTTTCTCCCTTTTCCTTCCCTCCTTTCCTTCCTTCTTTCTCTCCATTCTTCCTTCCTTGCATTTCCATAATATTATGTCATTATTTTATATAATTTTCCTTGCTCTACTAATTCACTTTGAATCAGTTTATATAAATGTTCCCATAACACTCTCAAGTCTTCATATTTATTGTTTCTTACAGCACAGTAATATTCTAATACATTTGTGTGTCACAATTTATTTAGCCAGTCTTTGGTCGAGGGTCATCTGCTATGTTTCCAGTTGTTTATTTCCATTAAAAGTGCTGCTATAACTATTTTGATGTAAATGGAACCTTTCTTTCCATCTTTGACATCTTTTGGGTATACACCTACCAGTGGGCTCTCTTGGTCAAAGGGCATGGATATTTTAGACATATTCTTAGCATAATTTTGAATTGCTTTCCAGAATGGTTGGGCCATTTCACACCTTCACCAATAGTGTATTAGTGTGTCTGCATTTCTAAAATTTCTCTGACATTGACTATTCCCATTTTTTCCTCTTTTTACTACAAACTGATATTCCTAAGTCATTCTTGCCATGTTAGTTCACTGTTCAATAAATTTCTGTGGCTCCCTCTTGTCTCTAGGATAAAATATACAATCCTCTATTTGATTTTTAAAGTCCTACAAAATCTGTCTCCAACCTATTTTCTAGGTTTGATCAATATTATTCTCCTTGTGGCCAAACTGGCCCATCTGCTTTTCTCCCAACAGGACATTGTGTTTCCCACCTCTGTCTTTGCACAAACTGTGCCCCATGCCTGGTGTGCCCTCCCTCTTCTTCTCCATCTCATGGAACCCTCGTTCACCCATCCCAAATGCTAGTGCCCTCTTCCTCAGGAAATCATTTGTACATATTTGAGATATATGTGTATGTAGGTAAGATATATATATATGTATATATACACACACATATACATGTTGTCTAAATATATGTATGTATATACTCTATATGTAATTTATGTTGTCTAAATATATATGCACATATATACTTTCTCTCTGTATATATGTGTGTGTGTATATATGTGTGTATATATATGTATATATATGTGTATATATATGTTGTCTAAATGAATAAACATGCTTAGCTCACCATTAGCAAGAATGCATATCTCTGGAATCTAGCTTCTCTCTCTCTTCAATAGAGATTACCATTTCTGCTTTAATGGGAGAAAGAGAAAGACCATGACTAGGTGCTTTCTTCTTCATTTTTCTTATCTCCAAAAGGACAATTGCACTAAATTTAGATCTATATTCCCCTTAGAATAATCCTGATCTAGAGGCATGCTTTTTTTGAGGGGTTCAAAACAAAAGCCACTTTCTTGGTTGCTCTTAAAGGGGAAGGTAGCTCTAAATTTATACTTGTCATCTTGGCCCCTTCCCACCAAAAGGTGGTTACATAAAAGAGCATCACAAATAGTAAATAGAGATTAAACCCATTTAAGCAAGTAAATTATAGATGGAAATTTATGCAGATTAGAATATACTAGAAAGTGCAGGAGTGAATGAGCTCTTTATATGAGAGTGAAATGAGATCTCTACTCAAATCAAGGGAGAGAGCCTCATCTCACCAGAGGGAAAATCTTTCCCTGAAGTCTCTAGGGAGGTAAGCTAGAAATTAGGGAAATGTTGAGGAGTTGGCTTCACCTTTTTCAGCTTACAAAAATCTTTATACTCTGCATGTGTCTGTCCTAAAGAGTCTCTAGAACCACAAGTATCTCTCCCTTTAGCTAGGTGGTGCAGTGGATGGAGTACGGGGCATAGAGTCAAGAAGACCTGAGTGCAAATCTGGTCTTACATACTTATTAGCTGTTTGACCCTGAGCAAATCATTTCATCTCTGTCTGCCTCAGTTTCCTTAATTGTAAAATGGGTATAATACTAGTATCTACCTCCCAGGATTTTTGTGAGGATCAGATGAGATAATATGTGTAAAGCATTTTGTGTAGGGCCTGATACACAGTAGGTGCTTAATAAGTATGTGTTTCCCTTCTTCCTTCCTCCCAAAAGGTCCTGTCATCAACACTGTCCCTTATTCAGCATCACCTCAGTGTTCCCTCTACCAACAGAGACACATTTCTCTTCTTTCACAGAGAGAAGCACAGATCTGTCCCACCCCCACCCACTTTATTGGGAACTGGGGTTATGTGTATCTTATATTTACTTTTCTGTGTACAGATTGTTTCCTCATCAATGGAATATAAACTTCTTGAGAGCCGGGACTATCTTGTTTTTGTATATGTGATTATCAGCTCCAAGCATATGATTCCCTATTTCTCTCCTAAGCTTTAGTCCTGCATCACCAACAGCCTTTTGGACAGTTAGAACAGACTGACCCATTTCATTGTTGTTCAGTCATCTCAGTCGTGTCTGACTCTTCATGACTCCATTTGGGGTTTTCTTGGCAAAGATACTGGAGTGATTTGCCATTTCCTTCTTCAGCTCATTTTGCAGATGAAAAAACTGAGGCAAACAGGGTTAAGTGATTTGCCAAGGGTCACACAACTAGGAAGTGTCTGAGGTCAGATTTGAACTCATGAAGATGAGTCTTCCTGATTGCAGGCTGGGCACTCTAGGCACTATGGTGCCACCTGGCTTCCATGGAATGTCTCATAGACACAGCAAACTCAACCCTTCCAAAACAGGACTCATGATCTTTCTACCCAAACCATCCTCTCTTCCAAACATCCATATTCCAGTCAAGCTATGACACCCCCCTTCTTCTAGGTTGATAACTTTGGTGTCATTACTGAATCTTCAGTCTTGCTCACTCTGATTATCCAATGAGTTGCCAACTCAGTGACAATGGACTACATGGGAGAGATGATGGATGAGTGGAACTTTGAAAGCTAAGTATGAATTCAGAAGGTGATGAAAGGGAGGGAGGACATTCCATTGGCTTCTGCCAAGATACCAGGACAGAAATCTCAGGGTGCATGCACTGGGACAGAGACTAGCCCATTTTGACTGGGGTACTGAGGTTGCACTAGACTATAGAGGGCCTTGAATGCCAGACAAAGGATTATGAACTTGACTCTGTAGGTAATAGGGAGCCACAGAAGATTTTTGAGCAGAGGAGTAACCTCATTAATGAATGAAAGTGATTATGCAGGATTGTATGGTGAATAGAGAGGTGACTTGAGTTTTGGGAAGACCTGGGTTCAAGTCCTGTCTCTGACCCATAATGACTGGGTGACTCTGGGCAGACCATCCAATATCTCAGTGCCCAGACAAATCTGTATGATTAGAAGTTGCACCAAGTCAACGATCATTTATTAAGCACCCACAGTGTACTAGGCACTGTGTTAAGCCCCAAGGATACAACGAAAAGCAAAGCCAGTCCCTGCTCTCAAGGAGCTCATAGTCTAATGGGGGAGACAATGTGGAAATAACCAGGTAGTTGCAAGATGTATGCTGAGTAGATAGAATGCAAGCTGATGAAGAAAGGCATTAGTAGCTGGGGTGCAGTGGTGGTGGTGGGGAAGACTGAGAAGACCCTCCTAGAGTAGATGCAATTTAAGCTGAGTCTTAGAGGAAGTCAGGAAAACTAAGAGACTGAGGTTATGGGCTAGAGAATTCCAGGCATGGGGCACAGCCAATGCAAAGACATAGAGAAGGGAACTGGAGATTCTCTGAGAAAGTACAAACAGGCCAGGGTTGCTGGATTTCAGAGAGCACAACTGGAAAGCTAGAGAAGGGGTATAAAGAACTTGAAATAGCAGACAAAGGCATTTCTATTTGATCATAGAGGTGATAGGGGGCCACTGGCATTTAGTAAATAAGGGGTGATACCATCAGACCTAAGCTCCAGAGCAGTTATTAATCTGTGTTGAACAAGGGAAGAAGTGAGTGATAATAATGACTAACATTTATATAATGCTTGGGGCAGCTCAATGATGCAGTGGAGACAGTACCAGGCCTGGAGTCAGGAAGACTTCTTTTCACTATCTGGCCTCTCTGTGACCCTAAATAAGTCACTTGCCCCTGTTTACTAGCTGTGTGACCCTAAATAAGTCACTTGCCCTTGTTTACCTCAGTTTCCTCATATGTAAAAGGAGAAGGAAATGCAAACCACTCCAGTATCTTTGCCAAGAAAACTCCAGATGGGGTCACAATGCATTAGGCACAACTGAAACTATTGAATACACACACACACACACACACACACACACACACACACACACACACGCACAGTTTTCTATGTGCCAGGGACCATGCTAAGCACTTTACAATTATTATTTCACTTGCTTCTCACAACAACCCTGGGAGGTAAGTATTTTTATTATCCTCATTTTACACATGAGGAAACTGAGGCAGACAGAGGTTGACTGTCTATTCACTGAGTCATCTACTTGCCCTAAGATAAGACCTGCTAGGGGAGGTTACTTTGAGGAGATGGTTCCAGGCATGTGCAAATGAGCATCTGTATTGATATAGAGGACCCGGGACATTGATATTAGAGATGTGGGAGAGGAAGCTAATTATCTTTGGCAAAAAGAGACTAAAACACCTGGCATGATGGGAAGCATACCAGATGAGGAGTCAACACATGGGCTAGAATCCAGGTCCCTACCTCTCTTGGGGCCTTTGAAAAAGTCCTTCAGATTCATATTTTCCACCTCTCTGTAGAGAGGTGGCGGACTACAGGTGCTGAATGAGGCATTGCTTTCCTGTGTCAATTTGTTTTGCTTGAGTCCACTTATTTGTAACAAGAAATTCTTTGGAAAGTAACAATAATTTAAAAAAGAAAAAGAAACAATGTTGATAAAACAATCACAAAAGAGAAGAATCATTCTCTAATCAGGTTTCCAAAGTGGGCAATACTGCCCTCTGGGGGGTGCTAGAACAATCTGGGCCATGGTAGTAGCTTTAGGTGCAATTGGTGGGCATTGAATAAAAATAAGGGGGCAGTGGAAGCATAAGGAAAGAAGAAAAGATAAGAAAATTTTGAAAAACCATTCATACATGTTTCACCTGTTGTTTAACACAGTTAAAGTCATAGTGATTACATTATTTTCCAAATAAACACACAGCATGCAAGTTATAGCCAATCAATGGTCAAGTCTGCCAACAGGTCTTAACAAGCAAGTATTGGCAGGGGAGCATATTGCACATTGTCAGGAAGTCCAGCATGCATCAGCAGGAATATATGCATGTAATGACTTGTTTAGAACACAATGCTATATGGTTACATGATGCAATATTGCATCATCAAAATTTCAATCCAGAAAAAAGCCCACAAATATATAATAAATTATTAAATTTAAGGTGCATCATTAAAAAAGATATTTTATATATTTTTGAAATGATGCAAATTTCAAAAAAAATACTTTAAAGGGTTAAAGAAAGTAGATTTACAGGGGGGCACTGAGTAATTTTTTTTTTTTGAAAAGAGAGTGGTAAGCCAAATAAGTTTGGGAACCTCTGCTCTAGATCCTAGATCCTCTGAGGTTACGGAGTACGTCTTCCCCCTCACCACTTTACAGGTAAGAAAACTGAGAGGTGGAATGTGAACTCAGATCCTCTAGCTCAAGAGATGGTTTGTACTCCACTGTCCCACACTGCTCTCAAGTTATCAGTCAGCTATTCTTTTTCTCTTCATTATTATTATCCTCCTGGTAGGAAGCAGCTTCTCCCACCTGAGGAACCCCATAGCAGGGTACCATATTTTCCCATTCTGTCCCACACTGATTCTTTGAGAACATGCCTTATCTCCCCATTCTCGATCTGAAGCTCCCTGAGGTCAGGGACCATGAATTGTTCATTTCTACATCTACCTCAAGACCTAGTGAGGGGCCCCACAGATAGCAGACACTTACTTCACAAATATTTGCTGAGCTGAATGGAATTGCAGCTTCAGGTGGAAAAAAAAATGTTTCTGAAATGCACTCTTATTAGGAAAGAGGCAACTTCCTGGGTTATGTCTGGAAAAGCTGTTTGCTCAGCTGCCTCTGGAGTTAAAGCCCCCTCTGTATGGCTTCCTGTTCCACCTGGAAGCTCTGAAGGGGGCATAGTTTGGGCCAACACAGGTCTCTTTGTGTGCTCCTACCAGACCCTTCTCAAGTACTCGAGGCCAAGGTCACAAACTCGGTTTCTCATTGCAGAGCCTTCGCCATCCCCTCAGCAACATGCTTACCTTTCAAGGCAAGTTGGACTGGAATTCTTCAAGAAAGTGTTTTAGAAATACCTGGAGCTCCTAAGGCACCCATCTTTAGAAGTCCTTCCATGCCTTTCAGCTCATATAGTTTTCTTATTTATAGTCGGGGAAACTGAAGCAAAAACAAAGTAAGGACAACCTATATTGGTAGCCTTGTCTCCCATTACTCATTTGCATAAAGTTTCTGCTTTGGTCAGATTGATTCAGTCACTGTCCCCCCCCACCCCAAAAATATCTTATACTTTCCTCATGGTCAAATATTTGGTTTCACCCTCTCCTTGCCCACACTGCCATAATTTGTCTCTCATCTTCACACGTGTGAATTCAATCACCCTTCAAGGTTTTGATCAAGGTCATAGAATCATGCATCTCAGACCTGGAGGGGCCCTTAAGAATATAGAACAGAGAATGTCAGAGCAGGGAGGGCCCTTGTAACAGAGAAGGTCAGAGTTGGGAGGACTCTTAGAACTGGGAGAATATTGGAGCTGGGAGGATTCTTACAGCATGGAATGTCAAAGATGGAAGGACCCTTAGAACACCGAAAGTTCGCATTGAAAGTGTTCTAGGAGTTTGTGATAGATTAATGACAGACCTGTAGGTCAGGCTAGGCTTTTTTTTTAATCCCCTAAAAGGCAGAGAAGCTGTCTCTGAGATTTGATTGGTCCAGGGGACTAAGGTGAGTGCTGTTACTGTGACCTCCTGGCATCCTACCGAGATCGCAAAAGGTTAGCCCACCAGAAGCCAGGGCTCCTTCATACTTGGTGGATGTCCCACTGATGGGCAAATCACCACATTCTGCTGACCAGATGAATTTCTGTAAGGAGGTGAGGGGGGTTCTGTCTATCTGAACAAATGATGTATCCTTGCTGAGTGTCCTTTCCATGCTCCGGTTAAACAAACCTCCTTTCGTTAACTGTTACATTGGTCTGTGAATATATCATTTCTTTCTAATTCTGAACCCAAGGCACCAAACAAGTCTGAATCAGTCCTGGTCTACAGGAGAGGTTGTCCATATTCCACTCAATACTTGACTCCCCTCTTTTTTGTTGTTGTTGTTGAGTCATTTCAATTGTGTTCAACTTTCCATGACCCCTTTTTGGGATTTTCTTGACAAAGATCTTGGAGTGTTTTGTCATTTCTTTCTCCAGCTCATTTTACAGATGAGAAGACTGAGGCAAACAGGGTGAAGTGACTTGCCCAGGGTCACACAGAGCTAGTAAATGTCTGAGGTTGGATTTGGACTCAGATCTTCCTGACTCTAGGCCCAGTCTTCTATCCACTGCACCACCTACCTGCCCTGAGGGCCCTCTGCAACAATCCTATAAGATCTAACCTCAGATCTTCTGTCCTAAGGGAACCCAGTTGCCTCTTCCTCAATCTCCTAGCTGCCCCAAATATACCTGAGACTCAGATCTGTGTGCCATAGGACTGGCTAGAGTTTGGTTGGCTTCTCCTTTGGCTTACAGAAGGGGGGATAAGCCCACTAATTCTTACCACCAGAAACTGTACCTGAGAGCTTAACTTAGGAAGGTTCCATTGTAAGGGCAAAATAGTGGGAATCTAGTGAGAATGATCTGAACTTCTTCAACTCTGTTGAAGGAGGGCTCCTAGCTTATCTCATCCATTTTTAGGGGATGATGCTAGATTGGATTCCCATTCAGAATGATCATCTCACCTCTGCTTGAAGGCCTCCAGGCATGGAAAACTCCCTTCCTCAGGAGGTAGCCCTTTCTATTTTTCTGAGACAGTGTCAATCCTTAGGAAGATTTTCCTTACATAAAATAGAAATATACTTCTCTGAGACTTCTACCAATCGCTCCTGGTTAAGGTCTTTTTGTCCAAGCAGAATAATCCCTCTTCCACACCTTCACATGTTTAAAGGGCCAAAAAGGATGATAAATTTAGAGGTAACCTTAGAGGTCACTGAATCCAATTGGCTCATTTTACAGATGAGGAAACTGAGGCATCACAGGGTTAAGTGACCTGGCCAGAGCCACATGGCATATGCCAACAGAGGCAGGATTCAAAGACAGGTCTTCCTGACCTCTAAATCCAGCACTATGTCTGCCGTACCTCACTGGCTCTCAAGACAACTATCATGTGTTCTCAGTCTTCTCTTCACCAAGGTAAACATTTCCAGTTCTTTTAACTGAGCCTCATACAACATGATTTCTGGCAGCTCGGTGGCAGCAGAGTGCACAAAGCCCTGGGCCAGGAGTCAAGAAGACCTGAGTTCAAATCTATCCTCAGACATTTTTTAGCTGTGTGACCCTGGCCAAGTCACTTCACCTTTGTTTCCCTCATCTGTAAAATAGGGATAATAATAGTTCCTACCTCCCAGTGCATTTGTGACGATCAAATGAGATAATAAAAAAAGTACTTAACAAAGTTCCTGGCACATAATAGGCGTGATATAAATGCTTATTTCCTTTCTCTTCCCTTTCTTAAATCCCCTCTGAGAATGGAATCACTTAGAAGAGGTATGACCTTGGGCAAGTCACTTCACTTACTCAGGCCTCAGTTTCACCATCTACACAAATGAACAAAAGAAACTGCTCTTTTTCAATGGATGGTGAGGAGTAAGCATCACGAGTATCAGCAACAAGCATTGATTAAGCACCTACTATGTGCCAGGCTCTGGGTTAAATCTTAAGGGTACAAAGAGAGGCAAAAAAAAAAGTCCTGCCCTCAAGGAACTCATATTTTAATGGGGGAGAAAACATACAAATATCTATATGTAAACAAGACATAGGATAAATGGATGTCAATATAGCAGTCAATAATAGAGCATTTGGGAAAATGCAAAGTATTGCATAGTTCCACTTCAATTTATTTTTAACAGGTAAAGAAGCAGCTTTTCTTAAAATGAAGAATATACCAGAGGCAACAGTGATGAACAGTGTCAAAGGCTGCAGAGAGGTCAAGAAGGATGAGGATTGAGAAAAGGCCATTGGATTTGGCCTTTAAGATATTGATAACTTTGCAGAGAGCAATTTCAGTGGAATGGTGAGGTCAGAGGCCAGAGTGCAAAGAGTCTGGAAAGGAAGAATTGAAGAGGAGGACAAGCAAGGAATATAGACTATATCTCCAAAAGGTTTAGCCAAGAATGGGGTGAGAGATGATAATGGGATGGGACGGGTAGATTAAGTAAGAGGAGAAACATGGTTGTATTTGCAGGTAGCAGGGAAGCCTCCAGCATCTGATGACAAATCAAAGATAAGAGAAAGTGGGGAAAATAGTGGGGACAATCTTCTGGAGAAGATAGGAATGGGTGGGATGGGTTCAAGGGTGCATGTAAATGAATTGGCCTTGGTAAGGAAAAAGACCATCTTTTCTTCTGAGATTGGAACAAAGAGATAGTGGAGGAAAAAAGTCTCAGTGATGTTGAATCCATGTGTTGTGACTCCAAATTTAGTGGTCTTCCTTCTCTACCATAACACTGAAAGCCTGGAGTTAGATAGCTCGTAGTTCAGCTGTATGAAGACTGAGGATATTTTACTCCCCATTTGCTCTGGTCGAGCTTTAAATAAACACATGCACACACACACACACACAGAGTATATGTATATATATATATATATGTAGAGAGAGTGTATGTGTGTATATATATGTGTGTTTATAGTGTATGTATTTATGCTGTAAATATACCATATATTTATTATACTGTACATATAAATATACTGTATACAATATATAGTATACAAGTATACTATATATATATATATTTATGCTATGTAATATAAGTATGTAGCATACTAGTATACTATGTATAAATATATTCATACTATATATTATAAATACAGTGTATTTATAATATATACTAATAATACACTAATAATTTATTAGTGTGTATATTTATATATTATACACATATAGCATATTTATAATATATAAATAAATACATGAATACATACTATTATAAATAATATTTATTATAGGTTATATGTAATAAATTATTTATTAATATGTATTTATGAACATATATCTATTAGTGTATATATTTATTAGCATACATCTATTAGTATATATATATTTATGAGCACATATGTTTATTAGTATGTATTTATTAGTGTATATCTGTTAGTGTATATATATTTATGAGCATATATATCTGTGAACATACATTTATTAGTGTGTATGTATTTATGAGCATATTTCTATTGGTGTATATATATTTATGAGCACATGTATTTATTAGAAAATATATAATGTGCATATATCTATTAGCATATATATATTTACTAGCATATATATTTATTAGTGTAATAGGATATCAGATATCAACACCTATTAGTAGGCAGGAAGTTCCCCAAAGTTTTTCTATTCAACCATCTAGGGTGCCTATTGGGGTTCACTTTGTGTTCTATAACTTAGTACTCTCCATTCTTGAGGGAGGGGAAGGGAGAAGACGCCTCCTTAGAGGAGAATATGAAGTCGAAGAGAGTACAGAAGATGGGCACAGGGATGTTGAAATCCTAAGAATGGGTGGAAAGGAGAAGCTACCACCATTGGGCATTAGGGACAGTGGAGGCATCAAAAGAGGCCCCACTACTGTCACCAACAGATACCTGGCAGAGGAAGAAAAACAAAGACCTTAAGACTAGGACTTGGGGCGATGCAGGCAGGAGCGGTAGGAATCCCTTGCAAAGTGGCTGAAGCAGTTCCTGAGACTGAGAAGAGGACTGGGAATTCTTCACTTTCCTGTCCCTTGCTTCACTCTCACTCTTTCACTCCCTGAGAGAAGAGAATTCCCACTCCATAGCCTAGTCTTTGTGGCTAAGTTTGTTTTGCTAGCCATTTCACTTCTGTTTGGAAAGAGATTTGTTTTCCTAAGATAAAGCAGTTAATTCTTGAATTGCTGATGTGTGTATCCTTATGCAAATGATGGTCTAGGAACTTGTCAAAGCCCCCAGCGGGGAGAGATTTTTATAACTGCTATGGTGGTTAAGAGCTGAGCAAAAGAGACAATTATTGATTTCTATTTTTCTAACATCACAGAGCAGCTAGAAAAACTTGCATTCTAATTCATTTCTAGACAAATAAGAAAAGAAACCTTGAGGGTGGGGGTAGGGGAAGGTTGTGAGTGAATTGGAAGCTAGTGTTGAGGAGTTAGCTGCCTTAGGCACTTCTTTCCATTGTCTTCCTCTGGTTGGTTTGAAAGGAAAGCCATCCTCCCAAGGGGTGGAGCCAGCATTTCATGTTCTAAAGCGAACTTGCCTGTCACGATCTGTGCTCTAAGACACCTTCTCAGCTTGGATGCTTTAAGAATCCATGATATGCTGTCCATCTGTGCCTGAACATTAAAAAATATTTCATTTCATGGTTTGTGAAGTTATTAAAGGCACCAAACTGTGTTAGCTGCAAATAGATTTAATTTATTAATTGCTGACAGGCACAATAAATAGCAAAAATGATTTTGAGTTGCTGAAGCAAATGTTAACTCTAGATGACAGCCATTGAAACCAAGGTCTTTTCTGTTAGCTTCTTCCTCATCCCAAGGGACAATCGGCTTTGGAGCCATCATGTGGGAAGGGGCCAGGGCAAATTTGACCTCTATTTTATACATCAAGGTGATGATGAACTTGTCTTTGGGCAGAATATGGGCTGAACTCTTGTTAGGGTAGTTGTGACTGCTGTATATAAGAGGAGGGGAAAGAGGAATGAGTAGAACTCTGGAGAGGTGGAAACAGCCATCTCTCCAACAGCATTTGTTCAAAAAATTTCAGTGGGGCTGCCTCTCAATATATTGAGCCACAGGTAGATGTTAGCAGTCATCGGATAGGTGAAAAACTCAAGTAATGATTAGACCTCCATTAGGTTGTTTGGGAACAAATGCTGAAATGTAGACCTTTAAAGCCGGAGTGAATCCTGGAGCACAGAATGTCAGAGCTGGGAAGAGCTTTACAACAAGGAATGTCAGAGCTGGGAGGAGCCTTAGAACAGGGAATGTCAGAATTGAGAGGGACCATAGGATCATAGCATTAGCACTGGAAGGGACCTTAGAAGTCATCCAGTCCAACTCTCTCTTTTTACAGATGAGGAAGCTGAGGCAAAGAGTGGTTAAGTGACTTGCCCAAGGTCATACAGCTAGCAAGTGCCTGAGCAAGATTAAAACTCACATCGTCCTGACTCCAAATTCAGCACTCTATTCACTTTGCCACCTAGTTGTCTAGGCCTTATTTAACATAAAGGATGTCAGAGTTGGAAGATCCCTTAGAACCTAAAATGTCAGAGGTGGAAAGGCTCATGTACTCTAACACTTTTATTTTACAGAAAGGTGTGACCCTGGACAAGTCACTTAATCCTGTTTGCCTCAGTTTTCTCATCTGCAAAAGGAGCAGAAGGAAATGGCAAACCACTCCAGTACTTTTGCCAAGAAGACTGAAAAATGACTGAGCAAAATTTTAATTGATTATTGATGCTGGCCAGATGTTAAGCTCAGTTGATACTAAGCTTTTTTAGGAGGAATGCTTTTAGCATTCTGTAAGGCCCTCTAAATTTTTCTACCCTGGGAGAAAAGCCTTCTCAACCTGCCTTTGTTAAGACTAGGAAGACTAAGGTGGAAGAGGGAGGGACCAGAGAAGCTGGGTACCAGAGCTTCAAATGACTTTTTAGAATGGGTCCATCCATAGTTCACCCTGTGTCCAATTAAAACGAATGGCATAAAATATTGTGCTACATGTTTTATAAATATTATCTCATTTGATTCTCACAACAACCCTGGGAAATAGGTACTATTTTTATCCCCATTTTACAGATGAGTAAGTTGAGGCAGACAGAGGTTAAATGACTTGTCCAAGGTCACATAGTTAATAAGTGTTTGAGGCACCATTTGAACTCTGGGCTTCCCTGACTCTAGGACCAGCATTCTATCCACTGCCCTCTTTAATTGCTGGCATTCTAATTCAGGCCCCCCAACTTCAAATCTAGTGTCATATCCACAACACAAGCTTGTAGTTTGTCTCCGTATTTTTAAACTGACCCTCTAGTAGAGAGCACCAGGTATAGTTGGAATGCCACTGAAGAAATCCTGGGAATAGCAAGGCCTGTCTCTCCCTAAAACTCTGCTTATTTTACGTTTAATAAAGTACAAGGCTAGATACCCTCCTGACATTTTTTCCTCGGCAAGAAGCTAACAAATTTTTGTTCCTCATCCAGGAGGAACAGAATTTTTGGTTCTGTGAAATGGTGGGGACATATTTCTTTTTTCATCCTATAACTCACATTTCAATGGCCTTTCAATGATTACAGGGCATTTTCTTCATAACTACCCCCCCATAAGTAATATGATTTATTATCCTTAACAGATGAGGAAACTGAGGCTCTAAGAAGTAAAATGACTTGCCCAAAGTCACAAAGATAATAAATGTCAGGCACCCAATCATTGCTCCTCCCATTACAACACACAGGTTGAATCTTCTCATTCTGGAACATTTCCTTTGCTCCCATGGACCCCTGTCTCCCATTGGAGTTCCTCCTGTGACCACCATTTTGGGGAGGGGCATGTTTCTTTCTTAACTGGGGATTTTTCCACCATTCACTTATGTAGGTTTTCTTCTCTCTTCTCTCTCTCTTCTCCCCTTCTCTCTTCCTTTCCCTTCTCCCCTCTCCTCTCCTCACTCCCCCCCAAAAATTTTTGAGCTCCCTTTAAGTGTTGTCCTCCTCCATTAGAATGTAAGCTCCTTGAGGGCAGGGGCTGTCCTTCTTCTTATCTGAATTTCTATTTCTGGGGCTTAGTACAGTGTCTGGCACATAGTAAGTGCTTAATAAATGAATGCTTGTTGCCAGCCTACCTGAATCCAGCCAGAACATTATAATACAAAGAAATAGAAGTGTAGTTGATAAGAAGAGTTCCTTCTGATAAGTTGGATAAGCATAGCTTTCCTCCTATGGTAGTGGTTCTCAGAAGGTTCTCTGTAGAACCACTGGGGTCACAGGGACTCTTCCAATGGGTCCATGAGGTCAAAACGATTTTTATATTAATACTAAAACACTATCTGCTTTCCCCCCTCTCATTCTCTCAAGAGCATACTGTGGAGTTTTACAGAGGCAACATGACTTGTGAATCAAAGATTCAGGTGCAAACATGAAAACTGATTTAAAATCGCATCTGCAGAATTGTACTTTTGCCTTATAAATGGATCAATCTACAGACATGGTTGGCCTTGCTGTTTTGCTTGGATATGTCCCATATCAGCACCACCTAACTATCAAAGAAGGTCTTCTTTTATGGGAATGCTTGGCAACAAACACACATGGTGCTGAAATATTTAAAGTGTTGAATAACTTTTTGGAATCTCATGGTTTATGCTGGAACAACTGTGTTGACATTTGTACTGATGGCGCGAAAGTGACGGTGGGTAAAACTACTCAAGCTTTAGCATGAATCAAGACAGCCGTGCCAAGTTGGACAAGTAGTCATTTTATTTAGTCTTTACCACGGTGCACTTGAAATTTAAAAGAAAAAAATCGGCTTCACTTAAGAATCAGGCAATTAATTAAGCAATAAAATTAAGTAATTAAGTAATAAAACTGTTAATTTTATTAAATCTTGATTCTTGAGTACACCCTTTCTTCATATTCTGCGGGGTGAGAAAGTGGGAAGTATGCATTAAGCACTCTAGCTGCGTACCGATGGCTGCCTTGTCCAATTGAATTTGAAGTACATGAGAAGCTTTTTTCATGGAGCACCATTTTTTTCATTTGAATGAATGACTGACAAATGATGATTGTTCAGACTTGGGTATTTGGCAGACATCTTTTTGGAAATGATTGAAGTGAACCTGTCACTTCAAGGAAACCAATTTTATCCTTATTGCCGATGATAAAATTTGACTTCAATTGAAAATTAGAATTGTTGAAAACATAACCTGCCCTCATGAGCTTGACATCTTCCCAATATTTAAATATTTTTCTGATATCATCGGTGATATTAATGAAGATAATTTTTTCCATATTGCATAATGAAATATCTCTACATTTGGAAGATCTTGGTGAACCCATACTTTCTTTTTTTAATTTTTTTTTATTTTTTGAACCCATGCTTTCTAAATGACTAGTGTGTGATACAAAATAACACATGGGTAAAAAGATCCATTCAAAGTGCAAGGTAGATCAATAAGTTTTAATGTTACAGAGTAGGAAAAGGTTATTGTTACAGTTTCAGATTTTACATTGCAAATAACTTTTAAGAAACTCCCATTTGCTGAGTATGAGTGCAATTATCAAAGAAAAATTTCTATTAATATTGGAAAAGGCTATCAAAATACTCCTCCTATTTCCAACTACATATCTCTGTGAGGCCAGATTTTCTTCACATACTTCACAACAACAACAAAAAAAAATATCGCAATAGATTAAATGCAGAAGTAGATATGAAAATCCAGCTGCCTTCTATTAGGCTAGACATTAAAGAGATTTGGAGGAAAAAAAAAAGTAGAACGGTGCCACTCTTTTAACTAAATATTTTTTCTTTTGGAAAATATAATTATTTTTCATAAGATATATCATTTATGCTAACATGTAATAGGTTTATTATTCCTATTTTAAAAGAAAGAATAAACATGTGTTTTTAAAATTTATTACTTTTCATTTCTAATGTGATAAATATTAATAGATACAATGCACATAAGCAAAAGCTCTTTGGGGACCTCAATAATTTTTAAGAGTGTAAAGAGGTCCTAAGACTAAAAATTTTGAGAACTGATGCCTGATAGAGAATGGGTATGTCTGCCAACCTTTTACTGAGTGGACACAGACGACTTCTGATTAGTTTTCTGTCACTGGGGCCAATATGGCTGATTGGCTGGGATTCAGGAGGATGGACTTTGATCCAAGGGAGCACTTGTCTTTGCAAAACTTTGAAAGTAATGGGCATTGAGTTCTTAGTTCTTTTGCTTCTTGCGTCTTTTTTGCCTTTTGTCCTTGCACCTTTTGGAGTGCCATAGAGTGGGGAGTGGGGAAGCATTTCTCTTTCTTGATCCCTTCCAGGAAAACTACATGGCAACTTTTTAGCAGAAGCACACAGCAATGGAAGCCATGTGCTTGCTTACCCATGAAATACCTGAGAGAAGAGGTGCTGAAAGTGGACTTGTGTAGCTCAAGAGAGAGCAGCAGCCAGGGTAATGGGAGAGCTCCTGCAGAGGTACAAAGGAGAAGTAGGTTTATAGATCGTTTCTACATGGTCCAAGAAGGTAGTTCATGGGCAATATTCCTGAGTCTCAAACTCCTGCATAAAGGAGAATGAGGAAGAGAGTTGCATTTTCCAGGGAACATGATCTTAGAGTTTAGCCTCGTCAGAAAAGAAAGATTTCTTGGATGGCACCAGCCTTGGAGTTTTCCTTATGTGTGAGCCTAAATTCTAGATTTTCCAAGATTAGAGTTTGGCAATTGTGCCTCCTAGAGAGAAAAGAGGATTACCTTAGCAGCATTGTCTATTGGAGAAAAAGTACAATTTCCAATGTGGTTCCGGTAGCTGGAGAGCAAAGCCAGGACATCAGGAGGCAATAGAGATCTCCCCTTAATTACATTGAGTTATTTGGAAAGTACAGTTCTGAGGGGAAGTAGGTTGTCAGTTCAGAAGTGTTAAAGTCCTTCTAGGGGAAGTTCAAGCCATAGGGTGGCACTATGAGTATGGAAGAACTAGGTGGGACCCTGTAGGAGAGAGGAATTTTATCAGAATATCAAAGGGTTGCAGTGAAATAATAATAATAATGATAATAATAATAATAATAACAATAGCAACAACAATTTCCACTTGTGTGTGGTGCTTTAAGGTTTACATACATAATCTCATTTGATGACCACAACAACCCTGTGAGGTAGCTGTTATTATTATCCCCATTTTACAGGTGAGGAAACTGAGTCGGGGGGGAGAGAGAGAGAGAGAGAGAGAGAGAGAGAGAGAGAGAGAGAGGTTAAGTGACTTACCCAGGGTCACATAGCTAGTAAAGGTCTGAGGCAGGATTTGAACTCAGATCTTCCTAACGCCAAGTCCAAGACTCTAGTCACTATGCCACACAATAATAATGGCTGACATTTATATAGCACTTACTAGTGCCAGGCATTGTGTTAATCACTTTACAAACATTATTTTATTCAGTTTTAGAGATATTTACTCAGTGGCTGGAGGCATCCAGAATCAATCAGTTATAGGGTCATAGATTGAGAGCTGGAAGAAATCATAGAGGCTGGGTTCAACATCTCCATTTTACAGTTTAGGAAACTGAGACATGAGAAGTTATATGACTTAGCCGTGGAGCACCCAGATAGCAGATATCCAAAATGGGATTTGAGCCCAGGTCTTCCTGACTCCAAGGCTAACACCCTACCTACTTTTCCAATCTGCCTTTCTTCATCAATTCA
Organism: Vombatus ursinus; assembly: GCF_900497805.2. Classification (NCBI taxonomy): domain Eukaryota; kingdom Metazoa; phylum Chordata; class Mammalia; order Diprotodontia; family Vombatidae; genus Vombatus; species Vombatus ursinus. Next base: position 2,630,812 of record NW_020941065.1, on the reverse strand, counting down.
CAAGCATTTAACAACAACCCTGGGAGGCAGGTATTAGTATTATCCCCCTTTTACAGATGGGGAAACTGAGGCAACCAGAGCCCAGAGTCACACAACTAGTAAGTGTCTGAGGCTGAGAGATCTGAACTCAGGTTTTCCTGAATACTCTATCCACTGCCTCATGCATTTTCTGTATCTATTTATGGGATTATTGGATTACTATGGGATCCTGAGTCCTTGATTTCTTCTCCATTTTCTCTGGGGTGAAATAAATGTCATCTCCTATTCATTTTATTACTTAAAGTGCTTGTACATCCTATTCTCTGGCCATCTTCTCAATAGCCTCAACAACATCCTTGTACTCACACCAATACTTTTACAACTCCAGTTTTGAAACCATGATCAACTCAACAGCATTCTTATTCCATGAAGGGGTGTGTCGGTCTACTCCGCTATGCTCTCCCTCACCATCCTGTAACTTTGGGGACCAAAGTGGCCCTCCCTGACCACCATGTCTTTATCTATGATGACTACCTCTATTTGAATGTAAGTTCCTTGAAGGCAGGAACTATCCTGATTATAGCTCTATCCACAGTGTCTGAACTCTCTTCCATTTGATAACCACTCACATATTTGAACACAGATACCATGCTCTCCCTTCACAATGTCCAGAAGTCTCAGCTACTTCAACAAATCCTCATAGTGTCTGACTTTCAAGCATCTTATTTTTGTATCCTAGCATCATGTCTGACACATAATCGGTGCTTAATAAATGCTGGTGGATTGATTGGGAAAAGTGGGTAGGGTATTAGACTTGGAATCAGGAAGCCCTGGGTAGAAATCCCATCTTAGATACCTGCTATCTGTGTGATCCATGGCTAAGTCATATAACTTCTCATGTCTCAGTTTCCTAAAGTGTAAAATGGAGATGTTGGACTCAGCCTCTATGATTTCTTCCAGCTTTCAATCTATGACCCTCTAATTGATTGATTCTGGATGCCTCTAGCCAATCAATAAATATCTCTCCCAAAAACATGGCCCTCAGAACTAGATACAATACTCCAGATGTGGTCTGACCAGTGTAGAGCGAACCTTCCTAATCCTGGATACTACACCTCTCTTAAAACAGCCTATATAGAGAATTTTTTTTTTGGCAGCCATATCCCACTTATGACATATAATGGGGTCCATCTCCAGTTGTCCTGATCTATATCTGGCCACTGGACTCAAATGGCTCTGGAGGAGAAAGTGAGGCTGGTGACTTTTCACAGCCCTCCCTCACTTAAATCCAATTCACTTGCAAGTCATGGCATCACCTTCCTGAGGTCATGGTCCTCTTTGAGAATGAAGGCAAAACAACAACAACAACAACAAAACCCCAAACCAAACCAAACCAACAAACAACAATGACACGTATTTGAGATAACATATCTAAAGTGCTTTGCAAACCTTAAAGTTCTATGTAAATGCTATAATCATGATGATGGTGTCACTAAAAGAAAAAAAAACAAATGAACTACTGTCTAATTAAGTTTACATATATATAATATATAAAAATGTGTTGATACATATTTATATAGAGAAAAAGTCACAAAATAAATATACATCATACATATATACACAAACAGGCAGACAAAAATATGAAAAACATATTTTGAAATTAATAAAATGAAAGTACCATGTGGGGTAGTTCTTAACCCATACCTCCAAAAAAAAATTTTTAAGGTCTTAAAAATGATAAAGTCTTTTAACAGCCCTCAGCTCTGCAGTCTCTGTATTACCTCCAACAGTTGATCGTCACTTACAACATGTAACAGCTGGAAGACCAAAAGTCCATGCCTCTTGTGGCAAAGTAAAGATAACATGGAGAAGCGGGGGGACTGCTGAGGTAGAAGGAAGGGGTTCAAGCACCAGTTTAGCTCTTAACTGTGAGTTGGATCTTGGGCAAATCACTTCCCTTTGCTGGTTTTCTGTAATTCTCTTCTGACAAAGGAGAGAATTGGATTAGAATTCAGCAACAGAAACCTGTGGCTGCCTATTTATTGATTTAGAAAACCACAATTAAATCTGACCTATGTTGGACTGTATCTTTATTTATCTTGTTAAATGTTTCCCAATTACATTTTAATCTGGTTCAGGAACACTCAGGAGTTTTGCAGGCTGCAGGCAAATTCAACACTTCTGAATTAAAATGATCTCTATGATTCCTTAGCCCAAACATTCTATGTTCTAAGGCATTGGGCAGGTTCTCAACATTTTTTTTTGTTCTGTGAACCCTTTTCAATAATAACAAAAAAAATGTTGCGAATCCTCAGGATTATTTAATTTTACGACTCACCATATTATTTTAGATTTATTCATTAAGTGCTTACAGTAACTGTGATGATAACTTTTACCCCCTAAAGTTCTAAATTAATATTTATATTATATAAATATAAGATATAAAAGTAACCTTCTTAACCATAATTAGGAAAACTCTAAGTAATAAGATAAAACTCTCATTATAAAGTAATTATGAATATTTTATGTGGAACATCCTATAAGAGTTAAAAGAAATAATTTAGCAAGACTTCATGCTTATTATTACCTACAAGACTTCATATTATATTTCTTTATTTTATAAATTTTGTTGAACATAAATAATGGTTTAATGAAATAAGTTACAACTTGGAGAATGTTTAACATAATATAATAATCCTACATAAACAACTTTAATGTTGGACTTTTTTATTTCAATGAAAGTTTGTGATATTTGGCTCAACATCAGTCTTAAATCTAGTTCCACACTGAGTTTATTTCTGTATTTTTATTTAAAACAAAAATAAAGTGAAAATGCTTGCTCACACCAATATGTAGTAGAAAATGGTAGGTAAATTTTATGAGCTTTCTTGCTGAAAGGTGGAAATTAATTTAGAAAAAAATTTAGCCACCTAGCCAATCAGTGAAAATGAATAGCTAGTTATAATATAAAATTAAAATGAATAGCTAGTTATAATATAAAATATTCACTTTCTTATTGAATAATGTCAAGCACTGCGTTAAATGACAAATGTACTTGTAGTTCAACTGCATATATTGATTAATTTCAAACAATGTATAATACATAACTAACCTTTGTAAGGAAAGAATCTCTTCAGATGTTACTTCCTCCTTTTCTACCATTAGTATAGTGGTAACACTCTAGCTGAAACTCTACTGGATGACCACCCAGTGTTGCCAACCAGTTAATCTGAAAAATCTGCCAGATAGAGAAATAGTAACATAGGCAAAAGATGTTTAAATCAGAAAAAGATGTTTAAACTTCCATGAAGGACAATATAAGTTTGTTTCTGAAGAGCATTTGTGAGGGTACATGATGGTTTCAAGAAATGAGAATGCTCAGGAATCATGGTATTTAAATAAGCCTGGAATTTGTGCTGCAAGAATTATTAGAATTCTAACATCTTGATTTGTGATTACATAGCTGATGAAGCGTGATTACAGGGGAACAGAAGGAAAAGAGAAAAAAACTCTGGTGCAGTGTCCAGAATGCAAACATTAACCCTTGTGGTAGTTTGTAAACAATTTGATGATAGGTTGAGAAACTCTAAGAATAATGTACTTCATCAGAAGCAGAGTTAGGTGTAATCCTTGTACAAACACCAGAATCACTGAGTATATGATCATAATGGTTTGCAGAAACAAACCAATAATGCTTCAAACATGCCCATGTTAGCTGTCATAGAAGAAAAAATATATGGAGGCGTGCTGGTAAATGCTTAGCAACAAATTTTATGAAAATGTATGTTTGACATACTTTTAAATTTAATCTGCATTATTAATATTTTCTTCATCATTTTCTTAAGTTTAGACAATTAATAAAACACTAAATCAAGCCCTGGTTTATAGCATTTGCTGATTTCTAAGGTGTCAATGCTCACACTGAAAATTTAACAATCAGTTCTTGGAGCTTGTATGAGCCAGATCTAGGACACCTCTGTTAGTAACATAATTGGGCAATTATTTACTCCTTATGGTGCCTTTAAAGAATTTTTAGTGTGAACTGCTTGGATTATCACCTTGAACCACTAAACAGAAGCTCCTGTTCTGAGATTATCAGACCCCACACAATCTTTGACATTGTGTGTTCTAAGGCCCCTTCCAGCTCTGACATTCTAACATTCTGAAGCCTTTCCAGTTTTGATATTCCCTGTTCTAATGTACCTCCCAGCTCTGACTTTCCATGTTCTAAGGTGCTTTCCAGCTTTGATGTCCCGTGTTTGAAGGCCCTTCCCAGTTCTGATATTCCCTGTTCTTAGGCCCTTCCTAGTACTGACATTCCATGTTCTAAGGTCACTCTCACCTCCAGCATTTTATGATTCTATGAGCCTAAGATCCAGCTGGAGGCCAAGTCTATAGCAGGACTTATGCTCATCAAGGGCCACATTCCAATTTAGGAGAGGAAGTGAGGATCTAAAAACAGCAAAGCAACGAAGCAAGCCCTGGATTTAAGTGGGTGGGGGAGGGGAGCCCTGCATTCTAGCAACACTTGACACCCCTTGTCATCTCAAACACATAATCCCAGGACAAGAACAACAAGACAGAGTCTGTCAGCAACTCCCTTTCATGGCTTCCCTACAGGAACCCTGACTTGTTTGTCCAAGAAATCATCAGTAGAAGTAGAAAGAGACTCTCTTATCCTTTTGTCTCTCGACTGAAAATAAACCCCCACATTTGCACAGCCACATGTTCGCTACTCTTCTCCCCCCACCCCCCAACAAAGTAAAACATTACTTGGGATGCTGGAGGTAGCAACGTTATCATAGGGAAAGCTGGGAGTCATTTGGCTCGGGTTGGAATTTTGCCACTCACTAGATAGATTGACCTTGAGTCAATGGATACCCTTGTCCTCCTAGGTCTCTTCAATGGGCAGCTGCCATTTTTTTCCACTTTTAGCCACTTGCTGGGCTAAGGAGGGTACTGGATTGCCTTCCACTGGAATGCTACCAAGAGCTCTTTCAACCTAGGCAACAGCCCTTCATTTGAGATTGGCAAAAGTGTCCTCCCTTTTCCCCAATCCTCTTAATTCTGGTCCTTTCCCTCAGTTGATTATCTCCAATTGATCTTGTATACAGCTTGTTTGTATCTTGTCTCCTCCATTAGACTCTGAGCTCCTCCAGAACAAAGACTGTCTTTGGCCTTTCTTTGTATCCCCAGGTTTTAGCACAGTGCCTGGCACGTAGTGGCGACATAAAAAGTATTTACTTCCACTCTCAGTGATTCTTCGGTAGCTTTGGTAATCACCTCCAGAAAGGATATGAAAGAAAATTTGTTTCTCCTTTGCAAGACACTGTCCCTCCTAAACTGTTCTTTCTGTAATATGGAGTGGTTACTTCGTGTTCTGTTAGGGCAATCAGAATTTTTTACTTTACATACTCCTTTGGAAAGCTGATGTGGAAGATTGGCTAGGTAGGGTCAGAAGTGGTAATGTATTTCACACCCTGGAGGCACATGGCTAGCTTGTCTCCCCTTAGCAATTAGAGTATTCAAGCCTTCCCCCTCCTTTTTAGGTTGAGAAATGTCTCATTTTCGCATCTGAAGGCTTTTCTTTTAACCTTTCAAAGTCTCCTCTTTTTAATTTCTATAGACCTTGGGCTGTGGCTCAGATCTCCCTGGGGCACTGGCTTTAAGAAATCTAATTGGTTTTTTTTTTTTGGTAATACTAGGTATTTTATTTTATGCATTTAAAAACTTTTTTTTTTTTTCTGAGAAGGATGTGCAGAGCTTCACCAGTCAGTAGCCAAAGGAAGCTAGGGCACAAAAAATGTTAAGAAGTCCTGGCCTTGATGATCTCTAAGGTCCCTTCCAGATCTGATGATTGTTGAATTTGTTGTTTCAGTCTCCCAGTGAAGTTTTAGTTTTGTTGTAAACTCTTTTTAGTTGAATCTTGAGCTCAGAATCATGAAATCTCAAAGCTGGAAGGGACCTTGGACCAGAGAATGTTTGAGATGGGATAGAACTGAAAATGTTAGGCCTGGGAGGGGCCTTAGAACAGGGAATGTCAGAGGTGGCAGAGGCCTTAGAACAAGGAATGTCAGAGCTGGGGGAGGGCTTAGAACAGGGAATGTCAGGGCCTTAGAACACAGAATGTCAGAATTGGAAAATGCCTTAGAACCAAAAACATCAGAGCTGAAAGAGATCTCAGAACCAAGAATGCCTAAATTGGGAGGATCCTTAGAGTACAAGGTGGAAGTGGCCTTCCAACATGGAAAGTTAGAAATTAGAGGGATTTTAGAATATGACATGTGAGTGTGGGAGGTCCTTTAGAGCCTAGATTGTCAGAATTCGGAGAAACCTTAGAATCTAGCACGTCAGACCTGGGAGGACCTTAGAACACAACATTTCTCAACTGTGAGAGCCATGGAACATAGAATGTTAGAGCTGGAAGTGACTACACCACATATAATGTCCTAATTGGAAGGGATCTTAGAACATGGAATGTCCAACTGGGAAGGAATGAGACCAGTACTCTGGTCTCACACAGTGGGGACATAATAAACATTTTTCAGTTTTCTTGAATGCGTATTAGACTTTATTTCCTCAGTCTTTCAATTTTAGAGAGGAGGAATGGGGTCTATCTGTTCTCTAACTCCTTCTTTAAAGGGAAAAGAGAATGGGGGGAGACAGGGTAGGGATGAGGGCAAAAGAAAAAAGAGAAGGGAAATGGAGAAAAGCTCCTAATACCCCAGTAATTTCTAAAATATAAAGGCTCCTCTTTGAGAGCACATCCATTTTTTTTTCTCCTCAGCATTAAGGGTAGAGAAATTCCTTGGAAAATAATTTGTCAAGTCTCGGCTGATCAAAGATACATATAAAAGGACCCCCTTTCCCCCTTTTTTCCAAGGGGGGGACCCATCCAAGCTCGGAATGAATTGGCAATTCATTTACCGCCTGTCAGATAGAGTAACGCACCCCTATCACATCTTTAGCCAGAGCTGGGCCAGAAGGAAGCAATTCCACGGGCACCAAATCGACATGCTTGGGGTATGTTAGTGATTAGGGGACTCCTGCCTGGGGGAGGCAGAGAGATATGACTCAGATTCACAGAAACACCATAAATCTCCCCCCTTTTATTCAAAATGTGTGTTTTATAGTCATTTCCTGGCCGATTGTTGCCTCGAATAAATATATAACATATCTGGATTTAGCTTTTAAGCACAGAACTGGGGTCTGGCTCTCAGGCCAAGTATTTGCAGCATTTCTCCAGGCTGGGGAGGAGGATTTATATAATGAGTTTCTCTTCTTTTTCCAATGTCAAACTGCCCCCCCCAACATCAAAATTGAGAAAAAAATTAAAAATTACCGAAGAATTGGGAGACCCCGTGCTAATTAGAAAGTGAGAGCAGCACATGATCTTCGTAGAGAATTCTTTGCATTCCAGAAACACCCAATCATGATAATTAATGACGGATATGGGGCTACAAAGCTAGTTTTTAGGGACTAGACTAGAGTCCTGGGCTTAGAGGCAGGAAGGATCTAGGTTCAAACATTATATCTGACACTAATTATTGATGTGATTCTGGGCAGTTCTCTTCCCCTCCCTAGGTCTCAGTTTACTCATCTGCAAAACAGAGATAATAATTGCTACAATCGTCATAGAGTTATTGTGAGGCCCACATAAGACAATGCATGAAAATGCTTTCCCAAATCTGAAATCCTTTCTCTCCCTTCTCTTTCCACCCTCCTTTTTCCTCCTCTTCCTCTTCCTGTCTCCCTATCTCCTTGTCTTCTCTTCCTCTTCCTCTTCCTTCTCCTCCTCCCCCACTTCCCTCCTCCTCCTTCTTCCCTGAAAAGTCCTTGGCCAGGGGACACAGTATTGAGAACTCCAGCTCCCAATGAACCCCACAGTTGTGTCTTCATATCTGGGCTCCAAGGCAACCGTTTTCTGCAGAGACCCAGACAGGAAGGAAATAGGGCAAGAGGTGAATGTATTTTTAATTTTCCTCCTTCACTTGAGGTTATGAGTTCAAGGTAAATTTGGAGAGAGGGCCCAGGCTTTTATTTGTACACCTGTGGCATGAGTTGGAGCTAGAGATTCTGAGTCTGGAGCCTGGCTCCTACACTGCCTACTGGGATGACCACAGGCTCGTCAATTCCCTTCTCTCAGACTCAGTATCCTCATGTGTAAAATGATGAAGTTGGCTCAGAATAGGGGTTCTTAATCTTTTTTTTTTTGGTTATGGACTCCTTCAGCACTCTGGTGAAGTGTATAGACCCTTTTTCAAAATTTTTTTTTAAGAATGAAACATAACAAGGGAATCAAAGGTTAGTGAAAATAAAAATGTATTTTTTCCCCATTCAAATTTATGAATCCCCTAAAATCCCTTCATAGACTCCTTTGGGCTCCATGGGCTCCAGGTTAAACACTACTCCAGGGTCGCTGCCATGTTTGAATCCTGTGCCAGACAGAAGGCCACTCACTGGAGATTTAGAAATATTTCCTAGAGGGATTCAATTCAAAGAGCATTTGTCAAACACCTACTATGAGTCAAGTACTATATTAGACTCTGGGATTATATAGAAAAAAATTAATAATAGTAGCTAGCATTTGTATATCTCATTGAGGTTTGAAAATATTTTCCCAACATAATCTCATTTTATTCTAAAAATAAACTTGGGAAGTGTTATTATTGTCCTCATTTTACAGATGAGAAAACTGAGGGAGACAGAAGTTAAGTAACTTGCTCAAGGTCACACAGCTAATAAGTATCTGAGCAAGATTTGAACCCAGATCTCTCTGACTCTAGATCTAGCATGCTGTCTTCAAGGGCAGTAGATTCTTTTGCAAAAGGATTTCAGGTCACTGGAGAAAACTTTGAACAGAGGTTAAGCATGGCACAGTGGATAGAGTATGCCTGAAGTCAGAAAGACTCATCTTCATGAGTTCAAATCTAGCCTCAGACACTTATTACATGTCTGACCCTGGGCAAGTCTCTTAACCTTGTTTGCCTCAGTTTCCTCATCTGTAACTTGAGCTAGAGTAGGAAATGGCAAATCACTCTAGCATCTTTGCCAAGAAAACCCCAAATAAGGTCACAAAGAAGTCATTTAACCTTGTTTGCCTCAGTTTCCTCATCTGTAAAATGAGCTGGAGTAGAAAATGGCAAACCACTCTAGCATCTTTGCCAAGAAAACCTCAAATAAGATCACAAAGAAGTCACTTACCTTTGTTTGCCTCAGTTCACTAATCTGTAAAATGAACTGGAGAAGGAAATGGCAAACCACTCTGGTATCTCTGCCAAGAAAACCCCCAAAGCGGTCACCGCAACTGAACAACAACAATAGAGAAGTCCTCCAACAGCCCTCACATCAAGGACTCTGCTGTTTAAGCAGGGCCGGACCTAGGAGACAGCCTTGAGAAGTTAATACAGTGTTTCAATGACTAGAAAACAGACTTGGTTGGATTGTCTGTAGCTAAAACTAGGATGGAGCAAGTTGAGCTTTTTCCCAGGGCACCAACACTCAGGGAAACACTTCCTCGCTGAAATGGTTTTTACATCCCTTGTCCCTGTGCCTAGAGGTCACATACTCCTACTACCTCTGACCCTAGGCATGGTACATCCTTTCTACAGGGTGGTCTATTGGAAAGAACCCCAGCTCTGGAGGCCGAGGCTGGGGGTTCAAATCCTACTTCTGATGCTGTCTGGGTGGCCTTATAAAAGCTCTCCTGGCCTTGGTTATTTCATCTGTAAAAACTAGGAGGTTAGACAAGGTAGGTACCTTGTGAGGTCTCATCCAACTCCAGATTTTTACTGTTTTTTCTAAATTTGTGAAGAGACAAACAGACTTGATGTCAGGGTAAAAACTCCTTTTCTAATAATTTGCATGACCCATAGCCAGGATGGGCAATCCTTAGGGGAAGGCAGGCTCTGTTTTACTGGGTGTCTTGAAGCAGATTCTGAGTGATACCATATCCATTATGGTGTAAAGTCTCTGTGCAGACTCAATCATAAGCATTTATTAAATACCTACTGTACGCCAGGCCCTGTGCTAAGTGCTAGGGAGGCAAAAACCAAAAAGAAATGGTCCTTGCTCTCAGGGAGCTTACATTCTCCTGCGAGAGACATATTTAATTGTATACAGAATAAATAGGGATAGGAACTAGTGATATCTTCTGTACAGAGAACTCCTAGATGAGGAAACTCCCCCCACTACCACTGGTGCAGGTCAGCACTTTTTCCATCTTAGAGTTACCTAGAATATGGAGAGAGGAAGAGACTTGTCCAGGGTCACACAGCTGGGATCTGTTACATCCCTTTCCAGAATGCACAATTAAGCAAGGAAAAATCAAAGCTCGTGATTCTGTTCTCTGCCTTTTTATGTGGGAATGTTTTGACATCTGTAAAAGGTAAACTTTTTTCCATTAAAAACAAACACAAGACTTGCATTCAGATTTTGCTGAACTGGAACACTGAAGCTAGCTCTCTATCCACTCTATAACACTTAGCACACACAGTGCTTGGCACACTTAATGCTTAATAAATGCTTGTTTTATTCCATAAATTAAAAATCTAAAAAAAATGCGGTTTCTCTCTGTCCATCTATCTATTTATTCATCATCATAATCATCTCTCTTTCTCACTCTCTCTGTCTCCCTCATCCA
>NW_020941065.1:2617892-2619791 GCF_900497805.2 Vombatus ursinus | reverse complement strand
TACTCTATACAGAATACATACAAAAATAAAACCTAAGACGGGTGGATCAGAAAAGGCCTCATATACAAAGTGGTGCTTAAGTCGAGTCTTGAAAGAAACAAGGGATTCTAAGGGGCAGAGGTGAGGAGAGAGGGCGTTTCAGGCATGGGGAACAGCCAAAGCAAAGACCTGGAAATGGGAGATGGAGTGCTGAGGCCGAGAAACAGAAAGAAGGCTGCTCTGTTGGACTTTAGAGAGCTAGAAGAGGATTAATGCACACTGAGGTCCCTTTCCCCTCTTAAACCCTGAGATTATTATTTTCCTCCTGGGGACTGTCCTTTGTGACTGCACCTGGTCAGGATGGTCAGCCACTTTCCCCACCTGCCATTTCCCTCCCATCCGCCTCTTCCTGAGGGTTGCCTGTATTGCCTGCTCCCACCTGGGGCTGACTATGCTCTTCCCTTCTCCTGGCCCTGCCTGTGCCCCTCTAACTGAATAGGAAAGAATTCTACTTATGTCTAGGCTCCTGTTGCTGCTGCTGGGCTGGCGCTGGTGGGTTTTCCCTCTCTTCCTCCTGGCTCAACTCTCTCTTTCTTTCCCAACTTTTCACACTCCGTGATAGCCTCTTGAGAAAGACAAGTTGCATTCTGAAGTGGTTCCCCTGGAAATGGCGGCTCCCCAGCCTGCACGCAGCCCGACATTGCCCAGGCTCCCAGGGCGAGCTGAAGACAGAGGCCAGGCTCCCAGGCCAGGCCTTGGCAGTGGGGCAGCGGCTCCCTGGCTCCTTGGGGAAAGCCAGGCCTGGCTTGGGTGCCTCCCCCCACTCCCACCCCCTTTAATGCTTGATTTCCTTCCCCTCCCCCGCTCCCATCACACTGTCAGGCCTTCTCTCTCTTTTCTTAAGGAGGGGACTGTAAGTACTTAGCTACAGGCAGATAATGTCAGGGGAGATTGATGGGACATGCAGCTTATCTTGCTTAAAGAGACACGACTCTCTGGCCGCTACTCCCGCCCTCCCCTCCTGAATTCAGTCGTCTTTAAAAATCCCACACATGCCCGGGACCCCTGGGAGACTTGGTTTCCTTCTATGTACAGTTCAGGCTAGACACGCCCTCAGCCTTCTCCTCGTCCTGCGGCAGAATCAGGCAGCTAAGCGAGGACCACTTGGGGACAAAAGGAGACGGGCTGGCTTTCTAAGGACTTAGGGGAAAGGGGAGCCTCTCCCCTAGAATCTCTACCAGTAACCCTCACCCCACCCTCATCCCCAAATACAGATCCAGAGGCAGCTAGGAGACTCAGTGGGTAGAGCGGCTGGGCCTGGAGTCAGGAAGATCTGAGTTCAAATCCAGCTTCAGAGACCAGGGGCAGGCCATCTAACCTCTCTCTGCCTCAGTTTCCTTATCTGTAAAAGGGGATTCATAATTACCCTATCACTTGTGTCCTAGGGTAGTTGTGAGGATAAGATGAGATAATATTTGTAAAGAGATCTATAAACCCTAAAGTGCTATAGAAAAGTGGGCCATTATTGTTAATATTAGTTCAGTTCAGCTCCCTTTCCATATCGCCATTTTACAGAATTGAAATTTCAAAATCTTGTAATCTTGATATTTTGGCAAGGCAAGATGTCATTTATTTAGTAGAATTGTTTGGAGTGCATTTAGGCAGGCATGAGAGCAGGGCAAACCCAGAACCACACAGATCACTTTGAATTCCCAGGACACTTTTCATGTGGGGACCTTTATAGGGGAGCAAATGGGGAGGCTCAGCCGAATGACGTCAGGATGTTAGAGAATCTAAAAATCCTAAAATGTCAGAGCTGAGAAGGGCCTTAGAACAGGGGATGTCAGAGCTGGGAGGGGCTTTAGAACAGGGAATGTCAGAGCTGGGAGGGGCTTTAGAACAGGGAATGTCAGAGCTAGG
>NW_020941065.1:2596547-2617882 GCF_900497805.2 Vombatus ursinus | reverse complement strand
TGTCAGAGCTGGGAGGGGCTTTAGAACAGGGAATGTCAGAGCTAGGAAAGGCCTTAGAATAGAGAATGTCAGAGCTGGAAGGGGCCTTAGAACAGGGGATGTCAGAGCTGAGAAGGGCCTTAGAACAGGGGATGTCAGAGCTGGGAGGGGCTTTAGAACAGGGGATGTCAGAACTGGGAGGGGCTTTATAACAGGGGATGTCAGAGCTGGGAGGAGCTTTATAACAGGGAATGTCAGAGCTGGAAGGGGCCTTAGAACAGGGGATGTCAGAACTGGGAGGGGCCTTAAAAACTACCTAGAAGAACCTCCCTGTTTCTCAGATGAAAGCTCCTCTCTAATGGTCCCCACGTGAAAAGTGTCTGGTAGGGAATTCAAGGTGATTTGCCCTGCCTAAATGCACTCCAAGCAACTCAACATTGTCCTGGGCTCATACCGACAAGGACTATTCCACTGTATTATTTATGTATTTTAATATAAAGGAATTTCCATTTTCTTCTTCCCTGTAGAGGCTGACTCCCTCCAACACCCTGGGAAGGCTGATCCTTGGCCCTCTCCCTTCAAGCCTCTGGCTGGGCTAATGGGAGTGGGGCCTGACAGCTGCTCTTTTTATTAATAAGTGTCATGTCCAGGGAGCTTACACTGCCAGATTCTGCATCCCCCAACCCCCTCTGCTTCTTCTTTCCAGAAGGCTCCTGTCAATGATCAAAGCCTTTCAGCCTCCCAACCACGCTGGGTCTAAAGGGGGCTGGGCCGGCTGGTCTGGGCGCCTGTGGTCTCTGTTTCATTGTCAGAATGAAGGAAGGAAGAAGCTAAAGGAGATAAAAATGGGTGGAAGGTCTAGAAGAGGCCTAGAGGTTCAGATAGTAAGCTAGGGCCTGAACTCCAAGGGTTTGCTTCACTGTTGTGCCACACATGCATCCTCTTCCAAGAAGCCCTCCCTGACTACCTCTCTGCATGTATTGATCCCTAACTTGCTTAAGCAATTCTCTTAATAGAATATATGGAAGGGGTCTTGGAACAGAGAAAACTGGAATTAAGAAAGTCCTTGGAACAGGGAATGTCAGGGCTGGGAGGGGCCTTAGGACAGGGGATGTCAGAGCTGGGAGGGGCCTTAGAACAGGGGATGTCAGAGCTGGGAGGGGCCTTAGAACAGGGGATGTCAGAGCTGGGACCAGCCTTAGCAACCGGCTAGTCTTATCTCTTCCTTTTACAGACAAGGAAATTAAAGGCCACAGAGCTGAAATGATTTCCTCAGGGTTACCTATAGTACCTACTTTGCAGTGTTGCTTTGAAAGCCAAATTCACAGGCTCGTGATGGTTCCCAAGAACTTGCAAACACCTCCCCAGCTCCCAAACTGTCTCTGGCTTGGCTGCTGACGGTGAGGAAGGAGCAGCTCAGAACCAGATCAGCAGCAGGAAAGTGAGCCCAAGGCCTGAGGACTTCTTTCTAACCACATTCCAAAGGCGGCTGATACGTGACTTCATGATGAACTGTGATCTAGCATTATTCTACTGAAATCTAGCAGGGTGCTTAGACATCATCTCCACTAGCCCATTCTGGAGGAAATTAGAATCCCAAAAGGTTTAAATGACCTGGCCAAAGCCTTCCAAGGAATAAGTAATCCAGCTGGGACTGGAACCCAGGGCATCTGAATACAAATCTCATACACCCCAATGCTTCATTTCCTCTTCAGCTACTCAGTAGGGTACCTGGGAAAGATCTTAGCTGAAAAGGCCAGGGTCTCCCACTGCATGGGGGCCGCCTCCAGTTGTCCTGACCTTTATCCGGCCATTGGACCCAGATGGCTCTGGAGGAGAAAGTGAAGCTGGAGACTTTGCACAGCCCTCTCTCACTTGAATCCAATTCACTTGCAAGTCATGGCAGCATCTTCCCGGCATCATGGTTCTCTTCTAGAACAAAGGACAAACAACAGTAAACAACAGGGTAGATAGAGCTTGGGGCCTGGAGTCCAGAAGATCTGAGATCAGATCCAGTCTCAGATGCTAGATATTCAGCCCTGGGCAAGTTGATTAACCACTGACTGCCTCAGTTTACTCAACTGTAAAAATGGACCTAATAATGGCATTTACCTCTTAATGTTGTTGTGAGGGTCAAACGAGATAATAATTGTAAAGTGCTTAGCACAGTGCCTGGCACATAGTAGGTGCTATATAAGTGCTGGATGTTATTATTATTATTATTAATTATTCTCCTCATCCCTCCCCCTTTTTAGAGGACAGAGTAGAGAATAGCCTCCAAAGAATTTACGAATCTCCCCAAAATACCCTCCCATCCTACAATAATTCCTAGGCCTTCCTATCATATTCAGTGAAGTCTTGATCAATGAAATTTAAGGCAGAAACCATCATAGACTGGCTTCAGGGAAGGGTTAGGAGTGCCCCTCCTCTCTTTCCTCATTGACCTATGGGCCAGGTCTGATTTTCTACGGTGGCCCTGAGTTCACGTGCACAGTGGACCCCATACTTTCTCCATAAGTTTTTAAAATCTCACAGCACCAAGAAACATAAGGAGTGTGGTGTAGTAGAGAGAACCTGGATACCTGGGTTCTTCTGCTTTTGCCAAAGACAAATTGTGAGATCTTGGGGAAGTCATTTAAGTAGTTGGGCTCTTGATTTATTCAGCTATAAAATCAGGCAGCTGGTCAAAATGATTTGCAAGGTCCCTGCCAGCTCTGACCTTCCCTGTTCTAAGACCCCTCCCAGCTCTAACATTCCCTGTTCTAAGACCCCTCCCAACCCTGACATTCCCTGTTCTAAGGCCCCTCCCAGCCCTGACATTCCCTGTTCTAAGGCCCTTCCCAGCTCTGATAATCTTCAAGCCCTCCAATAACATAGCAGCTTTTTATAAAACAACTTAACGTTTGCAAAGTGATTTCGCTGTAAGATCTTATTCTTCCAATAGCCCTGAGAGGCTAGGGACACCAGGCTTTTCCTCTCTCTCTAGCAGGTTCAAACAGGTTAACCTTGTCTACAGTCACATGGCTCCTAAGTGTCAGAGTCAGGATTCATAGGAATATTGATATCGCAATGGAAGGGACTTCAGAGGTAGACTCACTCAATCCTCTTCATTGTACAGATGGGGAAACTGAGGCCCATAGAGATGAAAGGACTAACCCAAAAGCAACATCTAGTAAGTGGATCTAAACCCATTCTCTTAGCCTCTGTTTCCTCATTTGTAAATGGGAATAATGCTAGCACCTATTTTTTGCAAGGTTGTCAGGAGGATCAAATGAGATAATATATGGAAACCTTAAATCACTCTATTAATGCTAGCTATTATTATTATTTTTATCATCATGTCACCACTGCTTTCACCCAAATTCAAACAGCTAATAAGTGAATTTCAACCCACTCAAACCCAGGTCCCTCTGGTGTTCAGACCCAGGGCTCTTTGCACAAACTGTACTGCAACCAAGACAATCTTGTCCAGTGGATTGCAAGCCCTCTAAGTTCACCTGCATAGCAGGGGTTGAGAGTTGGGGGGGGTAGGTGATAGGCTAGAGAATGACAAATGAGACCCCTTTCTGTAAGGACAAAAACCCTGAGCCTTGAGCAATCAGCTGGCCGGAACTAGGCACTTTCAGCCCACTGGGGAGGGGAGAACCACTTTAGGATAATCTTGAGGGAGCTCATTGAGTGAACACCTGGAAAAGATTGATTGAGAGACAGGCGAGATGGCTGTGTGATTTATGACGAGGAGGTCCCGCTTTGCCGGGGTTTCTGTGAAGTTGTGGCTGCCAAGGAGCTGGGGGAAACAAGGGGATGTTACATGCTTCCCGGGCTGTCAGAAAAGCCCTCGCCAGAGTTCTAGAGTTCCCTCACCAGGCTTGCTGGCTTAGATAGAGAGGCCAAGCACAGGAGGTGGGGTGGGGGAGGTGGGGGCAGGCCGACTGCCGGATCAAATGTTGGCAGCCATAGGGAATGTTTCCCCAGGGAAGCAGGCTACAAGTGGGACCCCCAAGGGCCTGTCTCAGCGCCTCTCATTTATCATGGGGTGAATGGGCTGGGTGTGAAGTAGTCTATCTGTCAGAAGTCTGAGTTGGGGTCTCCAGGACTCAGAGCTGGCAGATCCTAAAAGGGGTCTTCACTGGGTGAGCCAGCAGGCAGTTTTCCCCTTCTATTTGATCTCATTGGATAATGAGATCCATTCTGGGCTTGAATTTATTCATTTGTAAAATGAGGAAGTGGAACTAGGTGGCACCTAAGGTCGCCTCCAGCTCAAAATTTAGAAGTCCATAAACCCTTAGTAGCTGTTTGGAGTTCACCTGTGAAATGAACAAACTCTGCTACCTGCTTCCATTCCTAGGGGGAAACATTGGATCAATCAATCAATCAATCAATCAACATTTATTAAGCACCAACTATGTGAAAGGTTGAGTATACAAAAAGAGGCAAAAGACCGGCTCTGCTCTCAAGGAGCTCCTCTAAGCGGGGAGACAATATGAAACAAATCTATACAAAGCAAACTATGTACAGGACAAATAGGAAGTAATTAACAGAGGGCAGGTTGGTTGTCCTTCAGAGGACCAAAATGACATCACTACGCTTGAGTCGAATTACAGTGTGTCTGACTGTGGCCGGTCAGACCAATACGAGCTTGGAATGTTCTACCACAGGTTGGGCACAAATAGTCCATGAGAACATTTGGGGTGGATTCTCTAAATTTGTGCATCTCGTGTTTCTTTGGAGCTGTTGCAACTCTGTTTCATTCAGAGAGCACAGCGCCTTCTCCGATGTGGGCATGTCATGCTGAGCGGTCCTGTGCCAGTGCCTTCCATGTCACACAATCAATTCCAAAGTTCTTTAGAGAGACCGTGAGAGTGTTCCTTGTATGGCTTCTTCTGGCCACCATGTGATGCTTCCCCTGTGTGAGTTCTCCATAAAATAGTTGTTTTGGCAAGCGTACATTTTGCATTTGAACAACGTGGCCAGTCTGTTGGAGTTGCGCTCTCTGAAGCAGAGTTCGAATGCCTGGCAGCTTATCTCGAGAAAGGACCTCAGCATCTGGTACCTCATGCAGCCCGGTGATCTTCAGAATCTTCCTAAGACAATTCGAATGGAAGCGATTCAGTTTCCTGGCATGGCGCTGGTACACTGTCCAATGAGGTCAGCACAACAGCTCTGTGGACCTTCAGTTTGGTAGTCAATCTAATACCTCTTTTCTCTCACACTTTCCTTCAAAGCCTTCCAAACACTGAACTAGCCCTGGCAATGCGTGCGTCAACCTCGTTATCAATGTGTACATCCCTGGAAAGTATACTGCCAAGGTCAGTGAACTTACCTACAGCATTCAAAGCTCCGTTTGTTGTAACTGATTGTTTCAAATACGGATAGTGTGGTGCTGGCTGATGGAGCACACTAGAATGAAGAGGGGGTGGGAAAGGCTTATGGTAAATGATGGTATTTGAGTTGGGACTTCAGTAATGGAAGTGGAGAAGGGAGAACACCCCAGGCATGAGGGAAAGCCAGAGAGAATGCTGTAGGTGAGAGAGGAAGGGTCATGTTCGTGGAACATGGAACAGTCAGGAGGTCAGTGTCATTGGATGGAAGAGTGTATGCTGAGGAGTGAGATGTGAGAAGAACAGAAAGGTGAGAGGGGGCTGGGTGACAAAGGGCTTTGAATGCCAAGTGGAGGATGTTGTGTTTGATCCTGGAAGCAATAGGGAGCCACTGGAGCTTATTGACAAGATCAGATCTGTGCTTTAGGAAAATTGCTTTGGTTGGAAGATGGATTGGAATGGAGACAGATTTGAGGCAGGCAGACCCTCCAGCAGTTGGTGGAAAAGTCCAGATGTGAGGTGATAAGGGCCTGCAACTAGAGGGATAGCAGGGTCAGAGGACAGATGCTGCAAAGGTAGGGAGAGGGATGAGGAAGGAAGAAAAAAGGAGAAGGGAAATGGAGAAGAACCCCTTATATCATTTGTGAGATTTCAGCTGTGTCCCATTTTTTGTGACCCCATTTGGGGTTTTCTTGGCAAAGATACTGGAGTGGTTTGCTTTTTTCTTCTCCAACTCACTTTACAGATGAGGAAACTGAGGCAAATGGGGTTAAGTGACTTGCCCAGGGTCACACAGCTAAGAAGTGTCTGAGGATGGATTTGAACGCAGGTCTTCCTGACTCCAGGCTAGATGTTCTATCCACTGAGCCACCTAGCTACCCATCCTTATATCATAGTAATAGTCCAAACATAAAGCTTTTCTTCAAGAATACATGCTTAAAAGATCTACAGAATGAGGGTTTTGGACTTGATGACTGCAGAGGTTCTTTCCATTCTCAATCTATGCCCCTAAAAACCCTTATCAGCTGTGCTACCTAGGGAGTGTCATTTGATCTCTCTGGGCCTCTCTTTATTTCTAAAATGAAAGAGTTGAACTAATGATCTCTAAGGTTCCTTCCAGCTTTAAACCTATGAAATCCAGTGGGCCTCAGTTTCCTCTCTGCAAAATTTGACTAGTGGCTTCAATGACCCCTACAGTCCTCCTTTTCAAAATCTATGACGCCATGTCCAGTGACCACGAGATACTGGTGAAGTCATTTTTTTTGTCTGAAGCATGTGTCATGAAACACTTTCCCTTCTGTTAAGAGAAAAAGAAGATGTTTTTATTTGAGAGTGAAACCCCAATTTTCCAAGTAAAATGTTGTGTCTGACCCTCCCCAGCAAGATATAAGCTTTTTGAATACAAAAACTATTTCGTGTGTGTGTGTGTGTGTGTGTGTGTGTGTGTGATTCAGCTCCTTGCTTCATTATACCCTATCTATGTGATCTTAGGCAAATCATTGAACTTCTCTGGGCCTCAGTATCCTCATCTATAAAATCAGAGAGTTGAAACAGACTGTCTCTATGACCTTCATGTGTATTTCTCATGTCCTTACTAAGCTCCAAGCCCCTTTGAGGACCAGGACTGTTTCGATTGTATTCTTTTAGCTATATCTTTTTATCTCCTTCAGAATCTAATATGCATTATAAAGTAGATAATTAAACATAAACATAAAAGCAGTAGAATTAAACATAGTATGAATAAAAAAGCATTTATTAAATGCCCATTCTGTACCAGTCACCTTGCCAAGAAATGTTGATATAAACAGTAAAAGAAAAAAAAGAGTTAGGCTCTGTTCTTTAGGTGCTGCACCTAGATTCAGGAAGACCCGAGTTCAAACTCAGCTTCAGATACTTACTAGGTATTTGATTCTGGGCAAGTCACCTAACCTCTAACCACCTAGCCTCAGTTTCCTCATCTGGAAAAACGGGCATAATAATAATAACACTTACTCCCAGGGTTGTTGTGAAGATCAAATGAGATATTTGCAAAGCACTTTGCAAATCTTAAAGTGTTATGTAAATGTTAGCTATTATTATTATTACTATTATTATTATTATTAATGTGAGTCAATTGGGGTTAAGTGACTTGCCCAGAATCACACAGCTAGTGAGTGTTATATATCTGAGGCTGAATTTGAACTCAGGTCCTCCTGACTCCAGGGCTGGTGCTTTTTTTTTTAAAATTTTAAAATTTTATTTTATTTATTTTTATTTTATTTTTTATTTTTTAAAATTTTAATGTTTATATCATTATTAGTCTTATGTTATCTTCCCCTAAAATTATGATTATATTATGCAAGTAATGATTGATGATGACGATGATGACGATGATGACGATGATGATGATGATGATGATGATGATGGAAGATAGTACATGTAAGGGACGGACTGACAGGGAAGAATGTTTTGTTTGTGGAGGTGGAAAGGGCTAGCACTTAGCACATAGTAGGCACTTAATAAATATTTATTGGACTGCATTAGTTCCCTGCTGGGGGCGGTTAGAGGGTAGGATGGCCTGGATAGATGGCTAGATGGAATGTCAAGAGGTAAGGACTTAAATGTTAGTGGAATGAATAAATACAAGCAAAGCAAAGTTAGGTACTGGCAAGTGGACCCATGAGATTACCCAAACCTGCTCTTCTACATGCAAGAGGCAGCTAGGAGGTACAGTGAGTACAGAGTGCTGGACCTGGAGTCAGGAAGACCTGAGTTCAAATCCTGTCTCAGATACAAACTAACTGTGTGACCCTGAACAAGTCACTTTAATTTCTGTCTGCCTCAGTTTCCTCAGCCATAAAATGGGGGATAATAACAGCATCTACTTCATGGGGTTGTTGTGAAGATCAAATGAGATATTTGTAAAGCCCTTTTCAAACCTTAAATGGTAGCTTTTAAGCAAGGCAGACAGATGAGAACACTTGACTTACTCCTTCTTATCCAGTCCTGGAGCTCCTAAGCCAAAGCAGGCCCTATAAAACTTTTTCTCATTTCAGAAAAAAAGGTTAGTTGTCTTCTAATGGAAAATAAGGTAATTAATGCTTACCAAGAAAATTGATTACATGGAAATGTGTGGAGACTTTATTCTTTATTAAGTCAAGTCAAACAGGATTGGATTTGGGTTCTGCCTACCTTGATCTTTCTGGTTCTAAATTAAAATTGATCAGAAAAACCTTAGCAAGAATTGCTATCTGATACACACCCTGTGGTTTCCTTCACTTTTAAAAATTAAAAAATATATATAGTTTATTCAGATAGTAATGATATATACATATAAATATTACCTAAGAACTTATTTTTTAGTGAAATCTATCCTTTTTTGTTTTTCTTTAAAAATATTTTTAATGAATATGTTTTATTTTCATCCTGACCTGGTAGATGGGGGGAAAGAGATAAGCATTTATATAGGGCTGCTATGTGCCAGACGCTATGCTAAGGGCTTTACAAATAATATTTCATTTGATCCTCACAACAAGTCTGGGAGAGAGGAGCTGTTGTTACCCTCATTTTAATAGTTGAGGAAACTGAGGCAGACAGAGAATGGTCCTGGATTTGGATTCAGAAAGATAGGTGTGAATTCCTCTTCTGGGGGGCAGCTAGTTGGAGCAGTGGATAGAGCACCAGCCCTGAAGTCAGGAGGACCTATGTTCAAATCTGGCCTCAGACCAAACACTTGACACTTAATAGCTGTGTGACCCTGGGCAAGTCACTTAACCCCAATTGTCTAATAAATAAATAAATAAATAAATAAATAAATTCCTCTTCTGACAGTTATTTACTGTGTGATCCTGGGTGACTCACTTTACCTCTTCGCAACTCTCTAAGATTATACATTTCAGAGCAGGTGTTGATCTGCATTGGTAAAGGAAATTTCCTTCATGGGAATTCCAAATATTAGTGAAAACATAGATCTGGTCTAAAAAAAAGTAAATGAGAAAGAAGGAAAAAGGAAGGAAGGAATGAAAAAGGAAGACAAAAGCAAGAAATAAAGGAAAGAAGCAAGAAAGAACAGAAGAAAGGAAGGAAGAAATGAAAAAAGAAGGATGAAAGAAAAAGGAAGACAGGAAGAAATAAAAAAGAAGATGAAAGGAAAGCAGGAAAGAAGAAAGAAAGGAAGAAAGGAAGGAAAGAAGGAAGGAAAGAAGGAAGGAATAAGAAAGAAAGAAAAAAGAAGAAGAAAGAAAACTACTTTTTGGCTCTTTAGTTGAATTTCCAACCTTTGAATAAGAAAGTAATTATGATATTTATTCAGCTGCCTCCATAGAGGGTATACTGTTCCTGGATTACCTGTGGAGCCTACTGTTTAGCCCACATCTAAGGCAAGGTCTCCATTTAGCTGTGGTCTCCTTTTTCAAAAAGAAGGATTTCACTGTCTCTGAGAGAGTGTTTTAGCAATGCCTCCAGGTGGAGAGGGAACCCTGAGCAAAACTAGGCAGCTGGATTCAAGTTAGTAAAGATTTAAAATGGAACAGAACAAGATGAATTGTTCTCTCTGATTGTAGAGAAGGGGGAAGAGAGTTAAAAGGGGAAAAAAATGAAGGGATTGAATTGAACTATTAAGAAATGAAGAGTGGAGGGGAAATCCCACAACCTCTCTGTCAGAGAAGAGAAACCTGACATCCAGTTGCCAATATAGACTCGGACAAGGGGATCATGTAAATACAGCCAGGGACGTTTTTGCTAGTTGTGTTGATATGGGATTTTAGACCCATTTCTGCGGCTTTCTTGGTTCAGTTAAATAGTGGGCAGAATACTGCCATCTTTAAAGGACTTCCTGCTATGGCCAAGAAGCTGGGAGACCCATTCACCCTCCTGCTGCCAACCACCCGTGAATCTCTTAAGACAGAACAGCCTTTGAAGTCTGGTGTGGCGCCATTCAGGGCAAGAGCGATGCCTGCTGGACAGGAGAAGAGGTGAACACTAGGCCAGCAGATAAGCAGCCTAAACAGCCATCCATGCCCTTGCAGCAGTTGGGCCAAGGAATTCCTGTGAGGGTTTCCTCCAGTGTTTGCTTAGTCTAGCCTTTTTGTTTTTTTTTTTTTAAACTGATATGACACATTACCCATCCCATTTGAAAAAAAGTACAAATACAAAGGGCTAGGCACTTAGGAACAAGAGACCAGCTTTATCTGGAGTTACAACTCCAGGATTCTCTCTTCCTCCTGAAGCCTGCTTCTCTTGCTCTTAAAATTTTTCATTATAATTTTTTTGTTGATTTTTTACATTATTTTTATTTTAAAAAATCAAATCATATTTTTAAAATCAAAATTCCTCCTCCTTTTTACTCCCAACCCTGTCACTTTCATTTCTAAATGCATTTCTTCTTCCCCTCCACAGATTCATACTCTGCAATGCAGAATTTTGAAAAAAGAGGAATGTATCATGGAATCTCTGGAGGGGGAAGAGATCTCAGGGGGCATCTAGTCAATCCCCACTATAATCTAACCCATAAGTGGTCATCTAGTATCTGCGTTAAGGTGTTTAATGAGGGCTGACCTGGGAGTCCTGCTGACTCCAAAGCCATCCCTTCCCACATAGGGATAATTGTCAGGAAGCTTTTCTTTAACTTCAACTCCAGCTTGCCTCTTTGTACCCTCTGCTCTTAGTTCTACTCTTTGGCTTATCCCTCTTCCGTATAAACAACCTTCTAAAACTGTAGTATTCTCCCAGGTGATGTTTTGTAGAGTGCCGTGTTTCCTTCATGCACTGTCAATACGCATTTGTTCTGTTTCAGTTTCAATAATATAAAAGGTTGGTTATTTGGGACGCCAGGAAAATCATCCTTGTTTTAAAGTGCTGATACTTGTGTTTATATTGCATAGTTACAGGTTTTGGACTTGCCTCAATCAATCTTTGCCAGGGATTGCAAGAGTTTTGGCCCAGGGGAGGAATGTAACCCCAGTCCCAAGACCATTGGTCGAAAAAAATGCTCCTTGTGTGAAGGGAATGGCAGAGTTGATGAGAGGGAGACAGCTTCATTTCTTGGATATCTTCTTAAAGTTTTCTTTAGGCTTTGAGTCACTTTGAGTCCTACAGTCACTTCAGATGCTCCTGGCTTCTAGCTTTGAGAGGGAAGATGGATGAGACTAACCTCATTTCAGGTTGCTGAAGGAAAAGAGTATGGGAAGCCATGAGAGGAGCTGGCAGTCTCCATCATGTCACTGTCTCCAGTTTGCTACACTAGAGACTTTGGGAAGTTTCCCTTTGGGTGAGATCTAAGACTTTCTTTCTTGGTTGACTGACCAGTGGGAGAGCTCCTTCACTCTGTATTGTCTGGTATATATTATCATCATACCTTCTCTGATTTCTGTTTTGCTGTTAAATTGGATAACTGGATTATTTTGCTCAAAAAAAAAAAAAAGGAAATTAGTTAATCAAGATCACCCAAGTAATAAGTGGCAAAGCCATGCTATGAATCCCTGTCTCCTGACTGTTTCCATCACATTACAGTCTCTTGACATGTGGTCCACAGTTTTTCCTTCTCTCTTCCTTGCATACATTCATAAAGCTGTAAACAGGGTTGAGCTGGTAAATGTTTAACAACCACCTTTCAAAAACTTTTTGCAATGTGAAACATACTCAGAAACATTTTTAAGTATAATTTGCATTATTAACATTCTCTGCATCTCTTTCTTAAGTGTAGACTGTCAACAGAACAATAAATCAAGTCCTGATTTGTTACATTTGCAAATTTCCAAGTTGTGTATGCTCACATTGAAATTATAACAACTGACTCCCCGGAGCCAGTTTAACTGACTCTGAGCACCTTCTACCTATTATTCCTGGTTTTGCCTTCAAGGTCCAGTCAGAAGAAGCTTAACCTGCCTTCAGGAGGCAGCCTTTCATATATAGAAAGAAAACAATCAGATGTCATCTTTTCTTATCTTCTCTGATTAGAGTCAACATGCATATCATTCTTCTAGTTCTGCTTTTTTTTCTCCTCTTTACTTCATGTATCTTTCCAAATTTCTTTGTATTCTTCATATTTATGGTTTAATGGCATTTTAGCATTTAATTAATTCATTGAAACTTCATAATTAATAAATCAAGTCATTCATGAAGTATCGCACATTTAAGTTATTTCACATTTAAGTATACAATTACAAATGAAGTTCTCTCTCTGAATACACATACATGCATACATAATGTATATGTGTATATATGTATATATACAGATATATACACATACACACATATATGCTGGATGAAGTCACCAAAGTGAAATTATTAGTTCAAAGATTGTGATTATTTTTGTAACTCTTGTCCACTGCCAGACTGTTTTCCAAAAAGATTTTACCAAATTGCAATTCCATCAGCAATGCATATGTTCACCTGTCTCTCCACAAGTCCACCAACATTTTTGTCAGTTTTAACAATTTTTGCCAGTCTAATGGATGGGAAATAGTATTTGAACTTGGGTTGATTAGCATTTCTCTGATGATTAGTGAGGCATAAGTGGTAATGACTTAAAAGTGACAGAATTACAGAATTACATCAGAGTATTAAAGGAAGGTAGAGATAATTGAAGACATCCTGAGCCTCCAAGGTTATTAAGGATGACAAACACAACTTCCTCCAGTCAACTGACCAACAACAGTAGACATTTATTAGTTGTTTATTGTGTACTGGACACTGTGCTAAGCTCTGGGAATGCAAAGACAAAAGTGAGAAAGTACCTCCCTCAAGGACCTTACATTCTAACCTGGGAGACAATACACATAAATCTATACACATACACGTATACACATATGCACATATGTTTACACATACATGCACACACACAGTATATATACAATACACATACCTCTATATGTACACATGTTTACGTATATGCATACACATACAAATATACATCATAATATACATATACACATAAGTATATATATATATACAAATAGATACACACTATACAAGCACATATATATGTATATAGGTACATATAGATAAATGCCACACACAGAAAGATACATGAATGGATAGAACATTAATTAAGCACTTACTGTGTACCAGACATTGTGCCAAGGATACAGATGTAAGAAAACAAGATGACCAGTAGGATCAAGCACCTCCCATTCTAAGAAGGAAGACAGAATATAAAAGGCCTCTGGAAAAGGGGGTGGGGAAGCCATGATAAGCAGATGGTGGGATGATAGCACAGTGCAGAGAGTTGGTTGACCTGGGAGTGAAGTGAACAGCAAGGCTGAGGCCCCTCAAGAAAAGGTGATCTCAGCCGGGGATTCACCTGATGTATATGCATTAAGAAGACTGGTGACATCATGAGTTGATGTCTTGACTTCTGTGTGAATTGAATTTAAGTGAGGCAGAGTTGCACAGAGTCATCAGCCTCACTCTCTCTTCCAGTGTCATCGAAACCCAGTGCCAAGACAACAGTCAAGACTGGTGGAGGACTTTGGCATCTTCGATGTCTGACCAAGCTCTTAGCATTCCACAGTGCCTGCTTCAGCCTACTTCATGGCCATTGGAACAAATAGTTTTCAGCTTTCCATTCCTCTGGGGAAAGTCTTCACATGCTTGGAATAAACATGCCCCTAACTCACCAATGGGTTTGAGATTACCCTCAACCTGGTTTAGTCCCATCTGCAAGATGGTTTTACTGAGGTGTGTGGCCACTGCATGCTGCAGCTTCTTGTAGCCACAAGTGAGAATTAGGTGACAGGTGGATAAGCAGCCCTGAAAAGTTCTCTGAAAGCCCTCACCCCAGAGGTGCTTGTCCTCTCTGAATTCCCCACACGCCCCACAAATGTAATAGTGATTTTCTGGCTCCCACTACCTGAATGCCAGGTGTGTTACATTTTACTCCTCCCTGTGTTGGGGGGCCATAACACCTTGGTTGGGTTCCTATGTAGCGTTAGTTTCACCAGAATCCAAGTCCAAAGCCTTTCTTGGACTTTTGTCCCAGAATCCTCACTTCTCAGGTCTTCCTTACTGGGATGGTTGTAATATTCAGCTTGGAATTTGGGGCTCGTGGGTCTCCATGGTTTGAGCTTCCTGGTCAGAGTGTCCACACCTTGCACCTGTAACTGAAAAAAGGATAAATGACAGAAGACCAAAAGCCCCAAGCCCGTTTCTCAGGGCCATAGAGTTTAAGGTCAGGAGGAGGAAGTGACTCTCAGGTCCATCCTTCCACAGTTTACTATGTGGTGTCCATTCTGTGAGTGAATGACCCCCTGGATATCATAGGAAAGAGGAAGACTGTGCCTCAGACACAGGGAGCTCTGGCTACATAGCCAGTCCAAAGAGGCTGCTCCCACTCACATGGTAGCCAATGCAGAATGTTCGTGTAGACACTTGTCTGCTTGTGTCAGAAGTGGGTCCCTAACATCCTCCCATAGGTACTTCCATTTTAGGTGGTCTGGGCACAAGCCAAACCCCTCTTACACATACGAAATGAACGCCAGATAGTCTTGTGAAGGAGGACCCTAGCGGCACTGGCAATCAGGACAGACTTCATGTGGGAATTGGTGCTTGAGCTGAACTTTGAAGGAAACCAGGGATTCCAAGAGACAGAGGTAAGGAAGGAGAATATTCCAGGCACAGGGGAGAGCCAAGGCAAAGACACAAGAGCAAGAAGACTAGCATGGCTGGGGCTGCCAAGTTCATGGGGAGGAGTAATATGTAAGAAGACTGGAAAGATTTTTGTTGTTATTCAGTCATTTTCATTTCCGTCTGGCTCTTTGTGACCCCATTTAAGGTTCTCTTGGCAAAGATACTGGAGCCTTTTACAGATGAGGGAACTGAGGCAAACAGCAGTAAGTGACTTGCCCAGGATTACACAGCTAATAACTATATGAGGCTGGATTTGAGCTCAGGAAGATGAGTCGTCCTGACTCCAGACCTAGAACTCTATCCACAGTGCCGCCTAACTGCCCCTTGATGTAGAAGAAGATTGGAAAGATAGGAAGCTTTACATGCCAAGAGGAGTTTATATAGTTTTTGATCCCAGAGACAATATGGAGAAACTGGAATTTATTGAGTGGGGGTGTGCATGTGGGAGGGCTGTGGCACTGCCAGACCTGAGCTTCAGCTGGTTGTGTGGAGGGGATGGATTGGAGTGGAGAATGGTTTGAGACAGGAAGACCAAATAGAAGGTTATTGCAAAAGTCCAGGCAAAAGTCTCCAGATGTGGATTTGAGCTCTCTTAGTAGCGAAGAGAAGATGTGTTTGAGAAATGTCATGGAGGTAGAACTAGGAAGAGTTGGCCATGAACTGGATTTGGAAAAGGGAATGAGAGTGAGGAATTGAGGAATGGAGGGGAAGGCTTTGAACCTGGGTGACTGGAAACATTGAAGTGTCCCTTGATATCCTGACAAACAAAATTCCAGACTGGATGGACCGTGTGGCAGAGCTGTGCTTAGTCACTGAATTAACCCATATCTATTTAAGATCAAAAGTTTTAAAGCCTAAAGGGAGATCATCTGGCCTAACCCTCTGCATTTTGTAAATGAGGAAACTGAGGCCCACAGACATTCCTAAGGTAATGCGTATAGTATGGAGCAAAAGTAGGATCTGAACCCAGGTCTTCAGACCCTAAGTGCCAGGATCTTTCTGCTACACCATGATTCAGTATGTTAAGTACCATGTTGGACACACCAAGAGTATTCTAGAAACAAAATTGCTGATTTCCTGTAACTGCACAAGGCAGTATTATTTACTTCACAGGAAGGATTCATTTAGAGCTGCTGAAATCTTACCATCTTCTGATTATGCCAGCTGCTTCCACCTTTCAGCACTAGGAGACAATCCCACAGGCAGAGTCTGTTGGCCAGCTTTCTGATCTGCTGATTTGATTGGTGTGTGTGTGTGTGTGTGTGTGTGTGTGTGTGTGTGTGTGTGAGAGAGAGAGACAGATAGACAGACAGAGAGACAGAGACACAGAGAAACACACATACATAGAGAAATAGAGATAGACACAGAGAGACAGAGAGAAGCAGAGACAGAGACAGAGAGAGAAATACACATACACAGAGAAAGAGAGACAGACAGACAGAGAGACAGAGAGAAGCAGACAGAGACAGAGACAGAGAGAGAAACACACGTACACAGAGAAAGAGACAGGTAGAAAGACAGACGGAGAGACAGAAACAGAGACAGAGGAGGGAGAGACAGAAATTATGCATCTGGTAAACATTCTTTGTAGGAAAGAAGGGTGATGATTATGATGATGATATTGATGTGCTTTAAGGTTCATGAAGCACTTTACAAATTTTATGTCATTTGATCCTCACTTCAAAGTAGGTGCTATTACCCCCATTTTATAGATGAGGAAATTGAGGCAGGGTTATGCAGCTAATACTCATCTGAGGCAGGATCTAAATACCAGGCAGCTAGAGGGCATGATAGACAGAGTGCTGGAAGACCTGAGTTCAAATTTCAGCTCAGTTACTTCCTGGCTATGTGACGCTGAGCAAGTCACTTCATCTGTTTGCCTCAGTTTCCTCATCTGTAAAATGAAGATAATAATAGCACCTGCCTCACAGGCTTGTTGTGAGCATCAAATGAGATAAGATTTGTGAAGCACTTAGCAATGTAAGCACTTAGCACATAGTAGGTGCTATTTAAATGCCAGCTAATATGAGTATGTCTCTCTCAAAAGTAGAAAGGAAAGCAAAAGATTTATCCTGACTTACCCTTCACCCCTCCAAACCATAGCACCACAGAGACAGGAGCAGATCTGGGAAAAAGATTATAGATTTAGATCATGGATTTAGAGCTGAAAAGGACTTTAGATATCAATGAGTTCATGCCTCTTGTTTTACAGATGAGGAAACTGAGGCACAGAGAGGTTGACTTGTCCCAGGGTACACAGCTAGTAAAGGTCTGAGATAGGATTTTAACCCAGATCTTCCTTCCTACAAATTCAATCCTCTATTCACTATGCCATGCTCAGGTGTGTGTTGGGGGGTATCCAGGTCCAGGATCTTCAGGCTAAAAATTACAAGCAAGTTCATAGGATTCAGTTAGAAAAACTTTAAAAGCTCATCTAGTCCGATACTCTCATTTTATAGAGGGGAAAACTGAGTCCCTGCCAGATTTAATGACTTTTCCAATGTCACACAGGTAATCAGTGCCAGAGCTAGGATTCAAGCCAACCTTCTCTTTCTAAATTATTTGCTTCTTCTCCTCTCCCACGTTGCTCCTCAGCTGTGAGATGAGCAGCCAGTGATTTACTATGGTCAAAGGCAGATTCAGAGACTGACAGCTACTTGGTCATCAAGGTAGGAAGGAGTAATCAGGCCTCAGGTACAATGCAGGGAAGAGTCTAAGTCTAGGAAGTTAGGTGGTTTTAGGCAGAATTTCCATCAAGGTTCCATTCTGCTTGATGCGGCAGGGACAGCAAATGAACCAAAGATTGGCTATAAGGTGGATACAGAGTAATTTACAAACAACTTGGGGAATCAAGAATGGGCCTTTCAGGTAATCCTTGGAGAGAACTAGGGTTACCAAGAGACAGAGGTGAGGCATCAGAGAGCATTCCAGGCATGGGTAAAGTCACAGAGGTGGGAGATGGGATGTCGTGTACCAGGGACAGCAAGTGGACTGGCCTGGCTGGACTCTAGAGTGTGTAGGAGTGGCCAGCTAGGAAAGATCACTTGGAACCAGACAATGTAAGGTTATAAATGCCAAACAAGAGTCTATATTTTACTCTAGAGGAAATAAGAAGCCATTGAAGCTTCTGGGGGAAGGGTAGGTGTAGTGGGAAAGATAAT
Source organism: Vombatus ursinus (assembly GCF_900497805.2). Taxonomy (NCBI): domain Eukaryota; kingdom Metazoa; phylum Chordata; class Mammalia; order Diprotodontia; family Vombatidae; genus Vombatus; species Vombatus ursinus. The sequence goes on along the minus strand of NW_020941065.1, from coordinate 2,599,815 downwards.
GAGTTTTGTTTTAAACACATTGAGTTAGAGAAGACTATAGGATGTCCATATGAAAATGTTTAGCAGGTGATATAAGACTGGAGCTCAGAAGGGCTGGATATGTGGATTAGGAAACATTAGCATGAAGATGATTGTTGAATCCAAGAAAACTGATGCATTATAGTATAGAAAGAGATGACGCCCCAGGACAGACATTGGGGCACAACCATGAATGGGAGGTGAGACAGAGATGATGGAACAAAGGAGATCGAGAAGCAAACTTCAGGGTAGGTAGAAGAGAACGAGGACAGTGCAGTGGCATGGAAATCCTGGGAGGGGAAAGTATCTAGAAAGAGAAGGTGCTCAGTAGTGTCAAATGCAGAAAAATGAAAGTCAACAAGAACGAGGACTGAGAAAGACAACTGAATTGGCAATTAAGTTGTCTAGTCATTTCCAACTCTTCATGACCCCATTTGGAGTTTTCTCTGCAAAGATACTGGAGTGGTTTGCATTTCTTTTCTTCTTATTTTATAGAGGGGAAAAGTGAGGCCCAGATACATGAGAAACCCTACTGAAGGTCACACAGGTAGTACATAGCAGACCTAGGATTTGAACTCATATTCCATGACTCCAAGTTTAAGGGGAAAGTTCAGCCCTCTGTACATTTTGCCAAGGTACTCAGACTAAAGGGACTTAGGAATTCAGTGATTGCAAATTTAATTTGATTGATGCAGGAAACCGATGGGGCAGTTCAGGGTCCTCCATCCCCCACCTCCTTCTTGACAATAGCCCTAGTTGATTGTGGTGGTGGGACTGGCTTATCTGGCTAATTCCTTTTGCTTCCCTCCTCTCTGTATAAACACAGATTCCAATCTTCTCTAGGACATCCTAACCTCAGGTCAATTGGGAGTAGTCATCCCTACCTCATATTACAAGCACGGTGGTTTATTGACTTCCTTTTAATGATGGGGGAAGGGAAGAGACACATTGCTCACCTCCCACTTCACACCAGAGCTGGGAACCACTCAAATGGAAGCCCCTGGACAGTCATTTATTAAGAAAGTGACTGGTTTTGGGTTTTTAATACTCAGTCCTCCTTGCTCTCTTTCCCCTCCCCCTTCCTTCCCTAATGAAGTCCCAAGGATTCTCCTTATCTTTTTCTTTTTTTTTCCCCTCTAAGTTGGAAGTTCTTAACCTGGAATTCATAGGCTCTCACCCCCCACCCAGGGGGACCATGGATAGATTTCAGGGGATCCTTGAACTTTGATAGGAAAAAAATACATCTTTGTTTTCACTAACCTCTAGCTGAAATTTAGCATTTCCTTCCATTATTCAAAATTATGATTCTGCGAAGGGGTCCATAAACTTCATCAGACTGTCAAAGGGTTCCATTAAACAAAGTTGGTTAAGAATCCCTGATTTAATCATTGAACTGGCTCTTTTGTCAATGAATTCCAGGTCCCAGAAAACCAGTTGCAAGACAGTTTTGCCAAAACCAATCTGGCAGAAAGTATTTCATTGACTTAGCATTTAGTGGCACCAGACAATTTAGAAAAATTCCCTGTACACGATCTTTCTGAGCTTTTTGGTTTCATAATAGACAGCCCGATAATTCCAAAAGTCCACCCCCATAAGAAAGCTTTGAGAATTTTTTTTGGAGGAGAAAACCCAACCAACACCAGCCTGAGCTGTTCCTTGAACTAGACCCAAAGGGGAATAAAAATCTTTCCACAAAGTGAGCTTTGGCCCTTTTTCTCCATTCTGACTCCAAGAACGCCTTTTGGAGATCATGTGCTCGCGAGCCTTGCTCAAAAAGGACAGGGGCTCTGCCACAGACCCCAGGAAAGGACTCATGGGTCTAGCAGAGCTGGACTGAGCCCAGTCACCCCAGGGAGACATAAATGAACAGCACTGTAGCAACATTATTCCTTCATTCCAAAGACCAATCCAAAAAAAAAGTGAGTTAAAAATTTATAAAAGCACCCAAGATGGAGGAAAAAAACAAAATTGTTTGGCTACTGCAGAGGCTGGCTGCCTTCAGAACTTATGGCAGGGCTGACTCACCTCCAGTTCATTAGGATGGGAGGGATACCAGTCCTCCTTTTCAGACTGGCGTGGGAGACTTTATGAGAGTAGGAAGGGATAGGGAGGTAGGGAGTTGGCACAAAGAGAAACCTATAAAAGGCACGTGGAGCCTTGCTGATGGAAGGGGTGACTGAATTAGGCAACGCTATGATTTAGCCTCCATTCCTCAGCCCTCTCACCCTGGGATGCCTGGGGACTTTTCATCCTAGAACCTTCCTCTACTCTCATGGGCCCCTTCTCCCACTGATGTATTTCTCCCAGGGCTTCCATTTTGGGGAGGGGCCCAGTGTGGGCCATCCCTCATTCCCCATGCCATCCCTTCCTCCCAATGACCTGACCCTACCCTTTTCAATTCTCTTTGATGTGTTGTCCTCTTCCATTAGAATGTAAGCTTTTTGAGGGCATGCACTGTCTTTCTTTTTGTTTGTATTTATATCCCCAGCATTTAGCACAATGACTGGCACATAGTCAGTGCTTAATAAATACTTGTTACCTGCTTCCTTGGCAGAAATCTTTATTTTGCCCCTCTCTCCATCTGTTATGGTTTGCCTTGTTGATTAACCATGTTGGAAATGGACAGAGAAAAGATCATAGCATTAAAGCATCATAGATTGAGAACTGGAAGATTCTCCCTCATTTTGCAGATGAGGAAACTGAGGCACAGAGAACTAATAAGTGTCTGGGAAAAAATTTCAACCCAGGCCTTCGTGATTCCAAGTTCAAGTCCATATCCATTATGTGAGAAAGGGGAAAAGGATAGTGGAAGGGGGTGGTTTAAATTCTGGCTCTGCCACTGACCACCTATGTGACCTGAGACAAGCTGGCTCACCACCTTGGTTTCCTCATCTGTAGAGTGGGGAGGTAGATGACTTCCAGCGGCCTTTCCAGGACTAAGTCTTCAATTTATGGTCCTAAGTGACCTCAGGAACAGCCAGAAAATAGAAGGCTCTGGAGGTTTTGTGGGATAGTATTTCTTTGTTAGAACGCAAGTTCCTTAAGGGCAGGGACTGTCTCATTTTTGTATTTGCATCTCCAGTACTTAGTTCAGTGTCTGGTTTATGGAACTGATTAATATTTCTTCCTTCCTTCCTTCCTTTCCTTCATTCCCTCCTTCCTCCTTCCCTCTCTTGTTCTTCTTCATCTTCTCCTCTTCTCTCTCTCTCTCTCTCTCTCTCTCTCTCTCTCTCTCTCTCTCTCTCTCTCT
>NW_020941065.1:2569663-2596147 GCF_900497805.2 Vombatus ursinus | reverse complement strand
TCTCTCTCTCTCTCTCTCTCTCTCTCCCTCTCTCTCTCTCTCCCTCTTTCTCTCCTTTTGGTGGTTCATGTGCCTCATCCCACCTCGTATCTCCTATGCTTACAGAGGCCATGGGAAAGTGAGTCAATCAGTCAACAAACATTGCTTAAGTACCTACTATATGTCAGGGACGGAGTTGGTCACTTCACCAGGGATATGAAGAAAGGCAAAAAGTATAGTCCTTTTTCTCAAGAAGCTAACATTTTAATGGGGGAGACAATATTTTTATACATGTAAATGTATACACACATATATGTTTATCTTGTAGATAAATATGCCTACTTATATTCAAGGTACATATAGCGTAAATGGAAGGCAATCTTAGAGAGAATGGACTAGCTTCAAAGGGGACTTGAAAAGGCTTGAAGGAAGCCAGGGAAATGAAAAGGATAAGGTGAGAGGACAAAACATTCCAGGAATGAGGGCTAGCCAGTGCCAATGTCCATAGTTAGGATTTGGAAGGGGGTGGTAAGGAACAGTAACTGTATCATCAAGCATGTGGAGGAGAGTAAAGTGTATGAAGACTGAAAGGGTAGGAAAAGCCCAGCTTATAAAGGGCATTGGTCTTGGAGTCAGAAAGACCTGGGTTTAAGTTCTGACTCAGATATTTACTAGCTTTGTGACTCTGGGCAAGTCACTTGACTTCTCTTTGCCTCAGTTTCCTGTCAGTCAACTAGCATTTATTAAGTACCTACTATATGTCAGGCATTTTTGTAAGTGCTCAGTTTCCTCATCTGTAAAAAGAGGGGGTTTGATTCCATGACTTTTAAGTTCCTTTCTAGTTCTCAATCTCTAAGCTTATGAAGAACCCAGATGTAATTATATTTTATTTTTCACTCCATAATGCTCTGTCCCCATTATACTAATTGTGTGTAGTGTGACTAACTGACCCAGGTTACTTATAGAAAGGGGCTTAGACCTTCAATCCCCCTTCTGGTTGCCTTGTCTAGGGCCATGCCTGTCTAAGTCCATAGATTTAGGACCATTGGTCCTTAAAAAGGACCAGTGTACATAGGTCCATTGAATGGTACCTGTGTCCTTCCTGATTTGCCAGTGCTCCAGCGGTAGCTGGGTTGGTTGGCATTTCAGAGGTCACTGTCTTTGACCTAGGGATGGCTATCACTTTCCTCTTACATCTATGTGTATCTGTACCCAATTCATCATTGTTTGGTAGTTTTTCAGTCATATCTGACTTTCTGTGATCCCATTTGGGATTTTCTTGGCAGAGCTATTGGGGTGACTTGCCATTTCCGTCTCCAGCTCATTTGACAGATGAGGAAACTGAGGCAAACAGGGTGAAGTGACTTGCCCAGGATCACACAGGTACTGAGTGTCTGAGGCCAGATTTGAACTCAGGAAGATGAGTTTTCCCGACTCTATACCTGGCACTCTATCCTTAGCTCCACCTAACTGCCCTGTTCTTTACCCAATACATCAGTCAATTTGAACTATTAGAAAGTGAATACCTCTACTGAATTTTTCTTTCAGTTTAACTTCTGGAGCCTTAGGGGAAGGTGAACCTATCATAGGACTGTAGCTTGAGAACTGTAAGGGAACTTAAAGGTAATTTCCCCCAATCTCTTCATTTTACAGAAGAGGAAACTGAGGTTCATAATGGTTAAAGGACTTCCCCAAGGTCACACAGTAAGCAGAGCAGCAGAGCCAAGATTTGAACCCACGGATTTCAACTCCAATATTCTTTATGTTGTCTTTTTATTGCTAGTGTGATCTACTTTAAAATCTTTAAAGTTGCCTTGGTACATTTTGGACTCTTTAATTCAACATGCAGCTCAAGCCAAAAGTGACAATGATTTGAGGTGTGCTGCAAATATAGGAAGGTCTTCCCTTCTGAGGTTTTCCTTATGTTCCTGCCTGTAGATGTCACTATACCAGCTGCATCACAGTCCCCCCAAATACACAGATTCTGTGAGATCTCCCAATCAATGCTGTCACTGCTCTGGCCTTCATCCTCATCTTTCCCTCACCTAACCTTACATCCTGACCCCAGACCTCCATAACATCTACACACTATGCCATCACACCCTCCTCTTCTAGCTCTCCATTATGTGTTGTCTTCCCCCCTGAGAATGTAAGCTCCTTGAGGACAGGGTTTGCCCTCGCTTGTATTTATATCTCAGTGCTTGGTACATAGCGAGTACTTAATCAATGTTGGTTTTTGATTGATTTTGTTTTAGTTTTTTTTCTCCTTACCAGACCTCTGATTTTATTAGTACAGGAAATGATTGGTATAGCAACTCCTTCTACCAATACAGAATGGGATCGACGCAGTCTAAACTCATAGTCTTAGAGAATGATGGGTTGATTTTTAGCACCAATGTTCTCGTAATGATGCCACATAGCTGTGAGTCCCAGAACCCAGTGACCTCAGAAGAATTGCAATCACAGTCTTGTCACCAAAAGTTCAATGGAAGGATCTATGGTGGGAGTAAGCAGGTTGCATCATATGATTAGCAATGCCTTGTGGAGGAGGGATGCTACAAAAATGTAGTCTGGCCCCTCAGAAAAATGAGGCTCAGAGAGCCTAACTGGGTGAGGAGGCTAAGGCATTGTGTCTGAGGTGGGATAGAAACCCCTATTTTCCTGACTCCAAGTCTATCCATGACTTCCTAGTCATTGCCTTCTTGTGACTTTTCCACCCTATTCTAGCCTTTTTTATTTCATCTATGTAGGGAACTCTTAGTGTGAAATCCCCTTCACTGATGCAGGTTGTCAGCTCTCTGCCACTTACAGTCTTAGAGAGTCACCTGCTATATGAAAGTGACTTGCCCAGAGACCAGAAGCCAGTATGTGTCAGATTTAGGACTTGAACCCAAGACTCCCTGACTTCAAGCCTAGCTCCCTAACCATGCCTCCTTAGGTTATAATGATTAATTGATCGGACTTATAGAACAGCCCACCACAAGAGGTCATGGCGAAGCCTCCTTAATGAACAGCTCCTCCCCACCCCCAACCTCCTCCCTCCACCTCCTGAAACCCAAACTTTAAAGTTTGGGCTGGATTCCGTGCTTGGGGACCATTAGAGTTTGGGGTCCAATCCACGTGAGGGAGAGTTTTGTTCCACTTTCTGTGCCCCTCTCTTCCCAGATGGCTCTAGAAGGGGCACCTGATCCTTCATGTAAAAGCCAAGGATTTATTCCAAGCTTTTGGTAGAAGGCTGTCTTTTTCACCTGAAACTGAGCCAAACTCAGGGCCTTTCTCAGGTTGCAAAACTCAAGAACAACTGCTGGCCGAAAAAAGAATGATGTGAAGTGGAGGAGGGAGCATTCGGTGGGGTCGGGGAGATGGGGCGCAGCAGCTTTTGTTTTAATGGTCTGGCTTCAGTGACACTGAAGGCTTGCCAGCACTGTGCTGCTCCCTCCTGAAGTTTGTGCAGATTCCACAGGGAACTGTAATCCTGGACTTTCAGATCCACTTACACTCAACTCGAAAAGGTGTGTGTGTGTGTGTGTGTGTGTGTGTGTGTATGGAGAGAGAGAGAGAGAGACAGAGACACAGAGACAGACAGAGACACAGAGACACAGAGACAGAAATAGATAAAGAGAGAGACAGAGAGACAGAGCGAGAGAGGGAGAGAGAGGGGGGAGACAGAAAGAGAGAGAGAGAGAAGTGGAGAGACACACAGAGAGACGCAGAGACAGACCGAAACAGAACAGAAAGGAGAGCGACTAAGATAGAAACAGAGACAGAGCAACAAAGACAATGTGACAAAAAGAGTCAGAGATAGAGACAGACAGACAGAAGCAGACAGAGAGGGAAGAGGAAAGACAGAGAGAGAAAAGAAGAGAGAGACAAAGAAACAGAGATAGAGAGAGAGTCACTGAGAGATCAGAAGAGAAAGAGACAGCCAGACACAGAGGCAGAGAGAGAAGAGGGGAGAGAGACAGAGAAAGACGGAGAGACGGAGAGACAGAGGCAGAGAGAACTTGTTGCCCTTGAAGCCTCATGGTCTTTTTCTGTTTTCCCCTGTCCCACAGGGTGGATATTTTGCCAGTTTTGAGAAAAAACTGGAGATGAAGTCATCTTCAATCTCAGTTCAAAATTCAGAAGCCAAAAATAATATTAACAGCATGCAGAGGTGTTGTCCCCACCCAGATGAAGGGACTCCAGCAATTTCCCAATGACCCAATCCATCAATCCATCAGTCAACAAGCATTTATTAAGCCTTCCTTACATGCCAGCATCTGTGTTAAGCATTAGAGACACAAGGAAAGGCAAAGCCAGTCCAAGAGAGCTGGTATATAGAGTCCCATATGATCTGCAGCAGCAGAGAAAGCAGTTGGGCTGGACACCCAGTGAAAAGCTTAGAAAGAGCCATCCAAAAGGCAGGAATCTGCTCCCTCTCCATTGTAGCCCCCAAACTGTGGGCCATTCTCTTGAAAAATGTCACTCCCATTGCTGCCAAGGTCCCTTCAGGTTCTGAAAGTCTGTAATCAGAGAACAGTCTGTTCACCGCCATGCTCCTGCTCCAGAACCTGTCCTTGGCTCCCCCTTGTATATACGATAAAGTCAGGGTCATGGCTTTTATAATTATAGCTAACATTTATATAGCACTTTGAGGCTTGCAAAGTACTGTACCTAAGTTACCTCTTATAACCTGTGTTATAATATATAATATGTGTTATATACCCTAGGAGGTAGGTTCTACTATTATCACCCTTTACAGATAAGTAAACTGAGGCTCCGAGAGATGAAATGACTTGCCTAGGGTTGCATAGCTAGTGAGTTTCTGAGGTGGGATTTGAACCCAGATATTTTTTAATTCAAGTCCATAGTCCTATCCATTACATTATCCTGGAAGAGATCTTAGAGGTAATCTCCTTTTACAGGTGAGGAAAATGACTTTTTTTTTTTGCTATCATCTCCCCCCATCTAAAAATCATCCTATCATGGGCTGAGCCTGAAATGCATTCGCTTCTCACTCTAGTCTCTCAGAATCCTTAACTTGCTAAAAATTTTTGTCAGATCAAGCATCAATTTCTGTTCAAAGTCTTTCCTGATTTCCCCTCCCCTCAGCTACCAGTACCCTCCCTCCCAAAGCTATATTGTATTAATTTTATATCTATATTGTTTGTAAATCTATCTATCTATCTATCTATCATCATCATCATCATAATCATCTCTCTCTCCTATATATATATATTTGTTTGTATGTGTATACATACATACATACACACATACATATACACACATACATGAATGTTGTCCTCCTCGAGGGTAGGGGCTCTTTCAATTACCTTTGTATACCCAGCCTGACATACTCTAGATACTTAATAAATGCTTGTTGATTGATTAGTTATACAATTTGCCTTTCTTTGTTTACTCAGCACTTAGCACACTACTTGGAAACAATGTTTGTAGACTTGTTGATTTGATTGAATATAACCTAAGTATAGGCTAATGGGGCGTGGATATACACTCCCTGTCCCGGACATGGATGGACATCCATTCATTCATTCTCCCTGAAAGGAGAAATCAGAAGATCTGGTCAATCAATAAATATTAAGTGCCTACTATGTGCCAGGCACTGTGCTAAGCCCAGGGGACACATTTATGGAAAAAGTAAGACAATCCTTGCCCTCAAGGCACTTATAATCTAATGGGGAAAGATAACACAAAAAAAGGAGGCTGATGGGGGGTGGGGGAGGCTGGGGGAGACTGAGGAAGCAGGTACCCACTGAGGGAGCATAGTAGCTTCCAAGGAGTACAAGGTGGGAAATGAAGAAATGGCTGGTCTGGGAGCCCTCTTTAAACGGAGGCTGAGTTCTTTGTTCCACTCTGCACTCCCCCAGTCAGAGGGGCAGAGGGTTTGGAGGATACCGACAGTATGTAAGTACCAAGGCTGATACAGTCTCATAGGATGCTTAGTTTCCAGAAGAGGAGTTTGCTTAGGGGTATGATGGAATCCTGTCCAAGAAGTACAAGACAGTGGGAAATGAGATCAAAAAACAAGAAGCACTTATTAATTGCCTACTATATGCCAGGCACTTTGCTAAGTACTGAGAATTTAAAGACAAAAATGAAACAGCCCCTACCTTCAAAAGCTTATAGGGGGAGCTGCTATGTCAAAATACATACAAAATAAATGTAAGGAGGTTTTTTTTGTTTCTTTGTTTGTTTTTGGTGGGGAGTCACTTGGAAGGATCAAGAGGGTGGAATATGAGCTGAACTTAGAAGGAAACTAGGGATCTGAAAAGGTAAAGATTAGGAGGAAGGGCATTCCAGGCAAGGGGCACAATCTGGACAAAGTCATAGAGATGCGAGATGGAATGTTACGTAGAAGGATTCACAAGGGCAGTTTGGGTGGACCATAGAGTGTGTGAAGGGCAGTAATATATGATAAGTCTATAAGGAAGGCTGGAGTCAGGCTGTGAGATGTAAGAAGGGCTCAGGTTGAATGGAAAGAACAGGTGAGTGGATACATAAGGGCTGACATGCACTGGGTAGAAAAAAAAAACCTTGTTAGTAAATGAGAAAGACAGAAGAGAAATAAGGTGTATAAGTGTATGGGAAGCAGGGTGGTGGTGGGGGGGAGGTGGATCACAGCTAGTGGACAGGGAACTAATCATGCAATTTTACCGTGGCTTTATTATCATGATCTGGTATAGCTGAATGAACTATGGGCACTTAGAGATACAACAGACCCAAGTTTCGCTCCTAGTTCAGTGGGCTTACAGTGGGAGCTTAAGAAAGTCATTTATTTCATTTCTTGGAGTCTTTGTTTTTTCACTATAAAATGAAGGGGCTATACCAGATCAAAGGCTTTCTGCTAATTGATTCTGGGATCAAGGGCTTTGAGCAGCCGCCCCATTCTCCCTTCTGCCCAGGAATTCATCATTGACACAATTCCCTCACTTTTAGAGAGGTGATGATCTCAAGGTTTCAGAGATAACAACAACCACAAAAAGGAATAAAATCCTTTCATATGAAGAGTAAATGAATCAAGGAAGGATTACAAAAAGAAACTTCTAAAAAGAATTACAAATAAATTTAACCTAATCATGGATTTAGAATCCTAGATTGTCAGAGCTAGAAGAGGTCTTAGGGTCATAGGACTCACAGCTGGAAAAGTCCTCAGAAATCATCCAATTTAGGGGTTCCCAACCCAGGGTAAGAGGATGAGAGAAGGTTGTCAAGGAAGACTGGAGAATATTTGGTAAATAACTGTATTATCCTATTAATCTCTTGATTTTATTTCTTATGTATATATGCATGATAAACACTAAAATTTATTTCCTTTCTTGCTGAATAGGGGGTAGATGAAGGTCTACTGAAAATCATAGGCTGTGAGAACTGGAAGGAATTGGGAACTCCTGATCTAGTGCTAGCCTTTCATTTTACAGAGGAGGAAACTGAGGCCTAGAGACACCAAGTGACTTTCTCAACCTTATACAGAGAACATTGATTAGAACTAAGATTCAAACTCAGCTTTGGACCTTGTAACAGAATATTACAGATGTAAGGGGACTTAGAAAGACCCAGGTCCAACCTCTACATATGAAAGTTGAGGAAACTGAGGTCTGGGGCAGGATATACTGACTTTCAGAGGCTCAATGGAGCCTAGATTCAGAGTTGTTGGGAATTTCAGAGGTTATCCAGCCACACAGATGAGTGGTAGAGCTGAGATTAGAACCCAGATCTTCTGGCTCCAAATTCAGTACTTTTCCCATTGTGTCTTTCTTCAGACCCTAGTGTTCTCAGAATGATGGTCTGGAATCTTTAAAGGCAGAGGATCTTAACTTTTTTTGGTGTCCTGGATCCCTTTAGCAGTCTGGCGAAACCTATGAAACCCTTCTTAGAGTAATGTTTTAAAATGCATAAAGTAAAATACCCAGGGATTATAGAAGAAACCAATTGTATTCAAATAGTTGTCAAAATACATAATGAAAAACCAAATCCACATACCCTAGGTTATGAAGACTTGCTTAAGGGTTTTGGGAGTCATTTTTATTTTGTTTTTAATTTAATTTTATTTTTTTGGGAGAGGAAGACAGATTGTTGGTATCCGAAATCCAATGATTTTCATCTCTCAAATACTTAGCAGGTCAGCAACCCTTTGGCTGAGAAAGGGTTAAACAGTTCTCCCAGGTACAGAAAAACTCCATAAAGAGGCAAGGAAATATTTCCATCTCTGATAAGGAATAAAAGGGAGCAACTCATTCCATATGGCTGATGAACGCCTTAGGTCTGAGAAGGACTGAGGAGCGAGCCTGCCAATATGGCAGGCAGGAGCCGGATTTCTGATGAATGACCCCATTGCTTTGGGAAGGCTGAGCTGATCTCCTTTGGAGGAGAGCAAGAAAAAAAAAAAGAAGGGCAGGAACCTGGAAGAGGAGGGAGGGAAAGTTGCCAAAGTCCAACCCATTTTTCTTCTCTAATGGAAGCAAGAATTTTTGTCAACATCTGTAGAATTTGAAGAAATTAGAATGTGAAGCAGGCAGGGGTGGCAGAAGGGAGCACCGAAAAAGCCACTGGGCCAAACTCTATTTTCTAGCTTGAAGAAAGATCTTTGGGGAGTCATTGCTTGTTTTTGAAAGGAATAGTATTTTATTGGTTCTTTTTTTTTAGAGGAAGGGTGGTAAAGCGGGAAGAGATCACAGATTTATAGCTGGAAGGAAGCTTGGATGTTGTCTAGTCCTAGAGGTCTTAACCCCAGGGTCCAGGGACCAGATAGATTTTAGAAGGTTCATAGACTTGGATGGGAAAAAATGCATCCTTATTTTCACTGATGTCTAAGTGAAAATCTGTGTTTTCTTCAATTAGTTAATGTGATTCTGAGAATGAAGCATGGGCTTCACCAGCATGCCAAAAGGAGGCCCTGACATGAAAAAGATCAAGAATCCCTGGTCTAGTCCAACTGATTCATTTTATAGAGGAGGAATCTGAGTTGAAAACTTGACCCTTGTAAATGGAAGGGCCAAGATTCAGACCCATTCATGTCCACTACATTAGGCTGCTTTTTCTGTCTCTGAAGTAACAGGATCTGAATTCCAATGCAGGCTCTGACATTGACTATCTATAAGATTCTGGGTGAGTTACTTCACTGTTCTGTCTCTATAATGTCATCTGTAAAATGAGGAGAATCGGGGCAGCTAGGTGGCGCAGTGGATAGAGCACCGGCCCTGAAGTCAGGAGAACCTGAATTCAAATCTGGCCTCAGACCAAACACTTAACACTTACTAGCTGTGTGACCCTGGGCAAGTCACTTAACCTCAATTGCCTAAAAATAAATAAATAAATAAATAAAAATAAAAAAATAAAATGAGGAGAATGATATCTGAATGGGAGTACCTGGAGAAAATCCTTTGTAAGCCTAAGACTTTATAGAAATGAAGTGATTTCTGGAACCCTTTTTGGTTTATACTTTGAAAGCAAGTGTTAAAAATCCATTGTGTTTATCGAAGGACTTGTTATTAAATTCTGGTATATTTCTGTTTGTTTGTTTCAAATTTCTTGGTTATTTTAATCCAATCAGGGAGTTGTTTTATTTTCAAACCAGTTTGGTAATGTGTAGTCATAGATGGCTTTTGTATTGAAAGGTATATGGTGGTAGATTGAGAGGTGGAAGGGACCTTGGAAGTCATCTGGTCCAATCTATTTTACAAATGAAGAAACTGAGGACAGAGAGGGGAAGTAAGTATGAGATCTGGAAAGATAGCTCAGTTTTAAGCTTTAACAAGAAAAAGAGAGAGAGAAGAGAGAGAGGGAAGAAGGGAGCGAGGGAGGAAGGGGAGAGAGACAGAGACAGGCAGAAACAGAAAAAGACAGAAAAGGGAGGGAGAGAGGAGAAGAGAGAAAGGAGGGAGAGGGGAGAGAGAGAGAGAGAGAGAGGAGGGAGGGAGACAGAGACAGACAGAGAAATAGAGAGAGACAGAGAGACAGACAGAGACAGGCAAAGAGACTGAGGAAGGGATAGAGAGACCTTTTAAGTTAGATCATCCAGATTTTTTTTCTACATTAAAGTCATGCGTGGGGGTAGCCACCACAGGAGCATAGATTTGGAGCTGGAAGCATAGATTTAAAGGCGTTTTTATCCAGCCCCTTCATTTTACAAATCTAGAAGCCAAAAACCAGGGTCACACAGATAGCAACTGGCAGAGGTAGGATTTGAATCCAGGTGCTCCTGGATATAGAAGAAAAACGACAACCTCGTTCAGTAACCCATATTTTTCTTCTTTACCTGGTGCCCAAACAGCCGCATCTTTTGTAATATGCTAATGCTTTGGCAGGGGGTGGCATATAACAGCCTCCCTGGAGCCAATACAAGAGGTGACACCCTCTCTCCAGGTTGTCTTTTGCACAGTCAGCATTCCTTCCTCAGTTGTTTTCTCTGCTGCATCTTAACTTTGTCCAGGTCCATCTGTCCTTAGACTTTATCTGAGCTTTGTGGGGCTCTGAGAATGTCCAGCTGCTCCTGTAACAAAGAACTTCCCCCTTCCCCTCCCCCTCCCAACACACACCATGGCCTCTTCTTACTGTATCCTAAAGGGTCACATTGATGATGAAGAGCCTGGAAAATACAAAATTTTAGCAAGATTCTTTGTGGTTTGATGAAAAAAAAATACAGCAAGTCAATTATTAGTTTATTATTCCCCTGAAGGTCAGCTACTCAAATTGATGATAGATAAATTATCTACAAATGTATATTGTATATGTACATATACGTATCTATGTGTATATATATGCATATAGGTAGGTATGTATACAAACATGTACATATATAGACTACAAGTGGCAGTATGGTTCTTAATTTCCATTGAGAAAAATAATTTCCTTACTTGAAATTACTTTAATGAAGTCATGTGTTTGGAGGGGAAAAAATAATGGAAACATGTATAGAGCAACTCCCTCCTTTATTCAGAAGCTTCCAGATATCCAGAACTGAGAAACTAGAAGGAAGTAAAAAAATAATAAATTCTAAGCAGCCAAAGCAGAGGTCACATATACAAATATGAACAAAATCCCACTTTACTCAGAGGAAAGATCCTTAGACTCTGCCACGTCAGAATCTATTTACTCTAAGTTTCCACTTGACAGTTTGGTTTTCAAGTTTTCTTTTTTTGGGGGGGGGGAGATGAGGCAATTGGGGGTTAAGTGACTTAACCAGGGTCACACAGCTAGTAAGTGTCAAGTGTCTGGTCTGAGATCACATTTGAACTCAGGTCCTCCTGACTCCAGGGCTGGTGCTCTATCCATTGCGCCAACTAGCTGCCCCGGTTTTCAAGTTTTCTTGACTCATAATAGAATAGCATCAACAGGTTAGAATAAGAATGGGAGACCCGAGATGCTAGGGCCTTTTTGCATTTTTGTCCTTGTATCCCGAACATCTAACATATTGCCTGGACAAGTGCCTGAGGCAGCAGGGGTGTGCATTGGATAAGAACGTTGGACCTGGAGTCAGAAAGACCTGAGCTCAAATCCAGCCTCAGACTCTTGCTAGCTGTGTGACTCTGGGCAAGTCCTTTAATCTCTTTCTTAGTTTCCTCATCTATTAAATAAGGATCATAAGAACCCCTGTCTCCTGGGGTTGTTATAAGGATCAAATGAGATAATATCTGTAAGGCACTTTGCAACCTCAAAGTGCTATCTAAATGGTAGCTGTTATATATTGGGCATTTAATACATTCTAATTGAACTGAATTAATCATGGGCAGCTACGTGGCACAGTGGATAGAGTGCTGTGCCTGGAGAAAGGAAGACTCATCTTCGTGAATTAAAATCTGGCCTCAGACACTTATTAGCTGTGTGACCCTGGACAAGTCATTTAACCCTGTTTGCCTCAGTTTCCTCATCTGTAAAATTATCTGGAGAAGGACATGGTAAACCACTCTGGTATTTTTGCCAAGAAAACCCCAAATGGGGTCATGGAGAGTTTAACATGACCAAAATGACTGAACAACCTCACCAATCATGAGCCCTCAGGGGATGACTTTGTTTATCCCATTCAATTCAGTTCAGTAAACATTTCTTAGGCATAGACTATGTGCCCCCCACTGGTCTAGTTATGCTGAGGATATGAAGGCAAAACCAAAATGGCCCCTGCCCTCCAGGAGCTCCCATTCTCAATACCATCCCTCTTCCAGGGTTCATAGAAATAGAGCAGGAGGCTCCTTAGTGATCATCTAGTCCAGCTTCCTCATTTAACAAGAGGAGACCCATCTCGGAGTCCTAGTTTTAGAGTTAGAAGGGACCTTGAAAACCACTGAGTCCAGCTCCTTTCTTTTAATGATGGCATGACTGAGGCTTTGGGATGTGACCCAAGGTCATCTTGGGTCACACTTGGACCCTGGTCCTTTGACTTCAGAGTTATTGCTCTTTCCACCCAATTAAAATGAGGTGGGTACCTTAACAGCAGTTAGAAGTGGCAGTCCTACAGTGAGAGGGGGGAAGGAAGAACCCATAAAATTTAGGCACAAGATGTAAAATCTAAACCCAACAGAAAATCAGCCATCTGGGGCCATTTAGTGCACCCTTCCATAGTGCCTGAGGGCCACCAAGTAAAACAAAGGATGTTTCCAATGATGATATCAAGGATGGACAACAGACCCTCTTGATTGGAACTTAAGGGCCAGAACTCTATTGTTGAATGAATGCAAAGAATAACTAGGTCTGACCACTTACGGGAAGTTTTAGCAGAGACCCTGACCTTCTCATCACACTCTCACTGCGCCAAGGATGACTTCAGCCAAGATATTTGGAGGCACCAGCTCCTTTCCCAAGGCTTTCATTTCCATTGGATAAAATTCCAGGTTGCTTAAATAGGTTTATGGGTCTCTTAAAATACCTCTCAGCAGGAGAAACACATCCATCAGGGGCCATCCTGATGGGGGAAATGATGGGCTCTCTCCTTCAGTGGGGATCCTGAGTGTATAGTAAATCTGCCTGCCTCCTACACTTGTATCCTATGGTTCAATCCTTTCACTGGAGCCAAGACTGAGCAGTCCAACACATTCTCTCTAGAATATGTCTTCCCTTTGGTAGATATTGGAGATGGGCCTGTGGTCCTTCCCCCTCACCCCCATCAGATTCTGAGCCTCAGCTTGACCTATTTATCCCAGGGAATATTACCAGCCAGCAGCAGCTTGTCCAGAAAAGATGCAAACCAGAGCCAAGTACCGGAAATTAAAATGCCTGGGCGGTGTGGTTACCAGCTCTGCCACTAACTAGCTGTGGGACCTTTTCAAATCTTTTCTCTTCTCAGCTTCCTTTTCTGTAAAATAAAGTGGTTGGACTCTGTGGCCTCTATGATTCTATCTCCACTGGGATGTTCTAAGATTTGATGTCCCTCCTCATCTTGGATGCTGGGTATGTATAATCAGCGCACCAGATGGGAGAGCCACAGAGAAATTAGAACCATTTTGGTGTTCTGCCCTGGGGGCAGGGATGTGCTAGAACCATCTCAAATGGGCTCCTGATATTGAAATATTCAGGGTGAGCATTTATACCTGGAAATTGGCAAGCACTGCAATTGAGGGTTTGATTGATTGATTAATTGATATTTTATTGATTGTCTAAACTTTAAGAAAGTGATGGTGGAGAAATGTTAATAATACATATTAAACATAAAGGTTGTGTCAGGCTTACATTCTCCCTTCCCTCCCTTCTCCCACTCCCACCCCAGAAGGTTGTTAAACATTTACCAGCCTGGAAGGCAAGAAAACTGGAGTGATTTTGTTTAACTAGTGAAAATTTGGGATGAAAATAATAGCTAATAAATAATATTTATATAGTGCTTTAGAGTTTGCAAAGGGTTTTATATGTATGATCACATTTGATTCTTTATTGCAACTCTGAGAGGTAAGGGCTATTATGATCCTCATTTTACAGAAGAGGAAACTGAGGTAGTCAGAGATGAAGTGACTTGCCCAGGGTTACATAGCTAGTAAGTGTCTAAGACCAAATTTGAACTCAGGTCTTCTTGATCCTAATTTCAGGTCAAACATTCTATCCACTGTACTACCTAGCTTCTTATAGTAATAATAAGAATAGAGCCTGGACCCATGATTTCATTGATAGAGAGAACATGAGGATCAAAGGAGATAATAATTGTAAAGTGCTTGGCACAGTACCTGGTGCATAATAAGTGCTATATAAATGTTAGTTATTATTATTATTATTATTATTATTATTATTATTATTATTGTCTACCGACATAGGTCAACAGCTTTTCTGAAACCTACTGTCTTAGAGAGATGCCTGGAACACAGAAAGATCAGAAGATATGCCCAGGGTCCTACGGCCATTCTATGTCAATGATAGGACTTGAACCCAGGTCTTCTTGGTTCCCAGGCCTGTTAGGTCTCTATCTAGTATCTCTCTTATAACACCTAATGACAGATTACATTCATATAGTGCTTTGTACAACACTGCGGGTTAGATAATACAATTATTATCCTGGAATAATAGGATTTACAACTGGAAGGGACTTGAAATCAACAAGTCCAACCTCTTCTTTTTAAAGAGGAGGAAACTGAGGCCCAGAGAGC
The DNA here is from genome assembly GCF_900497805.2 of Vombatus ursinus. Taxonomy (NCBI): domain Eukaryota; kingdom Metazoa; phylum Chordata; class Mammalia; order Diprotodontia; family Vombatidae; genus Vombatus; species Vombatus ursinus. The sequence goes on along the minus strand of NW_020941065.1, from coordinate 2,581,604 downwards.
TGAAGAAATATACCCAAGGTCACACAGTGAATGGGAGAGATGAAATCCAAGGTCCAGTCCTCAATCTCCAAATCCAGTGTTCTCTCAGATTATTGCCATGTTTTCAGAAGAGGAAATGGAAATTCAGAGAAGTAAAGTTAGTCACAAAGCTAGTAAGGGTCAGAGCTGGGGTTCAAAGTCAGGACCTCTGACTCCAGGTCATAGATTTGAAGCTGGAAGAAACTTTAGAAATCATTGAGTCCAATGAGTCCTCCCCTTCCCATTTTAACTCTATTTCATAGAACGGGAAATTGAGGTACAGAGAGTATAAAGTGATTTTCTCGAGGTCACACAGTCAGCAAATGTCAGAGGCAGAAATGGAACCCAGGTCCTTTAACTCCATATCCCATGCTCTTTTTGCTATATTACATGGGGTCCAGTAGCGGGCTAGATGATCTCTTCTGGGCCAAACAGTGGATGGTGAAGGGTAGTTTATGTATTGGCATGTGTCCCTACATTGTGAGTTACCTTCCTCCCAACCTAGATCTTGTAGAGCTCGTGCCATGTCTGAGCTCCATTTTGCCTTGGCCAGCCTTGGAACTGTAAGAGTTGGGTCATGCTTTATCTTGTATATGGCTTGCTTTGTGTATGTGTGTGTTGCTTTCCCTAGTAGATTACAAGTTTATTGAGGGCAGGGATGGTCTCCTGCCTCTTTTTGTATCCCTAGTGCTTAGCACAGTGCCTGCCACATAATAAGCACTTGAAAATGTTTATTGAATTGAATTGAATACTTTACTTTGAAGCTATCCCACGTCTAGATGCTATAAGGTTGATTCTACAAGAAGAGAGTGTGAACGTTGCCTTGTTGAAAGTCCAGCGTCAGTGAGAGATTTATGTATGGTCTGGGAAGACCACCAAAAAAAGTCCCTCTATTTCTGAAGCGCAGGGAAGACACCTGTGGAAGGTGGGTTGCATTACCCAGACCCCTGGCCCTGAGACCGAACCTTCTTTACTGTTTTTTGTTTTTTATTTTTTTGGAACGCTAGACTTTCATCTGTCAATCAAGTAGAGGCGGGTCATTGGCTAAGGGAGGTTACTACAGTATCCTCATTAAAGTACTCAGTAGTTTATGACCCCAATAAAGCCATTAGCCTGAGTTGCTGGGGGAGAAACTCATCTTTACCACCCTTTAGGTCAAACTTTTCTGGGGTCCATTAGCCCTAGAGTTGTAAACACAACCTTCCAGCAATGGGGGAATCTGATTGGTTTATGGTCCATCAATCACAGCTCACTGTCATTAAGACCATTTGAGCAGGAGTGAAAAGATCACTGGCCTCTCACTGGCTGTGTGACCACAGGAAAAACCCTTATTTCCTCTGAGCCTCAGTTTCTCCATCTATCAATGGGGATAACAAGAGTCTGAATACCTGCCCCACAGGAAAAAAATGGAGACGTTATTCACAAACTTTCAAGTGTTCTAGCAAGCAGCATGGCTCATTGGAAGATCAATATATCTGGAGGCAAAGAACCTAGGTTTAAATCTCACCTCTGACACTGTGTGTCCTGTGGCACGGCACTTAGATTCTCTGGGACTCAGTTAACTCATCTGTAAAATGAGAGGACTGCACAAAATGGCTTTTGAGGTGAGGTCCCTTCCAGTTCTAAATCCACCTCTTTTGTGATGTTTGGAGGTTGGATAAAGAGCCTGTCTCTGGGGGCAGGAAGCTCTGGGTTCAATTTCTAGCCTGCATATTAGGTGTGAGACAGTGGATAAATCATATGGCCTTTTAGTGCCCTGGACTATGGTCTAAGACTATGCCTGGATGTTGATTTGCACTGGTAGAGAGAATTTCCACACTGGAAGTTCTGATTACCAATGCAATCACAGTTCTGGGCCAAAAAAAAAAAAGCCAGAAAAACTTTACATAGTGGTTTTAAGAATAAATCATTTTGTATTCATTATTTCAGGTAAATCCCTCACATCTATCTTGTGAAGTAGATAGATACTACAGGAATCTTAGTTTTATAGTTGGGGAAACAGAGGCCCAGAGCAGTCAAATGACTTGCCTAAGGTCACACAACTGGTAAATGTCAGAGAAAACTGTCAAATCCACATCTCTCCTGATTCAAACCCAGCTCCAAAGGAAGTAGTTTGTCTCATATCCACATAGCCAATATCCAAAGGGTTCAACCTTTAGGTCAGTGATTCTCAGGAATGGATATGGAAACATGGGCACCAGTCCCAGATACCTCCTGGTACCTTCTTGAAATAGTAATTAAAATAGAGCATTTTAATGTTTGCAAAGCACTTTACCAATATGATCTCATTCTGACCCTCCCAACAACCCTGGGAGAAAAGGGCTAGCCCCATTTTACAGCTGAGGAAATTGAGGCTGCGAGAAAGTAAGTGACTTTTGTAGGGTCACATAAGTAATAGGTAGCTGAGGCCAAATTCAAACTCAGGTCTTTTTCATGGCAGGTCCATCGTGCTGTTCCACCTTGTTGTTCAGTTGCATACTACTCTTTGTGACTCTATAAACCGTAACACACCAGTGCTGTCCAAGGGTTTTTTTTTTTTTACAAATATACTGGAATGGTTTGCCATTTCTTTTTCCATCAGATTAAGGCAAAGAGAGGTTAAGTGACTTGAATGGGCTCACACAGCTAGTGAGTATCTGAGGCTAGATTTGAACTCAGGTTTTCCTGACTACAAGCCTCTTTCTCTGTCCACCAGCTGCCCCTAAATTGCATCTAAAATTCGTGAGGATTGAGCCGAGTTGAGATGCAATATATTTCAGTAAAAGACATTTCTGAACTATGGGCTGACAGCTCTCACCTCCTAAATTGCCATATGATCTGAGGAAGGTCACTCACCTTCTCTGGTCCTCAGTTTGGTCCAGCATTTAAAAACTAAAAGCTCACGTGTCTCTCACAGACAGCATTTTGTCTATTAGGGTTACTAGAGGATGTCCCATTCTAGAAGGTTACTGATAGACTGGACAGTATCCAAGATAAGGCAACCGAAGACGGGCCTTAAGCCCGTGCCATATAAGAATCAGTTAAAAGAATTGGCAACGTGACTCCTGGAGACATGATAACTGTCTTCACATATCAGAAGGCTTTCTTGTGGGGAGAAGGATTAGTCTGGTTCTGCTGGTCACCAGGAGACAGAACCAAAAACAATGAGTAGAAGACTCGGGTTGGATGTCAGCAGCAAACTTTCTGACAGTCAGAGCTGACCCCAGGGTGGAGGCAGCTGCCTCTGAAGGTAGTGAGTTTTAGGAGGATGGATTTAGACTTTAGATTTATTTCACAGATGGGGAAACTGAGGCCCAGAGAATCTCCCCCTCTCTGGAAGCCCCTACGAGGATGCTATAGAGGGATCCTTGTTCTGTCTATTTGGGTCACACATAGATAGTCTAGTAGAGTAGGAAGTGAAAAAGACCTGAGTTTTAATCCTGCCTCTGACACTTACTAGTTGTGCAGAAAGGCCAACTGAACCTGTGAATTCTTTAGCACAGGGAACTCCCAGGGGAGGAATCTCCCTTCACCAATCCAGGCTAGCGAGTTCTCCGCAGGTTAGAATTTTATTGAGTTACCTAGAGCACTGAGACGCTTGTCCAGGGTCACACAGCTAGTATGGGTCAGAGGTCAGAGATGAGACTTAAATTTTAATAGACCTTCCCGGCTACCTCCCTACAGTTATCCCTTCCATATCTTGACTTTCCCCGTCAAGGTTTCCATATATCTCGAGTCAGCATAAGAAATTGAATGAGAATTTTGGGGGAGTTTTGTAGAAGCTGTAGACTACGTGAGAAGGCCAGTAGACGACACAGAAAAAGTTTAGAAACTCAGAAATGCATAAAATACATGCATAGTATTGTACAATATCCACATATTTTATCTTTTAATACCATAATAATTCAGATTTCTTCTCTGGCACAAAGGGAGGGCCAGAAATTTTACTTGGATTTTCCAGATCATGGGGATACCTCACCCCTAACCCCGGTGATGTGGAAGGGATAAGTGTACCTCATGTTGCCTCTCTCTAGTTTTGTAATCCTGAGCAAATCCTTTATCCTCTCTGGTCTTCAGGCAACTTCCTAGGTCTCAGGAGCTAAACAGTAGACAGGCTGTCATCTGTGATGGTAGAAGGAATTCAATTAAATCTAATTAATTAATTTAATCAATCTAATTTAATTCAGTTTCATGAATATTACTGGGGATACAAAGAGAATCAATAGAGCAATCAGCATTTATTAAATACCTCCTGTGTGTGTGCTGGGCACTGGGAGAGTTGCTGGGTAGACAAAGATAAACATGAAATAGTCCCTGCCCTCAAGGAGCTTACATTCTTGGTGGGAGGGGAAGGGAAGGGCTTCCCTTGTTGGGGAAGTTTTATTGTTTTTGTTCAGTTGTTTTCACTCGTGTCCAACTCTCCATGACCCCATTTGGAGTTTTCTTGGCAGAGACACTAGAGTGGTTTGCTATTTCCTTCTCCAGCTCATTTTACAGATAAGGAAACTCGGGATTAAGTGACTTGTCCAGGGTTACACAGCTTGTAAGTGTCTGAGGCCAGATTTGAACTCAGAAAGAGGAGTTTTCCTGACTCCAGGTCTATCCACTACACCACCTAGCTGCCCTTGGGAGGCTCTTAAACTTGTTGTGGGTGTGAATATAGTTTGTACTCGATGGCTTCTGACATCCGTTCCAAGTCAATAATCCCCTTTACAACAACCCTACCAGTGAGGGGGACCCCACCAGCTTATAAGCCACTCCTTTCCAATTCTGGCAAGCTGGAACTGTTCTGTGAGCCTGGGAAGAGCGGGAAGGCGGTATAGCAGCTTGACATCCGATGTACTTTATCCACCAGGGTTCCCCTTGCCAGGACTCACTCGCTTTTCCATACACGTCTCCACGCTCTCAGGGATGAGACCAGGGAGTCATAAAGTCCCACGTGCAGCCTTTGTGGGGATTAAGCAAAGTGAAGGTTTGGCTCAGAGAAGCCTGAGTCTGGGCCTTTTCCAGCCCAGCTCTGCAGCCTACAAGCTTTGGGATAAATGCTCTCGTCAACATCCCTGCTCCGAGGTGCTTACTCCGTGGGGAACTCCAGCCCCGGAGCAGATAATTCAAACAGGCATCCTCCGGTACTCTCGTTTGCTGCTGATCCCGTGGCTTACAAGATGGGATGCTGAATCTATCTGCCAAGATTATTAGGCTCAACTTGGAAAACACATGTTCACTTTGGGAAGCTGGAAATCCTGTCCCTACATATCACCCCTATCCTTTTTCTGAGATTCCTGTGCTGAACAGTGTTCAGCTACATATTGAACAAAGAAGGGGTCGTAGGATTTAGAAGCAGGCACCGTTTGGGAACCAACTGACACAATTATCTCATTTTACAGGTGGGGAAACTGAGGCCCAGATAGAGATCAAATTCTGAGACTGGAAGGAAACTTGGAGGCTTCTGGTCTAGCCCAGAGAGGGAACATAGATTTAAAGCTAGAAGGGACCTCAGAAGACTTCTAGTCCAATCCTCTCATTTTACAGATGGAGAAACTGAGCTCTAGAGATGTGGAGTTAAAAGGGATCTCAGGGGGCAGCTAGGTGGCGCAGTGGACAGAGCACCAGCCCTGGAATCAGGAGGACCTGAGTTCAAATCCAGCCTCAGACCAAACACTTGACATTTATTAACTGTGTGACCCTGGGCAAGTCACTTAACCCTAATTGCCTAAAAAAAAAATAATAAAAAAAATTTCTTAAAAGGGACCTCAGAGGATATCTACTCCAACCACCTCATTTTAAGGATGGGGACACTGAAACTCAGAGAGAGAAACTGACTTGTTTCAGGGTTGCCTCTCATGGTTGGGAACAGACGTCCTCTGGCTTCAGTCCATTGACCTTTTCACTATGCCTCCTTTTCCTTTCTTGCTAGGGTTGGCTGAAGTCTACCATTTGCAATCTGTCCCCTTCTCCCCAAGCTTTGTTCTGCCTCACAGAAACCCTTGCTTCCTTCAAAGCTTCAAATGCTTTTATAAGGCCAGTCCCTTTTCCCATTGGTGAGTTGTTCTTGGAGTCTCCATGTTGCAGAGGGGCCCAGGCTGGACTTCATTTCTTTTCCAACCCTTGCTCCCCAACCCTTCTGCCAATTTTCATCTCCATTTTGTGTGCTATCTTCTCCCATTAGAATGGAAGCTTTGTGAAGACAGTGACTGTCTTTCTTTTTTCTTACATTTATATCCTCAGAATGTAAGATGACCAGAGAGGTAGACAGAAGCTGGGAAGGGCTTTGGACACCAAACAGAGAACTTTATATTTGATTCTGGAGGTATTAGGGAGCCGCTGAAATTGATTGAACAGTGGAATGACATAGATCACATGGGTGATCTTTTGGGGAGTATTCATACTAATTCACTAATTCTGATTCACACTAATTATGTCATATTCAATTCAATTGAGCAACCACTTTTTGAGCACCTACCATACAGAAGACTCATCTTCCTGAGGTCAAATCCAGCCTCAGACACTTACTAGCTATGTGATCCTGGGCAAGTCACTTTACCCTTTTTGCCTCAGTTTCCTCATCTGTAAAATGAGCTGGAGAAGGAAATGGCAAACCAATTCAGTATCTATGCCAAGAAAACATCAAATCCAGCCTCAGACACTTACTAGCTGTGTGACCCTGGGCAAGTCACTTAACCGTGTTTGCCTCAGTTTCCTCATCTGGAAAATGAACTAGAGAAGGAAATGGCAAACCCTTCTAGTATCTCTGCCAAGAAAACCCCAAATGGGGTCAAGAAGAGTCAGATATGACTGAAAATATGACTGAACAACCATAACAAGAAATGTGCCAGGCAATCTGCTATGTGCTGAAGACACCAAGACAAGAAAGAAATCCCTTCTGCCCTCAGGGAGTTTGCACTTTAGGAAGATCACTTTGGCAGCTAAGTGGAACTCTTGGTAAGACAACCATGCATAGAGACAGGTACATAGAAATTAACTTGAGCAGGAAGTGAGAATTAACCGGGATAGGGATTCGAGAAGATTGCAAGGAAGAGGTGGCTCATTTGATAGCAATGGGCCAGCCAAGCTTAATTCATTTTAAACAAAGTCAGTACAAACATTCTCCCAAGCTGAGGGCACATTCTCCTGCATGTACATACAGAGTCCAGGGAAAAGTGGACTCAAGCTTAGAAAACACATGTGATAAAAAGGAAATAACCCATCTCTTGGAAGTCCTTTCTTCTCCTTTGTGGGGCACTCATGAAGCAACCCTTACTCATGGTGGAGATTTCTACTAGGCTCACTGTTGAGAGCCTGGTTTGTCCTTGCCCCTTGAAGAAGATGCTACTATCAGCTGTCTGGGGAAGCTGACTAAATATAAGCACCGAAGTGGAGTAGTGGACCTGTAGTCAGGTAGAACTGAGTTCAAATTCAGCTTTAAACACTTACTAGCTGTGTGACCCTGGGCAAGTCACTTCACCCTGTTTGTCTCAGTTTCCTCATCTGGAAAATAAACTGGAGAAGGAAATGGCAAACCACTCTAGTATCTTTGCCAAGAAAACCCTAAATGGGGTCACAAAAAGTTGGACAAGACTGAACAAAAATGTGCCAGGCACTGTAATAAGTGTTTCACAAATATCTCATTTGGGGTGGAGTGATGGATTGATTTAATTGTCCTCCTCACACACACACATACACACAAACACTGTACGCTATGATAGTATGAGTCTAAGACTCATTGAGTTATAATACATCACAGCGAATCTATATTGGTGCTTTATTTCTTTACAAGACCGTTAGCTTCATGAGCATAGAGACTGTCTCATGTCTCAAGCCTCATGTCTGCATTTCCCCCAGTGCCTGCCGCAGTCTTCTGCCCACAGGAGATGTTTGGTTAAGAATGTTATGTAATATCTTATATAATTTATATTATTATTATAATATAATCATTTATATTATTCCCTCCTAGATCTATTTTTTTTTAAAAAGGCCATTCTTTGCCTCCTTTCTTACCTACTCTTGATCACTGAATGGGTGCTGCCTCAGTCAAACTGAGACCTGCTAAAGATGTTAGCTTAAAAAGGCCAAGGTCTCCTACTGCATCCTGGGCCATCTCCTGTTGTCCTGATCTATATCTTTCCCCTGGACCCAGATGGCTCCAGAGAAGAAAGTGAGGCTGGTGACTTTGCACAGCCCTGCCTCACTTAAATCCAATTCATTTACATGTCATGGCCTCACCTCCCTGATGTCATGGTCCTCTTCGAGAATGAAGGGCAAACAGCAAGCAAACACATATTAATTATACTTTGTATAATAATAATAATTATATAATAATATGTAATTTCTTATAGGCATATATTGCAAGTGTGAATGTGGTCAAATTGCTACACTTGATCTCCATGTTTAGAATTGGGATAACCATGTTTATCAATAAGGGATGTAGCTTTGTATGTGGGGAAAGCATGATGGATTCAGAGTCAAAAGAATTAGGTTCAGCTGCATGCTACTGGGACAAGTCCCTTGACTTTTGTCAAATTGTCTGTTGAGTTTGAATTCACGTGGGTGTCACTCATGGGGCGTCTTTTCATTCTGCTTTTGGATCTTACTCAGGATCTGATGATAAATCACTTTGTGGTATATACCTGTCATCATCTTCACTATTGTTTTGTGAAATGAAAGCCTTCTGTCCCCAAAGACTTTTTGGACATTTTTAACTGTATGCTCCAAGATTACCTATCCATCTTCTTTCTCTTCTTGCCTTTCCTCGTGTTGCTGGTGTTTACATCCCGTATCAGCACATAGCAGGTGCTTAAAAATCTTGTCAGCTCCATCCAGTTTGACAAGGAAGTGTTCATTGTTCTCAGGCTGCTTTGGGGGTGATGAGCCCTGTGTTCCATTAATATTGTGTGGGGGTATTTTTGGATAGTGATGGGGATACAGAGAAAGTGAGACAGTCCCTGCTTTCAAGGGGCCCACATTCTAATTGGGGGAGACAAGTTGTAAAGAAAGGTTCACCTGAGGGGCTGAAGAAAATGTTTGGAAGCCCCTAAGGTCAACCACAGGGCAGAAAGCAAAGCCTGGGGGACCTGAGGTTATATAAATAGGGGATATGATAGTGGTGGAGACCTGGAGGCAATAGAGGCAGGGCATATCATAGATCCTGGAGGATGTTAAGACTTAGGAGCAGGTCCCATAGCTAAGTCTGGTAGTTCTCCATGTCCCTGGGAGAGATAGAGTTGTTTACCCTTATCTCATCCAAGTGGTGTGAGAACTTCCTGCTTCTCTTTGGTTTCAGATGGTCTGGAGCTACATGAAGGGATGAGGGGATAAGGCAAGAGGGGAAGGGGACTGTGCTGTGTGTCGGTTCTTCCAAAAGTATACACAGATTGGTATTGCAGAGGTGCTCATCTGGAGGTTTAATTCCAGCAGTTTTTCAGTTATTTCAGACTCTTCATGACCCTATTTGGGGTTTTCTTGGCAAAGATACTGAAGAGGTTTGCCATTTCCTTCTCCAGTTCATTTTAAAGATGAAGAAACTGAGGCAAACTAGGTTAAGTGACTTGCCCAGGGTCACACAGTTAGTAGGTGTCTGAGGCTTGGTTTGAACTCGTGAAGATGAGTCTTTCTGACTCCAGGCCTCAGACTCTATCTACTTGGCCACCTAGCTGCCCTTTCTAGGGGTTTTAATTGACCTCTATCTTGAGGCAGCTAGGAGGTACAATGGATAGAATCAGGAAGACCTGAGTTTAAATCTTGCCTCAGACACTTTCTAGCTGTGTAATCCTGGGCAAGTCCTTTAACCCCTTTCTGCCTCAGTTTCTTCAACTATTAAGATGAGGGTAATAACATCTCCTCTCTCCAAGGCTATTGTGAGCATCAAATGTGATAAAATTTAATATTTGTAAAGCTTAGTACATATTAGGTATTAATAAATGCTTCCTTCCTTCCCACCTCCTTTCCTTTTTTCCTTTTTCCCTCCCTTCCTCTCTCCCTTTCTTCTTTCCTTCTCTCCAATTCAAGCAGAAAACCTACAATATCCTTTATTCCTTGAATCACATTAACATTTTTACATCTATTTAGTCCAAATGATATTTTACTATTGCAGAGTTTTTGTGAGATGAAGTAGCTTTCAGTGGAGTTGTGTAACTTGACACACTCCGTGCACACCAATAGATTAACACAATGTTTTAGGATGACTCCCTTTTCAACCTGAAAGTCAATCTCAGTTCTGTTTAAGAGATAATAATGGTTTTAAGACTGGGAGGAAAAATATCACCCCAAAATAATAACACATAAAATGTTTCACAGATCTTAAAGTACTATGTTATTATTGATGAAGATGATGGTGATGATGATGATGATGATGATGAAGGAATGTCTTTTTCAGGTTTATTCTGCCATTATGACGGTTGATGTCTGTCCTTAAGAGTATATTTCTGGACAGCTCTACCATCGCTTCTCACCATGGTAATGGACACAGCATGCACCACTGCATGCATGTCCTGAAAAGATTTGGTGTTCTCTGTAGAAAAGCTATTTAAGTTAGCTGTATAAAAGTAGTTTCAAGCTTTAGATGGCACTAAGACTTTGGGAATGCTCTCATGGTGGGAGAATGCATTGGTTGATGACGATGGCAGCGTTATATTTTTCAGATAATTCCATTTTGGCATGGTTGGTCTATTGTTTGGATTTGCATCATCAAACTCGAAAAGGACCTTTCAAAAATTAAATCCAATTATGCTCATTTCCTTTGCAAAATCACTTTAGATTTGCTTTTGCTATCTTATCGATGATTAAGGAGCATTTGCGGAGTTAGCCTTTGGATCTTTAAAATTTTCGCTCTTCAGGTTTAGGGAACTCCTCCATGACCAGTCTTATTTAACTGAATTTGAACTTTGGAATGAAGTCTTTCTTATGACTACTCTTCATTGATTTGCAATAACATTGTTATATAACTTGGACTGAAAATATTGTTGACAAAAGTCAGTATGAAGGCCTTATCTACACCTGGTAAAGTTATATCCAGTTTTGTTATGATATGTGTCATACTGGGACATAATAAAAAAGCATCCATGTCACTTATGGTTTGTCCACTTTGGTGCTCAGCACCATCTGTACCAAAGCATTTCTAGGCACTCAGCTAATAAGCATTTATGAAGCATCTACTGGGGTGGCTAGGTGGTGAAATGGATAGAATGTGGGTCTCAAAGTCAGAGAGACCTGAATTCAAATACGGCCTCAGACACTGAGCAGCTGTTTGATCCTGGGCAAGTTACTTAACCCTGTTGGCCTTAGTTTCCTCATCTGTAAAGTGAGCTGGTGAAAGAAATGGCAAAACCATTCTAGTACCTTTGCCAAGAAAACCCCAAATGAGATTGCAAAGAGTCGGAAACAACTGAAAAAGGGCTGAACGACAACAATCATTACTATTAACTAAGACCCTAAGTAGCAAAGCATGTTCTGATTTGAAGAGTTCCCTACACCAACGAAATCACAGGTCTGGTACAAAAATGATTAATTATTAAGTATCTAATTAGATATAATAATCGAGGTTGCTGTTCTAATTAGGGAGAAGGCTATGGGAGAGGACATTTTCAGGTAAGATTGAAGCATTCTTCTGGTGGGAATTTCAGGACTGACAGGGGTGACAGTTTGGGTCAGGAAGATCATACAAGTCATTGAACATATTTGGGTCTCAGTTTCCCCGTCTGTAAAATGAGGGGGTGGACTTGATGGCCTTTGCTGTTTCTTCCAGCTCTGAATCTTTATTCTTAAGGTCTGAGGCAGCAAACCGGATCTAGTGAGAGTTCACAGGCCTGTAATTTCTCCACTTCTCCTTTCCATTTGTGTTCCTCATCAGTTCTTCCAATCAGAGGAATCCCTCCCTCTTCCCTCTCACCGTTCCACTCTCAACACACACACACACACACACACACACACACACACACACACACACACA
>NW_020941065.1:2546178-2569653 GCF_900497805.2 Vombatus ursinus | reverse complement strand
CACACACACACACACACACACACACACACACACACACACACACACACCCATCTCCATTCCAGAGCCTAATCTTCTAATGTATACTCTTCTAATGGGGGAGGAGATGGGAGTGTGAGGGAGGCACAGACTAGAGGGCAAAGGTCATGATCCAGAGATTTCTGGGTCCCTGTGGCTACGTCTCCTGACCTCCTCTCCCTCCTCCTTCGACTAGTTATCTGGATGGGGTGCCTAATTGAAATTGAAGACCTGCTTAGCTGAGCTCCTACACAGTCTGATCTTAAATGTGGCTACCACAAAAAAAACTCACTGATGCCTTCAGTCTACAAGAATCTGACAAAGTGATGGATGAGCCCCCAGGCTGTTTCTTTAGGGGCTGGGAGCCAGCTCCTCACTTGGGCTCTGAAAGAAACGCTGCTCCCAGCATCCCAAGCAGCTTTTGTCTACCCCTTACCCTAACCCACGACTGAGGTACAGTGTAGATCTCCAATACCCTAAAATACTGACCACAAGAAGTATCCATTAGTTTCTGTTTTAGACTCAAACACATGCCAGAAGACAACCTTGCAAATAAGCACTGAATGATACCGGTCCACAGCTTTGTTTAATGTTTGTCCACTTTTCCCAGAGACGGCACAAAGATGTAAGCCATTGCTATTATTCAACCTATTATTTTGTATGGATAGAACCTAGGATTTGGGGTCAAGAAGACCTGATTTCAAATTGATCTTCAGAAACTTAGCTGTGGAACTAAGTAAGTCATTGAACCTCTGCCTGCCTCAATTTCCTTACCTGTAAAATGGGAATAATAATGGCACTTACCTCCTGGAGTTGCTGTGAGGACCAAATGAGATAATAATTGTGAAGTTTAGTACAGAGCCTGGCATACATAGTAAGCACTATACAAATGTTGTTGTTGTTGTTGTTATTATTATTATCCCAGTATTGTTGTGAGGATAAAATAGATTATATGTAAAGCGTTTTGCAAACTTTAAGTGCTATATAAATGCTGTAGTAATAGTAGTAGTAATAATAACAATTATTATTATCATTATTAATTTCACCCAGTAGAATGTAAGCTCCTTGAGGGCAGGAACTATTTCATCTTTATCTTTGTATTTACCAGTGCCCAGCTCAATTCCTGGCACATGCTAGGTCCTTAATAAATGCTTATTGTAGAAGTAAAGCATTTTTACTTTAATTTAGGAGTGATAGATGCCATGTCTTATACTTGGGTTCAAAGAAGTCACTTTCACAAGTACAAGGTGGGAGAGGTATGGCTAGACAGTAATTCTTCTGAAAAGGATTGGGGGGTGGATTAGTGGACTGCAAGCTCAAAAAAAGTCAATGCATACTATGTCAGCCAAGAGGGCGCATGTAATCCTAAGCTGAATGAAATATTTAGCTTCTGATACTTACCAGCTGTGTGGCCATGGGCAAGTAACTGGACCTCTCGGTGTCTTGGTAAATCTTCAAGACTGTAAGTTGCAAGCAAGTTTCTAATTTTCATTAGTGAAGGGAATTTCAACATGGAGAGCTCCCCACACTTGTGAAATCACTGGTCCAGCTCATTATCAGGCTAGGAAAGACTTCATGAGTTAATCAAGGATCCTTTTATTATTTCTATCAATTCTAATAATAATAATCCCATTACTATTAATAGTTCATATTTTTATCAACATTTTAAGATTTACAAGTACTTTCCCCACCACAACCCTGGAAAGCAGGGAGAACAAATACGATTTTCCCCATTTCATTTTTTAAGGTTTTATTCTAAACTCATATTGGAGGAAAGGTCAATATGGGAAGGGACTGGCTGTTCCATGATGGTGTAGTCTAGAGGGACAGGACTTGATTGGAGAAGAGCTTCATGCTCTCAGGGTACAGGTACTAGAGTGAGAAAAGTAGAATGTGCTACGAGCAATAGACCAGTCACATGTGTGGGGAGAGAGGTGTCTGTAGTCATGGTGGTGAGCAGCTGAAGGGGTGGTGGAGGCTGAAAATGATGTAAAGTGGTACAACGGGGATTGTTGTTGTTGTTGTATGTCATTTGTTCTTTAAGAGGACCAGACATCAGGAAGGTAATGCCATGACTTGCAAGTGAATTGGATTTAAGTGAGGGAAGGCTGTGCAAAGTCACCAACCTCACTTTCTCCTCTGGAGCCATCTGGGTCCAGTGGCCAGATATAGATCATGACAACTGGAGATGGCCCCCACAAGGGGGATCACACTTGAAGGGAAATCGGGACATGAGATGGGACACAGATGTTATCTTCACCCAAGGTTATCAGCTCTACTGGAACTTGTCCTATTGGTGCTGTGAGTTTGTTTATGGAGTGGCCCTTTGGGAAGATAGATGGAGAATGGTTCTATTACTTCACTATCATAATAAGAGGTGAGACTCATGTGTATTAATAGGATTTAAGTTTCTTGGAGAAAAGGACTGTTGGGATTTACTTTATATCCCCAATCACAGGAAGAACCAAATGGTTGCTGCTCTGATTTCAACATGGTTTTGAATAGATACTCCTTAAAACTTGGCCAACAATATGTATATTTGGGACAGACAGAGCAGACACTTGGCCTGAGATGAACAAGAGTTGGGGAATGAGTCTGGATTGCTTTTGTGAAAATGTAATCCCCTCTTTACCAACCCCAGGTTTCCCATGAAAGCAAAGGCCTATCTTTTGAATATAAACATTTTACTGGTTCTTCATTATGGCAAGGGGACATGACTCTGAGGGACAAAAAATGAGTGAAGGATAATGGAGAGGTACAGGGTAGACATGAACAGGCAGTAACCTATAGCCAGTGGGGAACTCTGAGAAGAACAGCAGTACAGGATGTCATGGAGGAATTTTGTGATTGGGAGAAATGGCCTGGTCACATGGTGAGAGTGAGGGATGACAGGTTTGGTATTCTGGGAGAAATCAAGGAAGACCTCTCTCTCATCCCTGTTGATGAAGTTTGGGGAGGACTCAGATGAGAGTTGCATAGGATAGTTGTTATCTTCGCCATTGAAGGCAACTACCAAATTGATGAGATCACAGGGCGAAAAAGGTGGGGAAAGAATAAGCATTTATTATATGCCTGTTGTATTCCACGTGCTGTGATGAGCACTTAATAAATATCTCATTTGATTTCAAATCCTTTTGAGTATTATAGTATCATCTTTGTCTGTCTAGCACAGTGTCTGGCACATTGTAAGAACATAATAAATGCTCGTTGATTGAATGATTAATGTCCTCATCTGCTTTATAATAAATACACTGTATGTTCAAAAGGTTTATTGGTACCCTTGGTTGTTAGCAGCTGAGCTAATTGAATAGCCTGGATAGAAAGAGAGAGATAGAGACACACAGACAGGCAGACAGACAGACAAAGAGATAGAGAGAGACACACAGAGAAACAGAGAGACAGAGACAGAGAGACACACAGAGACAGAGCTAGACAGAGTGACACAGAGACAGAGAAAAAGGGAGACATAGAGGCAAAGAGAAACAGAGAGACACAGACACAGATAGAGATAGAGAGAGACAGGGACAGAGAGATAGAGAGACACTGGGTGGGGGCAAAACATGAGTCATAGAGAAGAGTTATTAATACTCAGACCTTACCTGATGCAGCTGCTTGTGCTTCTCCCCACCCTCAAATGACCTTCTATTTACTGTGAATATATTCTGTATGGGTGGTACTGTGTATAGAGTGTTGAGCCTAGAATCAGGAAGACTCATCTTTCAGAGTTCAAATCTGGCCTCAAGCACTAGTTGTGTAACCTTGGGCAAGTCCCTTAACCCTGTTTGCCTCAGTTTCCTCATCCATAAAATGAACTGGAGAAGAAAATGGCTAACCACTCCAGTATCTCTGTCAAGAAAACCCCAAATGGGGTCAGGAAGAGTCAGACATGACTGAAAGGACTGAACAACAACAAGATCTTAAAGGGGGAAAGATATTTCAATGATGAGAATAAAGTATGATCCAGTTTCCATCACCAGTCATCATTCTGATCAAAATCTACAGCCTCTTGCAATAATGCCTCTTGTGCAAACCAGATTATACTTTTTGTGATGAAAAGATGCTGAAAAAGATTCCTTTTTTTTAAGGCAACTAAATACTCCATCTCCTAGTTCACCTGCAGCATTTTACATCTGGTGAAACTGAAGTCAAGATTTTGTCTGGAAGCTTCTCCCCCAAGAGATGACCTAGTTTTACAAAATGTTTAAAAATGCAAAATAGTTACAAGGCTATTTAGGAAGATCATAGGATCATGGGATGATAAACCTAGGGCTGTAAGAAACCTTAGAAACCATTGAGAGTTAATTCTAGATCAACCCCCCTATTTAGAAATATGCACGTGTACATATGTGCGTGGGTATTCGTATATATTTAACAAACAAAAATCAGCTTTCTCTGTTTCTCCCATCTCCTTCATCCCCACTGGAAGAAGAAAAACAAAAGGCTTGTGACAAATATACATAGTCCATCAAAACAAATCCCTACATTTGCCATGTTAAAAAAACAACAACCCAATAATAACAACATGTGTCTCAGTCTGCACCCTCTGCTAGGGCATCACAGGTCTTCAGGAATTGTACTCACTCCCTTATTTTATAGATGAGAAAGCTGGGACACAGTGAGGTGACTGACCCAAGGTCACATAGGTAGCCAGCATCAAAGACAGAACTTAAACCCATAGCTGGTGGGCAAATAATGGTAAATGTAAATAGAATATAAATCTCTTGAAGGCATGTCCTGATTTATTATTTTTGTTTCTCAAGTACTTAGCACAATGCCTGGTGCATAGTAGGTGGTTAATAAAAATTGGTTAAATTGTGTTAAACTAATGGAAGGATGACCAGTAACTTTGATAACTGATGCTGCAAATCAGATACTTACTAGCTGTGTGACCCTGGGCAAGTCACTTCACTCTGTTTGCCTCAGTTTCCTCATTTATAAAATGAGCTAGAGAAGGAAATGGCAAACCACTCGAGTATCTCTGCCAAGAAAACCCCAAATGGGGTCATGAAGAGTCAGACATGACTGACAAATGACTGAACAACAATCAATACCGCCCCTTATTCTTGTCCAGGTACCCCAAGTTACTATACGGTTTTGTCTATCTGGCCTCTGCAGTGGGGCATAGGAAAACACAAAGCAAGCAGCCTGGGTAATGAGCCCATCTATCATGCCTTAAAGTGCCATAAAGCATTGGAAGGGTATGAGAAGTTTCAGGACCCTGTTAAAATATAACTGGTGAAATTGATGAAAATTGTGTTTCAGGTCATTAGTAAAATTTTAGACTTATTTTTAGGCTTTGTAAAATCCCAGGGACTGGGCTTCTCCTCTCTTCTAGGCTAGCACAGATGGTTTTTTCTCTTCTGAAAGCACCACACCATCCCACTCCAAACATAAGGTCTCAACAAGTGTTATTTTCTGGAAGCATCCAGGTGAAATGGATACAGGCTGGCATTTCTGTCTGTCTCCAAGTCTATTGCTCAGAACCTTTAAGTGCTGCCCAGGCCTTTCTCTTCGTATCTTGGAGGGTAGTGAGTGGAGGTGGGGTAGGGGAGAGAAGCAGGGAAGAGAAGCAAAGCATTACCTTGGCTAAATAATCCTCCAGGCTAAGTAGAATCATCTGCCCTGGAAGATTCTCCAGGAGAGGTACAGTTCAATGCTTGTCAGGCCAGGATATTAAATTAAGCAATTTTCATCAGATAACACGTCTTCTGGCTCATGTAAAATGTCCCACAAATCGGCGAGCTCGTAAGTCAGGCTGATTGAAAGTGACCTGCTAATCCATTTCATGTTGTAGGTAGGCAGCGGGATAACTGGGAACTCATTTCTCCCAAACCCCATTCTGCACCCCCCTTTCTTTGAGCAGGCTCTGAAGCCTTGAGGCGTGGAGAGGGGGGCGTTTAGCTGAGAATCTCCATAGTGGCTGGGATCCTCTCAAGGAGGCTATTGGTCAGGTGGGAAGAGAGATGAGCTTGGTGTCATGGGATGCCAAGGGTTTGAATCAAAGATCTACAGCTCAGTGTGATGTTAGGCAAGGCACTCAACCTCAATCTTGCCATCTGTAAAATGAGGGCACTGGCCTATGTGGATTTTGAGGTCCCTTCCCTCTTCACATCTATGATTCTACGGTCCTGTGGATCACAGAAGACTCTTCCCACTGATATTTGTTATCAGCTTTTCAGTCAATGCATCTCAGAGAGTTACTGGGTCCTCTTGAGTGGTTAGATGAGATGCGCAGGGTCACAAGGCTCGTATGTGTCAGAGGCACTTAGGGTCTTCCTGACCCCAATGCCCAACACTTGTCTACTGTGCTACACTGTCTCTCTGACAAATGATAACTAATGGAGGTAACTAGACAGCTATCTAAAACTGGACACGACTGAACAACAAAACATAATATTGACCCATGATGTCACAACAACCCTGTGAGGTAGGTGCTATTATTACCTCCACTTTACAGTTGAGGAAACTGAGGCAAAGAGAGGTGAAGTAACTTGACCAGGGTTCTATAGTTTGTAAATGCCTGAAGCTAGATTTGAACTCAGGTCTTCCTGACTTCAGGCCCAGTGCTCTATCCACTGACCCACCAGCTACCTCTAAGAAAATGTAACTTTGTGTAAGAAAACATAATTGTATAAGGCCAGTAGTGATGGAGTGATAACTTTCCTGTCCTGAATATGCTTTCTAAATCCATCAATCGATCGATCAATCGATCAGCATGTATTAAACGCTTACAATGTGCCCTGCATGTGGGAGACAAAGAGAAATGAAATAGTCTCTGCTCTTAAGAGGCTTACCCTCAAGCAGAGGAGATAACGTGTATATAACTATGCACAAATCATGTAAGGAAGATATTAGTTAAATGTTTGAAGGGAAGGCAATGGCAGCCAGAAAGATGAGGCAAAGATTTCCTTGCTTCTCCTCCATTACAGACAAGTTCCTTGGGAGGAGATCTCGTTTTGCTCTTTGCAGTTGTGTCCCCAGAACCTGGCACAGTTTCAGGTACATAGTAGGCACTTGTTAAACACTTGTTGATTGATGCAAATATAGCTAATTATTTTTATTTTATAAATTATAAAATATAGTTCAATTTAAGAGTCATAAAGGAAGACATAAGAGGGGGCAAGGGTCTTAGAAGAGGAGATGTCAGAGCTGGGAGGGCCCTTAGAAGAGGAGATGTCAGAGCTGGGAGAGCCCTTAGAAGAGGAGATGTCAGAGCTGGGAGGGCCCTTAGAATAGAGGATATCAGAGCTGGGAGGGGCCTTAAAAGAGAGAATGTCAGGGGTGGAAGGGCACTTACAGCATGGAGTATCAGAAGTAGGGGGATGGCCCTTAGAACATGAAAGGTCGGAATTGTTAGAAACCTGAAAAATTATCTAGTTCAACCCAAGCCTTCCCTTCCTGATTCACAGGGGAGATAGACCTTAGGTTCAACCTTGAGAAATAGGTAAGGATGGAGAAAGTAAAGAAGGGGAAGTGTTGGGGTTTGGGGAAGCAGCCTGAATAAAGGCAAAGGGACAGAAGAGCAGGAGTTTAGGGAAGGTCAGTGAGAACACTGGCTTTACCGGAGGCTGGAGGGTGCCCGTCCGCCATAAGGATGCAGAATACAGAGAAGCGACTTTGGCTAGGAGGTCAGATGCAACATGTGCCCGATCAAGGCCGGTGTTCTCACCTTGGCCATGGGGAAGCATTACACCTTTGAGGGCGATTGCCCCAAATAAACAATGCTCAAACTAATCAGCAGGCTATATTTGGAGTCTGGAGGGTCTGAGTTTAAATCCCATCCTGGTGATTTACCAGCTGTGTGGCCATTGACAAAATTCCTCATTCGTAGGAACATATAGATCTGAAGCTGGTATCGCTCTTAGGACCTACCTGGCAGGTGCAGAAGCTAAGGCCCAGAGACATTGACTGAACCTGGTTCAAATCTTGTCTCAGACACTGATATGTTGTCTGGCCTGGCAAGTTGATTCACTTTCACCAGGTTCAGTCTCTTTATCTGTAAAAAGAAGACAGCACCTGCCTCCCAGGGCTGTTTTATCAGATAAGATATTTATAGTGCTTTGCAAACTTCTAACCCCTGTGGCCACATGTGGCCCTCAAGTGCAGCCTTTTGAATGAATTCAAACTTCAAACTTCACAGTCAGTCAGGTTGCCCACCCCTGCTCCAAACCTATTATTATTAATAAGTGACAGAGGTCAGGTTTGACCTTTGGTCCTTCGACCCAAGGGTCAGTGCTCTATCCCCTATACCATGAACCTTTCTGATTCTCAGTTTCCTAATCTGTAATACTGCATCCAGGCTACCCCAAAAAATCTTAGTGCAATTTTAAATGATTAAGGCTTAGAACTGCACCAAGACTTTTGGGACACCCTGTGTAAGAATGCTGCTAGACCAGCATTCTTGTGTCCTCCTCCCTTGGAACTCAGAAGCAGGGAGGATGCTGGAGGCCCATGGGTCATTCCCAGGTTCCTCTCAGCTGCCCAGTGGAGCCTCAGGTCACAGCTGTACGGGGCTTCATCCCTCTCAGCTGCCAAAGGGCCGTGGGAGAGAAGGTTGTCCAGCTGAGTGGGGCTCGCCGGTTTTCCTGCTGGAAGTGCCTGCTGCTTTCTGGAAGCTCTCCACCGGCCTCTGGGGACCCTTTCTCTAGCTTTGATCTTGAGGACAGACCAGAAGAGGAGTCACTACAATCAGGCAGAGGTGATTGGTTCTAGGTATCAAGGAAGATGTGGTGTGGAGGTGTGGGAATGGAGCACAGAGAAACATAAGAAATAAGGAAGCAACTCTCCTGGACGATTTGAATAGGATCATTAATCAAATATGAAACGTAATCTGAGTAATTAAGTGGGATTTAGAGCTGAAAGGGGCCTTATAGAACATCTATTCCAGCCCCTGAATTTTCTTTTTATTTGAACTTTTGCTCTTAATAAGTCCATTTTATTTTAATTTATTTTTAATTTTAAAATGTTACTGTTTTCTTTTGTTTTTTTTTTACCTCTTTCATTTCCAAATACTCCCTTTTCCACACCCTTGTTCAGAGAATCAACCCTTACAACAAAGAATAAAAAAGCAATACAGCAAAACAAACCAAAACATAGACTCTAAGTGATAGTGTATGTAATACTCTACCCATGTAGTCCTCTACCTCTGCCAAGAAGGACAGGAGGTTTGCTTTTTCATCTCTTCTCTCTGATCATTATAATTACTAAGCTTTCAGCTTTTGTTGTTCTCGTTTTCTTTCTATGTTATATTTCAGTAGCCATTGTATGCTTTGTTTTCCTGGTTCTGCACCATTTGTTGTCAGTTATTCTTCCTATGCTTTTCTGAATTCTTCATTACCATTGTTTCTTTCAGTGGTGTAATGTTTTGTTTCACTCATGTTGTGGTTTAGTCGTGTCCAACTCTTCGTGATCCCACTTGGGGTTTTCTCGGCAGATGTACTGGAGTGGTTTACCATTTCCTTCTCCAGCTCATTTTACAGATGAGGAAACTGAGGCAAGCAGGGTTAAGTGACTTGCCCAGGGTCACACAGCTAGTGAGACTGCATTTCAATTCAGATCTTCCTGACTCTAGGTCTGTCCCTCTATCCACTGCACCACCTAGCTGCCCTTCATTCATGTACCACAGTTTCTTTATATTTTGTCCAGTCAATGTTGTTTTAAATTTTTTTAAAAAGTTATTATTATGCCTTTTGCTTTTTGTTCCAGTCTAACGTCTTCTTAATATCTCAACCTAACCTAATCTAATTTGCACTTCCTGATTCTCCTTCTTTCCTTGTAACAAAGGAAACAGTTAAACATATATGACTGATGAGTAGAACAGCTTCTCTATTACAATGTGTACTCAGGCCAGCTTCAGTCAGCTTGAGAGAGCTGATTGTTAAATTTTCACTGTGAGTATTTGTGCCTTGGAAACTGGCAAACCAGACAAATTGGGGCCAGGAGAGGCCCATGACTTTCATTCTGAGATCCCTGTGCACAACATCTGAGCAGCGCCCATTCTTTGCTAGTTCTAAACAAGGGCAGAACATTTAAGCGGTGGGAAAGAGATTGTAGAAGATCAAAGAAACACAGAATTTTCAAACTGTCACCTCCTACCAAATGCACTTGAAAAGTGGTTGTCCTATATTGGCCTGATATTCCCTGGGAGGAGGGACCCACCATCTCTAGAGGTAGCCCATTCCACTTTGGGTCAGAAGCTTTTCTTGACATTAAGCCTCAATTTATCTCTTTGTAATTTTCTCCTCTTACCTGGTTCTGCTCTCTGAGGCCAAGCAGACGAAGGACATTCTCTTCTCCATGTCTTATTATATTCCTCCTGAGTATTCTCTCCGCTTAGCTGAACATATCCGACTTCTTCATCCAGTCCTCATGTGAAATATACTGAAAGTCTTTCATCATCTTCATCTGGACAGCCTCCAATTTTTCAGTTTCCAAACTGGGGTGCCCAGCACTGACCGCAGTGATCTACATGTGGTCCAACCAGGGCAGAGAGTACAATGGGCATGTCAATCTCAAGCTACAAGTACTGATTAAGCACCTACTGTGTACTAGGCACTTAATAATTTCCAGTGCTCAGTGCTGAGGATACAAAAAAGGCAAAAACTCAGTACTTGCTCTTAAGGAGCCCATAATCTAATGGAAGAGACAACATATAAATCACCATGTACAAACAAGATATATACAGGACAAATTGGTACATAGAAGATACATAGGTACATCTATACAAGATATAAACTACATCTTCTGATGGAAGGAAACCTTAGGGAACTTATTTTACCTCTCAGTGCTGTCCAAGATGTCAAGGTTTTTTAATGCTTTCGGACTGAAGGCTGTTTTGTATTTCCCTTGTTTAATAGGTTAGTACTTAGAAAAAGGATTTTTAACATAGGGGCTCATTAACTTGGATGATAAAAAATTACATCTTCATTTTCACCAACTTCTAACTGAAATTTAGCATTTTCTTCAATTATTTAAAAGTATGATTACTGAGAAGGGGTCCACAGGCTTCACCAGACGGCTGTCAAAGGGGTCCAGGATACACAAAAAGGATAAGAACTCTTGACTTTAGAGGAATGTCTATTATACATCGACTGGGTCAATTTGAAGGATTTATGGGAGGAAATGGACAAAAGGAGTACTGGGTGGAGAGGTGGATGGAATTAAATCTGTGTTGGTGGAGGGAACATGCACCATGGTAAGATCACAGATCCATTGAAGTATCCAGGTATTTGAGGGAAGAAATGATACAGTGAAATGAATCCTAGAGGAAGTGTGGTTCCCACTTTGGCCTTGCTGCTCACGAAGCAAGTCAAGCACTAACCTGGGCTAGTAATGGGACTTTGTGTCTCAATTCTCTTCATCTGTAAAATGGGAGCAATCACGCCAACTCTACGTCTATCATAGGGAAACTTGAGGATCAAAATAAGACAGTATATACAAAAGTCCTTACACATAACACCATCACTACCAAAGACATTTTCATAGCCTTTTTAAGTTTACAAAGTACATTCCAAAACAGTTTTCTCATCTGAGTCTCACAAAAGCCCTGTAAAGTTGATATTATAGGAGGAAAGAAGGAAGAAAGGGAATAAGTATTTATAAAGCACCTACTATGTGCCTGGTACTTTGCTAAGCACTTCACAAATATTATCTCATTTGATCCTCACAACAACCTTGGGGGTAAGTGCTGTTATTATCCCCATTTTACAAATGTAGAAACTGAGGCAGATAGAGGTGAAGTGACTTGTCCAGGGTCACACAGCTTTTCATATGTCTCTCAGGTCTTTCTGACTCTAAGTCCAGTGCTCTATCCACTGAACTATCCAGCAGGGGGAACTGAGGATCAGAGAAATTAAATTACTTATCTGGTTATTTATTATTATTATTGATATGATATGATATAATATAACATGATATGATATAACATAACATGACATATAATATAATATGATAATACTTATTATATTATTATTGCCAACTTATTGCTCTAAGTTTCAGAGGCAGGATTTAAACTTGGTCTTCATTGGAAGGGTGAGCTCCTTGAGGATAAGAATTGTTTAATTTTAGCCTTTCTATTCCCAGTGCCTAGTAAAGTGCTCAGCACGTAGTAGACACAGTGTTTGAGTTGAATTGTATTCTTTTTTTAAAAATTTTTTATTAATTTATTTTGATTTCTCAATAATCACTTCCATTTGCTTTTGAGTTTAAAATTTTTCTCCTTCTTCCTCCCCACCACCCTCCCCAAGACAGTGCACAATCTGATATAGGCTATACATATACATTCCTATTAAACATATTTTCATATTAGTGATGTTGTAAGTAAAAATTAGAACCAATAGGAGGAACCACCAGAAAGAGGAAACAAAACTCAACAGAAGAGGGAAAAAATAGCAATTCAACTTCCATAATTCTTTATTTGGATGTGGATAGCGTTTTCCATCACGAGGCCTTTGGAGATGTCTTAGATCCTTGTATTGCTGGGAAGGGTTAAGTTTATCAATATTGGTCATCGCATAATGTGGCTGTTACTGTGTACAATGTTCTCTTGGTTCTGCTCACTTCACTCAGCATCAGTCCATACAAGTCTTTCCAAGTTTTTCTGAAGTCATCCGGTTCATCATTTCTTATAGCACAATAGTAATCCATTACATTCATATGCCACAACTTGCTCAGCCATTTCCCAATTGATGGGCATCCTCTCAATTTCCAATTCTTTGCCACCACAAAAAGAGCTGCTATGAATATTTTTGGACATGTGGGTCCTTTTCCCATTTGTATGATCTCTTTGGGATATAGCCCTAGAAGTGCTATTGCTGGGTCAAAGGGCATGCACATTTTTATACCCTTTGGGCATAGTTTCAAATTGCTCTCCAAAATGGTTGGATCATTTACTCCACTAACAATGCATTAGTGTTCCAATTTTCCCACATCTTCTCCAACATTTATCTTTTTCCTGTTTTGTCATGTTGGCCAATCTGATAGGTGTGATGTGGTACATCAGAGTTGTTTTGATTTGTATTTCTCTAATCAATAGTGATAACATTTTTTCATATGACTGTAGATGGCTTTACTTTCTTCATCTGAGAACTGCCTGTTCACATCCTTTGACCATTTATCAATTGGAGAATGGCTTGTATTCTTATAGATTTGACTTAGTTCTCTATATATTTTAGAAATGAGGCCCTTATCAGAGAGACTGGTTGTAAAAAATTCTTTCCCAATTTTCTACCTTCCCTCTAATCTTAGGTGCATTGACTTTGTGCAAAAACGTTTCAATTTAATGAATTGTATTCTTGACTGCAAGCCCAGAAATCTTTCTACTTAGATGGAAAATGATTCCTAATGGCCTCAGGACTCCAGTGAAATCCTTCTCTGATGATCTGTTGTGGAGGCAAGGTTACAGTAACTTCTCTCCTTTTAATTTAATTTACATTTTAAATTTTTATTTCTATAAATATGTATTTTTCTCTTCTTCCAACTCCCAACCACATTTCAACAGCAACAACAATAGAATAAAAAGAAAACACTCAAAAATATGTAGAGTCAGTCCAGACAGACAAATTCCCACATTGGCCATGTCCAAAATGTCTCACTCTGTATTTTAAGTCCTTCCTCTCTATAGCATTATCCTATGATTTTGACTTGGATTCAGGAAGACCTCAGTTCAAATCCTTCCCTTTCATATGTCAATTAAGAAATTCATCTATAAGTATCTATAAAGCACCTACTATGTGTCAGGTACTAGCCTAGGTTCTGGATATACAAAGACAAAAAATGAAATATTCTCTGCCCTTGAAGAGCCTTTTTTCTATTAGGAGAAAACAGTATGCATACATATATATGAGTATAAACTGTGCAAATTACATATGAGATGATTTTTTTAGGGGAAGAGGAACTAGCAGCCTTTATAGAGGAGGTGACTTTGATGTTTACCTTTGAAGGAGGATGAATTCTAAGAGGCAGAGATGAGGACGAAATGCGTTCTAGACGTAGGGGAATAGTCCATGCAGAGGTAAGCAGATTGGAGACAGTGTACTGTCTAACTGAGAAGTGTTCTGGAACCAGCTATACATTCATACAAACACACACACATGTATTTGTTGTTGTTTAGTCATTTCAGTCATGTCTGACTCTTTGTGGCCCCATCTGGGGTTTTCTTGGCAAGGATACTGGAGTGGTTTGCCATTTCCTTCTCCAGCTCATTATACAGATGAGGAAACTAAGGCAAATAGGGTTAAATGACTTGCTCAGAGTCACACAGCTAGTCAGTGTCTGGGACCAGATTTGAACTCAGGTCTTCCTGACTTCAAGCCTGGCATTTTAGCCACTGCACCACTAGCTTGGCATTTGTGTGAAGAATGAATGGGAGAGGGGAGAGATTTAGGATTATAGATTTAGAGCTGGAAGGGACCTCACAGTCCAACTAGGCCAACCTTCTTGTTTTATTCATGGGGAAATTGAGGCTTGGGAATTAAAATGTCTTGCTAATATGGGTTGTGAGTACCAGAGAGGGAATTTGAAACCAGATCCTCTTGTTTTGGAGCTTTTCCCACCATAACCCCCATTGTATCATCATGTAACTTGAGGAGGGGAGATCACTTGGAAAGTTATTACATTATTTGAGATTATAGATCCAGCATTGCTTCAACCCAGGCTATCTAAACTATCTTTCTCCTTGTGTGAGCATGGAGAAATCAGATCCTCTCTTTGAGCCCCAGTTTCCTCATCTGTAGAATGGGAATCACAATACCTATAGTAATTCCTACCTCACAGGGTTGTTGGCAGCTTGAATGAAACAACACATGTAAAGAAAGCACTTAGCACTTTCCTAGTGCCACAGAAACATGATTATTATCAGTCACTAAAGGCTTTTGAATTTCCCTCACAGGTCTCACCTGTATCACTTTCCCACTTTGAAAACAGACCAACATATCCCTTCTCTGCCTGGTAGGCCTCAGCTGGAGGCAGAATCTTCCCACTCCAAACTGCTGTTTCTTTTAAAATACTTTGGAAGCATCTCAAACAAAAACAACCCCCCAAAAGGCATTTAGAAAACATGTATCTTACTGAACCTGGCAGCCCATGAAATCATCATCCAGGTTTGCACTTTATTCCTTCTCTCTTCCCCTCCAATTTCAGAAAAATATGGGGCCAAATCCAAACCATGATGTGTTCAGTCCTGCTGTATTTCTGCACAAATAAAAGGAATCTGGTTGGGTCCTGCACAGTATCCGCTGTTCATCATTTCTTTTTTCCTGGGGGATACAGTTTGCCAAATGTCAACAATTTTGGCAGGAAGCCCTTGTTTTCATTTTAATCGGCAAACGTCCCTCCTGTGAACGATGACCCTGCCCTGATCTGGGGATCATGAGGGAAATTGGGGGAAGCACAAATGTGGAGTACAGGCACTCGGGAAGAAAAATCTTGAAGGGATCACTTTCAAGATTTGTTCATAAAAGAATCATTTTCCTTCCTTCTGCTGGTTTCTAGGAAACCTGGGAAGACTTAACACTTCGATCCATGACTCTTCCGAGGTCTTTGCTTTTCCTAACAGAAAGCCCTGGAGAGGTACAAGGTCAGCAATCTATAGCTCTGGGATATTTCTTATTCTGTAGATCCCCAGCAGGGCCTAGTACAAAATTAAATACTCCAGTGCACCTGGGAACTCAACCATGGGGGATGGGATGGGGGGGGCCCCCCCGAATCTGTTGGCCAATCACCAGGCTTCCATGTGATTCTCCGTTAGGATGAGGTCACCACCTGTTCTCATTGATCCATCACCACATCTTTGCATGTGACTGCCCAATGCATTGACTTTCTCTTAATATCACAAGAATTTGAATGGAGCCCCTTGGTCAACCCAAGTAGATCATGAGTAATCTCTTACTGTCACCATACGGCCAACTCATCTTGTTTTGATGATAATTGTTCCTCCTTTATTATTTCCTTGTCTTGTGGCACAGGTGCCCATGTCCAGCTTAAACCTTCCACCACCCAAAAGTCACCCTCAGCTCAACTCTTTGGAAGACTCTAATATTAAATGACTCATAGCGTCATAACACCTGTGTTAGACTAGTGATGATAAAAACAACGGACCTTCATTCTAGGCAGAAGCTTGGAGTCAGTGAAAGAAAATAAATTCCCAAAAGTCACCCAGCCTACTCTCCTCCCCCTTTTCAATTTTGAGCATAACTCATCTATTTGCAATGTCCGTCCAATATATTAATATGCATACATTATGTGCATATGTGTGTATACATACATAGATACAAACATATATACAACTATGTATACGATATAAATATATTATAATACACAATAACATGTTATACATTACATA
Source organism: Vombatus ursinus (assembly GCF_900497805.2). Lineage (NCBI taxonomy): Eukaryota > Metazoa > Chordata > Mammalia > Diprotodontia > Vombatidae > Vombatus > Vombatus ursinus. The sequence goes on along the minus strand of NW_020941065.1, from coordinate 2,553,299 downwards.
TAACACAACATAACACATATGTATATAAACTATAGATGAACACACACATATTCCTGTGTTTGGTACTTTCAGTGATTCAGATAATCTGGCCTCTTTCTATCCTGGCTTTCCTTTCTTTGGTGTTATTTCCTTTTTGAATGTAAGCTTGCTGAAGGCAGGGACTATTTTCACTTTTTCTTCATATCCTTATCTCCTAGCACAGTGCCTGGTACATAATACGTGCGTAATAGATGTTAATAAATGTTACTGACTGATTGACATCCCAAGCACTTGCCTGGTATGGAGCAGGTGCTAAATAAATGTTTATTGATTGGTGGGCACCCCAAACACTTAGCACAATGCCAGGTACATGGTAGGTATTTAATAAATGTTTATTGATTGACATCCCAAGCACTTAGCATGGTGTGTAACACATAGTAAGGACTTAATAAATACTTGATTGGTTTGAATGTGTGTATATATCCCAATTTTGAGAGTTTGGATAATGGGCACTTTATCAACTCGATTTTTCTTGTGTGGACAATGAGTGATAATGGATCCTGTTTAGGGAACTCTGCTGTATTCTGGAAACTCAGTGCAGATGACATTGCAATGATTTCCTTAGGTCCCAGTACATTGCAGAGCCTTGCACGTAATAATTAGTGAGCAAGAATGCATTAAGAAATTAGTATATACCAGAGATTGTACTAAATGTCAGGAATACCAAGAAAAGCAATGGTACTTGCCTTTATGGACATCCCATTCCAATGTGGAAGACAGCATGTATGTACTTAATAAAAGCTTGAAAAAAAAATAAAAGAACTGTTTTTTTTTTTTCTGTGAATATTTGTTAGACAAGTTTATATAATACAGATCTGAAACTGTAGGGACCTATATGGAGCATAGGTAAAGAATCATACTCTGGTTCATGTCAAAAACAATGAAGAACAAATCTGAGAATTGTGCTTTTGGTTATGCCTTCCTTCCCAACCTCTTTGTTCAAGTTAGTGCTTCCTGTTAATGCCAGGGAAACTCAAACCTTCAGTTAGTTCCATAGGGACTTTCTCACTCCACTTCTTTTTAATGGTAGAGAAATATCATCAAATTGCAGTTTGGGTAAGGATCGGCCTAGGGCTAGAAGGGACCTCAAAGCCAAGACCAAATTCTTTATTTTACAAATGGGGAAACTGAGGCCCAAAGAGCCTTAGTGGAGAAAGACAACATATAAAAGAAAGCTAAAAAGAGGAGGGGAGAGAGAGAGAGACAGAGAGAGACAGAGACAGAGAGAGAGACAGACAGAGACAGAGACAGAGAGACAGAGAAAGTAACCTTGGAGACATGGTGGAGAAATTCTCAAGGATTATGAGCAGAGCCCTTAGATGAGTGAAGACATGACTGGCCTGCACACTCTCCTTGAAAGGAAGGTTCTGGGAGGAAGGTGCTACAGGGATGGAATGTGCTTCCAGTGTGAGAAGGCTACTATTGTTATGTGGTAGAGAAAGTCCAGAGTTCCAGGAATATAGCCCAAAGAGGAAACTTAAGAAATTCAACATTTATACCTTTTCTTTTGTTTGTAGGAAGTATGAAGTTGATACTAATAGTTGTAATGATCATAACAAGTTTTTATTTTGGAATATTTGCTCCTTCCCCTAGACATATGTGTACTCACATACATGTACTACATGGTATATACACATATGCACAAATATAAACTTGTGTATGTGTACATTACAATAAAATATACACATGTGTATCTGTATATGTATACACATATACATGTGTATGTATATATAAGCAAACACATGCAATGCATATGTGTATATACACAAATATATAGATGGTATGTATATACAGATATATGCATACACATGTACACACATATATGAATGTACATACATATACACATAAATATATATATCTGTGTGCGTATATGTCATGGTGTGCTCTCATCACAGAAGGTGCTGTGCTCTATGAGCAAAGCAGAAATGAGGTAGCTCAAAAGAAATGCAAGATGTGCAAATTTAGAGAACCCACCCCAAGTGTTTACATGAATTGTTTGTGCCTGACCTGTGGTAGAACATTCTGAGCTCATATTGGTCTGATCAGCCATACTGGGACGCACTGTAACTTGACTCTGGCCTAGTGATATCATTCTGGTCCTCTTCAAGAACAAAGGACAACAACCATATATAGATGCTTGTATGTATAATACACACACATATGAAAAGATGTAAAACATAGATAGACTAATTGCAGATCTTCATTCATGAAGGGAATATCCATACTGGAAGTTCTCTATACCAATGAAATCTTAAGTATATCTATATATAATAGATAGATTGATAGATAGTAGATAGATTGATGTGTCAGGCACAGATTTCATGAGTATTGTGAACTTCCAGTATGGATGCTCCCTTTATCAATGACAACCTGCAACTAGGCATCAAAAAAAAAAAAAAGAAAGAAACAAATACTAAGTACCTGTTTTGGATCAGAGGCTGTGCTGGGAGCTAGGAATAAAGGCAGAAACAGTCCCTGTCCTCAAAGAGCTTATATAATGATGGATGAGACAACCTGTACAGAAGTAGGAACATATAAAATACCTATGCAGTCGAGGGAAGGAAAGACTTTATCCACTGATGGAAAAGGGTCTCTTTTCAAGGGTGGTGCTTGAAGCTGACCTGGGCCACTGAGAAGTTAAGCAACTTGTCCAGATTCACACAACCAGTAGGAAGCAAAGGCAAAACCTGAAAACAGGTCTTCCTGACCCCATGGCTGGTCGTCCCTGCCCAGTGTCATGCTGCCCTTCCTACATTACCTCTTCATTTTTAGGAGGATGGAAGGGCCTCCATGTATTGTGCATTTAAATGCTGCCTACTCCCTCCCATTCTTTTGTGCCTTGTCTCCTCCCCATGACAGGGGAAAGTGTAAGTGACCCAAGAGGAAATGAAAAGACACATGGTGGGCACCCATAAGCTCCAGCAGATTGCAAATCATGTCTGGCCCACCGGAAGTGGTACAAACATCACCACTGAGGATGAGGGTATGAACAGAAAAGGAGACTTGCTAGAATCCATGAAAATTTCCATTATTCTGGTTATTTGCTACCTCCCCTTGACATATGTATTCTCACACAATATAATATACACATGTTATAGTGTTTATAAACACACGTACAACTACATGCCTGTTTATGTAAATACATACACATAAACATATGTGTAAATGTATATACACATGCAAATATATACTCGTGCATGTATACACACACAAATACATAGTACAATAAACATAGATCATGTGTTTATAATGCAACACAAATATACACATGTATACATATCTGCAGTTGTACACACAAATATACATGTGTAGACATATGTACACACAAATATATGTGTGTGTATGTATATGCACAGGGGACTTTTTGAAGATTGGAGAGACAGCAATTTTTCCATTTTTCCAATGTTTCAGAAACAGTTCCTTCAGAAAGGCACCAGGTACTGAGAAGAAGCTTTAGGGGTAACAGGACGGGGTGGAGCAGCTGGAACCCCATTTTAATGATTTGATTTCAATGTGGTGAAAACCCCAAACTCTCCATTAGAAGGTCAGGTACTTGAAGGCAGGGACAGTGTTTGCTTTTCATGGTATCCCTAGGTTTAACACAATGCTCGGCACACAGTAAGCACTTAATAAATGCTCATTGATGGGTTTAAACTTTGATTTCTAAGTTATTTGGTGTCTTCATCCCATTCCCTCTTTCTTCCTGATGACTCTTTTTCCTGAGACTTAAACAACTCTTTTTGACTTCAATTCTCTTCAGGGTTCAAGATTTTAAATCATTCTTTGCCTCAGTAAATAATATTGCTTAGTGGGGCCATCTCTAGTCTTTATGATCTATATCTGGAGCCACTGGACCCAGATGGCTCTGGAGGAGAGAGTGAGGCTGGTGTCTTTGTACAGCTCTCCCTCACTTAAATCCAATCCACTTGCCTGTCATGTCATCACCTTCCTGATGTTGTAATCCTTTTCGAGAATGATGGACAAACAATGTTGCTTATGATCAGTTGTCCACCATCTTTGATCCAACAAGAACCCAAAGGCTCCCAATATGAAATAGTAAGTAACAGGAAATTGGCCAGTGACCAGGAAATAAACCCATTTTGTTATTTGATGGATCCAAGATCTCCTGTTGGGGGAGATCTCTAGGGCAGATTTTTACTCCTTTTTACCTTCTAATTCAATACTATTCTTATCCATGGCCTTCCATAACTCCTCCATCGGAGATCATCTCAATGCAATAGAAATCTTTATGGATTCTAGTACACTTCCTTTTTTGGTTCATACCCATTGTTCTCAGTAGTGATGTTTGTACCACTTCAAGTGGGCCAAGCATGATTCGAAATTCGATGGAGCTTACAGACATCTGTCGTGTTTTTTTGTTTCCCTGGATCACTTAACGATTTTATTTCCATTAAAATCATGCTATTGCTCAGTGTACAACTATATAGCATCACTGGGGGAATATTGTTATTCCAAAGCTGGAATTCTGTGGAAAATAAATAATGAAACATTTATTCATTCTTTCATTCTTTTTCATGAATTCAATGAGCATTTATTAAATACCTACTCTGTACCAGGCACTGTGCTAGGTGGTGGAGATATAAGAACAAACAAAAGATTCAGTTCCTGCCCTCAAGGAGCTTATGCTGGAAGAGAGGGGAGAGGGACTTTGTAGAATATCAGAGCCCTGGGGGTGACTCTACAACATAGAATGTAAGAATTCAGAGGGACTTTAGAACAGAAAATGTCAGAATTGAAACTGACCTTAGAGCAGAGAATGTTGAACATGAGGTAGTAACAGCTAGGGGTGGGACCAGACCAGGAATGGTCTTATGGAGAAGATGGTGTTTGAACTGAGTGATGAAGGAAACTCTGGATTCTAAAAAGTGGAGGTTGGAGGAGGGATTATATTCCAGGAACTGGGTACAGCCAAGTACAAACCCTTGGAGATGGAATAAAAAAAGTCAGAGCTGGAATGACCCTTAAAACAAAATGTCAGAGCTGAGATGAACCTTACAATAGGGAATGTCAGGGAGGTGAAGGCCCTTAGAACACGGAATGTCAGAATTGGGAAAGGGATTTAGAACAAAGAATGTAAGAGTGGGGAGGGTCCTTAAAGCATAAAATCTTAGAACTGGGAGGGACCTTAGAACAGAGAATGTCTGTTTTGGGACGGACCTTAGAATATAGACTGTCAGAATTGAAGAAACCTTGACTGAACATTAGAACCTAAAGGGATACCAGGGACACAACATCCAATTTATATAGGAGGAAACTGAGGCACAGGGAGGGGAACTGACTTGTCTGCAGTTACCAGTGAGTTTCCCTGGGCCTGGGTCTCTAGCATCTGGGCTTTCCTGCCCCACCAGCCTGCTTGACGTTCTTCTGCCTCTCATGTTCAAAGTGGCTGCAAGTCATCCAGCGGTTTTGGTCCTTCCTTTGCTCTTACCATTCATATTTTCTCCTAAATTCCTTCCAGCTGTCAGGTAAGAGAGCCCTGATAAGGATTTCCCCAGTGTGGGAGCGAAACATTTACCAGAGGTAACTGAACGCACCAGGCTCCCTCTCCTATGGTTTCTAAGCATATGGAATATATTGTGGTTGGAGAGAAATGTATTTTAAGAATTCCTTCTGCATCTCTTCAGATACATTCCGCCATGGATTATTGCAGGTGTCATGAAATAAAGGCTTTTCTCCTTCTCAGTAAGTTTTTATCCTTCTCAGACTTTAGCTGTGGAATCAGTGATACTGGGGAGGATGTCGGTCAAATCATGACTATCTAGACCCAGCCTGTGCCCCCCTGTTGGAGAGAGAGCTCCCACAGTCCTGGTCTTTGCCTGTCTCCAATAGCTAATAAAAAAGCTAGCGTTTATATAGGGCTTTAAGGTTCACAAAGTACTTTACAAATACCTCCTGTGATCCTCATAACAAAACCAGGAGGTTTTTTTTTATTTTACATATGAGGAAACTGAGGCAGACAGAGGTTGAGTGACTTGCCAGGGTCCCACATTCTGTACCTATGTGCCAGGCACTGTGCTAAGCATTTTTATAATATTATCTCATTTCATTCTTACAACAACCATGAGAGGTAAGTGCTATTATCATCCTCATTTTACAAATGAGGAAACCAAGGCAGACAGGGGTGAGTTGCTTAGGGTCACACATTCTGTACCTACTATGTGCCAGACACTGTGCTAAATGCTTTTACAAATATTACCTCATTTGATCCTCACAATAGTCATGTGAGGTAGGTGTTATTATGATCATTCCCCCCATTTTACAGGTGAGGAAATTGAGGAAAACAGAGGTTAAGTTGACTTGTCCAGAGTCAAACAGCTACTAAGTATCTGAGGTCATATTTGAACTAACATTTTCTCAACTCTTAGTCTATTGCTCTAACCACTGCACCAACCAGCTGCCTCTATCACTAACTCTTTATATCTGGAATGAACTCAGTTCTCAACACTGCCTCTTAGAACCCTTAGTTTCCTTCATGGCACAACTCTACTATGCCTGCTCTCCTCTAGGAGATTACCTTCCATCTACTCTAGAAATCTTGTATGAACCTACTTATCTACATGTTGTTTCTTCTGTCAGACTGTAAGCTCCCTGAGGGCAAGGATTTCCCCCTCTTTTTTTAAAATCCTCAACACTTAGCATAGCGCTTGGTGAAGTCAGTGCTTAACAAACAGTTGTTGACTGACTTCTACAGGGGCATCTTCCTTGATGCCCTCCAATCTCTTAGAAATTCTTCATATACTCTTTGTATTTCCTTACCTGCAAATGTGCCATAACTAACTTATAGAAAGCAAGCTTATTAAGGACAGTAGTTTTCTTTCTTTCTTTCTTTCTTCCTTCCTTCTTTCCTTCCTTCCTTCCTTCCTTTCTTTCCTTCCTTTTCTTCCTTCCTTCCTCTTTCTTTCTTTCTTTCTTTCTTTCTTCCTGCCCTTTCTTCCTTCCTTTTTTCCTTCTTCTTCTTCTTCTTCTTCGTCTTCTTCTTCTTTTCTTCTTCTTCTTCTTCTTCTTCTTCTTCTTTTCTTCTTCTTCTTCTTTTCTTCTTCTTCTTCTTCTTCTTTTCTTCT